>NC_080417.1:73837171-74188100 GCF_029873635.1 Malania oleifera
GCTGCAGGTGACGTTGTGACAGGTATTCTTATTGCATTATCATATAAAGTTGTTGTTTTATTTGACTTAGGTGCCACCCATTCTTTCGTATCATTGGGGTATGTTAAATTATCTAGGGTTTAGATACAATTGTTAGATGTTGAGTTTCTAGTAGCCACGCCGATTGGATCAGTAGTGAGGTGTAGAAGGGTGCTTATAAACTATCTAGTGGGCATTCAGGAGAAAATATTACCAGCCGATCTCGTGATATTAGACATGCAGGGGTTTGATATAATGTTGGGTATGGACTAGATGGCAGCTAACTATGCCAGCATTGATTGCCACAAAAAGGAAGAAAAGGTGATCTTTAGAACACCGGGAGAGCAAGAATTCAAATTTGTGGGATCATGTGTACACACCTGGCCATAGTTAGTTTCAGCTATTTAGGCGAGGAGGTTGCTTCAGGATGGCTGTTAAGGGTATGTAGCTTATGTAAAGGAGGTGCTAGAAGGAGAATTAAAGCTTGCTGATATTCCAGTAGTCAGAGAATTTATAGATGTATTTCCAGAAGAGTTACCTAGTTTACCACTAGATCAAGAGATTGAGTTTACCGTGGATCTACTTCTAGGGTTAGTACCGATATTTAAAGCATCCTATAGGATGGCTTCAGTTGAACTGAAGGAATTGAATGACCAGTTGCAGGAGTTGTTGAATAAAGGGTTTATCAGGCCTAGCATGTCACCTTAGGGAGCGTCAGTTCTGTTTGTGAAAAAAAAAAAAGACGGGACTATGAGGATGTGCATTGATTATAGGAAGATAAATAAAATTATGATCAAAATTAAGTACCCTCTTCCTAGAATCGATGACTTATTTGATCAGCTTCAGAGGACCCAGGATTGACCTTCGGTCGACATACCATTAGATGAAAATTAAAGTTGAGGATGTTCTGAAGACAACATTCAGGACCAGATATGGTCACTACGAGTTTCTAGTTATGTCGTTTGGTCTGACTAATGCACCCAGAGCATTTATGGATCTGATGAATCAGGTATTCCATTAGTACTTGGACTAGTTTGTTGTGGTCTTTATAGATGATATACTTGTTTATTCAAAGAGTTTTGAGGAGCATGAGGATCATTTGAGGCTGGTATTGCAGGTGTTGAGAGAAAAGAAGTTGTTCGCCAAGTTTAAGGATGTGAATTCTAGTTGAGGCAGGTCACCTTTCTTGGGCATGTTATCTTTAGGGATAGCATATCAATAAATCCAAGCAAGATAGAAGCAGTGGTGAATTAGGTGAGACCGGGGAACATACAGGAGATCAAGAGTTTCCTAGGTCTAACAAGGTACTACCGGTATTTTGTTGATGGTTTTCCTAGATTATCTGGTCCACTAACCTGACTCACGAGGAAAAATGTAAAGTTTGAATGGACCGACGATTGTGAGCAGAGCTTTCAGGAGTTGAAGCAATGGTTGGTCACTGCACCGATATTATCTATTTCATTAGAAGAGGATGGATTTTTTATATACAGTGATGCATCTTAAAAGGGACTCAGGTATGTGTTGATGCAGCATGGGGGGGTTATTGCATACGCTTCTCGGCAACTTAAAGAACATGAAAAGAACTACTCAGTACATGATTTGGAGTTAGCTATAGTGGTGTATACCCTAAAGTTCTTGAGGCATTATCTGTATGGTGGGAAGTGTGAGATCTTCACTGACCATAAAAGTTTGAAGTATTTCTTCACCCATAAAGAATTGAATATGAGGCAAAGGAGATGACTAGAGTTCATTAAAGACTATGATTGCACTATCAGCTACCACCCAAGGAAAGCAAATGTTGTGGCTGATGCTCTGAGCCAAAAATCAGTGGGAGCAGCATTGACAGCAGTGACTATCCAGCATCTGATCTAGATGGATTTGGAGAGGCTTGGTGTGGAGTTGGTAGAGGGTGATCATCAGGAATTCATTGCCAACTTGGTACTACAGCCTACCCTGCAAGAAAAGATTAAAGCTTCTTAGAGGAATGCCACAAAATTAGTAGAGTTGATGTATAATATCATGCCCTGAACCCCGAAAGTGGGCCCCAGGGTGTGATATGAGAACCTAACATGTATTTGTATCATAAAAACATCCATGATACCAATAAATATGAGGTTTCAACCCAATAGGGCTCACGGATACCCTACTCACAACCACTATTCACATGAATAACGCAGTGGAACATATTTCAACCTATTACATTGATTTATACCAGAGTACTAAGTTTGTCATAATACAAAACATCAACCCAAGGTATCCAACATAATCCAAAATGACATCTCGGCTACAGTTCAGTACTCACAACAATACTTACAAAAACTAACAAAATACTACGCTCTTAAACCCTCTAGAACGCTAGGTCCGGCTACCTAAAAGACCTAAAACAGATTTGTATAATTGGGATGAGACACTTCTCACTAAAGGAGAATCAGGTTATATCAGTGTGTAAGCACATGAGTGTTATTCCAATAAGAAACAAAGCATTTCGCATTTCAAGTATTTTCACAAGCAGCTGCAGTATATTTCACAATCATCAGTATAATCCGGTAAATCGGCATGTCATTATTGACCCACAGTATTGAACTGGTATTCCATAACCCTCGATATTATCTGGAAAATCGGCATGTCATTATTGATCCCATGGTATTGAACCTGCATTTTAATAACCATAATCCGCAAAACTAGCATGTCATTATTGAGCCATGGTATTGAACCGGTGTTCCACAACCCTCGATATTATCCCACAAATTGGCATGTCATTATTGATCCCACGGTATTGAACCGGCATTTTAGTAACCATAATTTGGCAAACCGGCATGTTATTATTGACCCACGGTATTCAACTGACATTCCATAACCCTCGATATTATCCAAAAAATCACATGTCATTATTGACCCCACGATATTGAGCTAGCACAAATCTAGTATTTTCCCACTCTTCGGCATAAATCGGTAATTTATGACCATCGGTATTAATCTGGCATGTCTTACGACCCCACGGTATTAACCCGGAATGTCACGACCCCACGATAATGAAACCGACTTGTCAGTAACCACCATTTCTAAAAATAGTTTGGAACTCTAGTTCCTATATTTCATTTCAAACACATCACAACTCAATCATCACAAAATATCCTCTCCTGCCACACCTATTTGGATAATTAAAATCATCATATGATAATTGATCCATAAATACAGTTTAACATAAAATAAAGGTACGGTCATCTCTATACTTTAGTTTAATTCAAATAAACGATTTTCCAAAAGAAACGAAGACAATACTCGAAACCCTAATTTTCCCAAAAACTGCACACCCAAAAAACCGTCAATCTCACCCGGTGAAATTTTCCAAACAAGTAACCAAAACATTCGTATAAACATAACCTACAGTTCTACCGGATCTGATTTTAAAAATAATTGATATAAACAAATCCCCTTACCTGTTCCGGAATATCGAAACACGACTCCAAATGGCTTGAAACGGTCACACGAATTCCCAAATCCTCAAACCGAAAGACCATACGTCAACATCACCCTATATAGTACAGATCTACAAGTAACTAGACTCGTTTTGACCCTTGCCTCAACTTCGGGGTAAAAACTTGGAAATCCTCAAATCGAGATTCTACTTCGTAGGACTTGTAGAGATTCACTCACTGATCCACGTAGTAACATTGGATCGTTAATTCGGGTAATGAGCCACCCAAGATCTTAGACATAGAGTGAATTCTGAATTCGCGGTTTAGAGGGAGAGAGAGAGTTATATAATAAACATAACTTAGCCCTTAAGTAATCTAAAAATATCTCCTCCAAGATTTCTTTTGTTTGGGTTACTACAATCTCCTCTCCTTATGAAATTTTGTCCTCGAAATTTGCTAACTATTTCTATCACATGGTCTAAACTCTAACTGCTCTGTCTCTAGGAAGAGCTGGTGGCCACCCGCATAGCAACCCCATACCAAATTTATTACCTGCCCTCTCTTATGGTGGAGGAATACAGTGGTTACACATAACGTCATGGGAGATTACAAATACAAGCTCTCCAAGAGACCAAAAAAACCACTTACTTACCACTCTACTTACCTATATAAATCTAAGCATCTCTGAATAACTGAGGATACTTCTTATGTATCTCTGACTCTAACTCCCATGAAGCTTCCTTGATTGCATGATTATGCCAAAGTACCTTCACAAACGGAATCTTCTTAGTATGTAGCTCCTGTTCCTTAAGGTCTAGAATCTGAACCGGTATTTCATCATATGCTAAAATGTCCCCAAGCTCCAAGAATTCATAGTTGATCACATGCGAAGGATCAGGAACAAACAGTCTACGCATGGAAATGTGGAACACGTCGTGAATCCTAGACAATGTTGGGGGTAATGCTATCCTGTCGGCCACCGGACCGACTCTCTCCAGAATCTCGAATGGCCTGACATATCTAGGGCTCAACTTGCCCTTCCTACCAAACCTTATCACCCCCTTCATCAGAGCGATCCTCAGGAATATCTTACCCCCTACCTCAAAATCTAAGTCCTAACAATGAACATCCGCATAACTCTTCTGCCGACTTTGGGCTGTTTTAATTCTATCCCTGATCAATTTAACCTTCTCAGAAGTCTGTTGTATGAGTTCGGGTCCCAAAATTTGTCATTCACCAACCTCATCCCAGTACATAGGAGATCGACACCTCCGACCATACAATGCCTCAAATGGTGCCATCTCGATACTAGTTTGGAAGCTATTGTTTTAGGCAAACTCCACAAATGATAGAAACCGTATCCAACAACTATCGAAGTCCAACACACAAGTCCGTAACATATCCTCCAAAATCTAAATCATCCTTTCCAACTATCCATCAGTCTAAGAGTGAAATTTCATACTGAAAGTAAGCCTAGTCCCCAGTGCTTCCTGCAAACTTTTCCAGAACTGAGAAGTGAATCTTGGATCTCAATCTAAAACAATGGATACAGGTACTCCATGAATTCTGACTATCTCCTGATTGTATAACTCTGCTAACCTATTCAAGGAGTAGTTAACCTTCATCAAAACAAAGTGAGTAGTCTTAATCAACCTATCGACAATCACCCAGATCGCATTCTGCCCGTGAAGTTTTGGTGGTAACCCTGTAACAAAGTCCATGCAGATTTGCTCCAATTTCCACTCAAGAATACTCAATGGCTACAATGGCCCTGCCAGCCTCTAATGCTCAGCCTTCGCTTGCTGACACATCAGAAATTTCTCCAAAAATCAAGCAATCTCACTTTTCATGCCACTTCACCAAAAGGATTCACGAAGATCCCGATATATCTTCGTATTACCCGGATGTACCATATACAAAGAACGATATGCCTCCTCTAGAATCGTCCTCTTTATCTCCTCGTCATTTGGAATGTACAACCTGGTGCCAAACCTTCATACACCATCATTAGAGATGTTAAAATCTACTTCCAACCCCTTCTGCACTTTCTCTTCAACCTCCATTAACTCCTCACCATTGGCCTACGCGGCTTTAATTCTCTCAAACAATGTTGGATATATCACCAAGCTAACAAATAGTGCCCTGTGATTACCACCCACCAATTCTATGCTGATACTTTCTAGATCTATTCTGATATGATGTTGATCTACCACCGTAGATACTGACACATGCTTTGACTTAAAACTCAATGCATCAGCTACCATGTTAGTCTTTCCTAGGAGATAACTGATGGTGCAATAGTAGTCCTTGATCAACTCAAGCCACCTCCTCTGCCTCATATTCAACTCCTTTTGTGTGAAAAAGTAATTAAGGCTCTTATGGTCTGTAAAGATCTCACACTTTTCGCAGTATATGTAGTGTCTCTGGATCTTCAATGCATACACCACTACCGCCAACTCTAGATCATGTGTAGGATAATTCATCTTGTACTCCTTGAGTTGCTGAGAAGCATAAGCAATCACTTTCCCCTATTGCCTTAACACACATCCCAAACCCTTCACAGATGTGTCGTTATATAATACAAAACTACCACCCCATATGGGATGGTCAAAACTAGAGCAGTGACCAAATAGTTTTTCAACTCCTGGAAGCTTTGTTCACACTCATCATTCGGTCAAATTTCACATCTTTCCTTGTTAACTGTGTTAGAGGGCTAGATAACTTAGAGAATCCCTCCATGAACCGACGATATAACCCTGCCAGTCCTAGGAAACTCTGAACCTCCCACATGCTTTTTGGTTTCACCCAGTCAACCACTACTTCCATGAACCGATGATACCTTAACTGTAGATTGATCTTAGAGAAGATCTATGTTCCCTGCAACTAGTTAAACAAATTATCTATACAAGGCAATGAGTATTTGTTCTCAACTGCTACCTTTTTAATCTCCCAGTAATCAATGCACATCCTCATTGACCCGTTTTTCTTTTTTGTGAACAACACTGGAGCTCCCCAAGGCAAAACACTGGGTCTGATAAAGCCTATATCCAGTAGTTTCTGCAACTGCTCCTTGAACTCTTTAAGTTCTACCGGAGCCATCCGATATAAAGCTTTAGAAATCGGTACCTTTCCTAGCAACAATTCAATAGTGAACTCCACCTCACGATCAGGTGGTAAACTAGGCAAGTCTTCTGGGAATACATCCTGGAGTTCATTAACCACTTGGATATCCTTGAGCTTTAACTCATCCCACGGATGCTCCTTTGCACATGCTAGGAACCCTTAACACTTGTCCAAGAGTAACCCTTTTGCCTGTATTGCTAATAGAATTTGTGGCGCTGAGCGCACACATGATCCCACAAACTTATACTCCTGTCCATCTGGAGGTTTGAACACTACCTCTTTGCGATTATAGTCAATGACAACAAAACTAGAGGATAATCAGTCCATCCCTAGAATAATATCAAGCCTGTACATGTCAAATACCACTAGATTCATCGGTAGCATCCTTCCCTGAATTTCTATAGGATAATCTCCCAATTTCTTTCTACATATCACCATACTCCCTGATGGTGTCGCCACGGAAAATTACGCATCCATCACTTGGGTTTCAACCCCAGACAATTTCACAAAATTTTATGATATAAAGGAGTGGGTTGCTTTAAAATCAAATAAGACAACAACTTTATTCAAAAGAAATAACATGGAACCTGTCACCATGTCTCCCATGTTCTCCGCATTGGTAGGGGTAAGCGAGTAAACTCTTGCCTGAGCCATGTTTCTCTGCAAATTTCCCCGGGGTGCCTAGTTACCTCCCCCGTATTGATTCAGTGCAGGCGTAGCACTCATCGGTGCATGACAGACTTTTGCCACAATGGTGACAATTACCCATGAATGACCGGCACTCACCCTCATGCCACCTATGGCACCTGGGACACCGTGCGCGAGATGAATCCCCCTATGGACCCTGTGGTTCCACCTCCTGTCATTTACCAACACCATAGTTATTCTTCTTCCACTGCCCCTGACGAGCACTAGTATGAGAACCAAAAGGCTGTAGCCTCTTTTTCTGATCCTAGACTACGACTTCCTCCTGAAGACCAGCTTTATCCACCAATACAGTGAATTCTTGAATCTGTAGGTCTGCCACCTGCTTACGAATATCCTTCCTAAAATCCTTCTCGAACCTTCGAGTCCTCTCACACTCGTTTGATATTAGACACAGAGCGAAACGAGATAACTCGATGTACCTGGTCGCATATGTCTACACCATCAAGGTTCCCTAGGTCACACTTAAGAACTCATCCGCCTTCATGTTTTTGGTGGAAGTTGGGAAGTATCGCTCAAAGAATACCTCTTTGAATCAGCTCCACATCATCTCTAATGGCCCAGTCCTCTACTCCTCCAGTAGACTCAGAGTCGTCCACCATCTCTTAGCTTGACCTG
The DNA here is from genome assembly GCF_029873635.1 of Malania oleifera. Taxonomy (NCBI): domain Eukaryota; kingdom Viridiplantae; phylum Streptophyta; class Magnoliopsida; order Santalales; family Ximeniaceae; genus Malania; species Malania oleifera. The sequence continues at coordinate 73,845,055 of NC_080417.1, forward strand.
CTAGTTGAAATATAGCATAGAGAACCCTCTTTTCGTCGGTGCAGTGTAGAAATTTTAATATCTTCTCCGTCTTTTGCACCCAGTTCTCGCCAGCTATTGGGTCAGATCCTCTAGTGAACGTCAGAGGATTCATGTGGGTAAATTTCTCGATAGTGCAACTCTCGACAGTAGGTGGATGTTCCCGTCCCCTAACACTCCACCCAATCTCCCGCAAGACCTACTCAATCAAGCCTCGAGGCCCGGCAAGAGACCCATCGCTCGAAGTCCCCTTCGAGCTACCGTCCAAATTGTTATCCTTGGGCTCCATTTTAAAAACAGGATAAGAATATATTAGTATTCCTATGTCATAGCATAATTAAAACAATCATTGTAAAATAATAATGTTAATATCTAAACTCTCGGGTCCAAGTCTGCCTCATCGCACCGACACGAAACCATCAATGGTTTACCATGGTTTTATTGAAATCGTCATTCTATGAAAAACACAAAAAACCATCAATGAATCCCTATCTAGCTACAAGACAACCCTCGACCTACTCCACCCATATCTTAATCTACCCATTCCTTACATTCCTATACTCTGGTATGTTCACCTAATCAAGCCTAACTAAGTCTACAAGACCTAACAACGTGGTTAGCTCTGATACCAAGTTATCACACCCCGAAGCTCGAAAGTGGGCCCCAAGGTGTGATCTGAGAACCTAACCTGTATCTGTATTATACAAACATCCATGATACCAAAAATATGAGGGTTCAACCCAATAGGGCTCGTCCCTACTCACAACCACTAAATACATGCAACAGAACATATTTCAACCTATTACATTCATTCATACTAGAGTACTAAGTATGTCATAATATAAAAAAATCAACTCAAGGTATCCAATATAATCCAAAATGACATCCTGGCTATAGTTCAATACTCAAAACAGTACTTACAAAAACTAACAGAATACTACGCTCTAAAACCTTTTAGAACGCTAGGTCCAGCTACCTGAAGGACCTGAAACAGATTTGTATGATTGGGGTGAGACGCTTCTCAGTAAGGGAGAATCAAGTTATATCATTGTGTGGGCTCATGAGTGTAATTCCAAAAAGAAACAAAGAATTTCATATTTCTAGTATTTTCATAAACAGTTCCAGTATATTTCACAATCATCGGTATAATTTTGCAAATCAGCATGTCATTATTGACCCATGGTATTGAACTGGCATTCCACAAGCCTTGATATTATTCGGCAAATCGGCATGTCGTTTTGACACCATGGTATTGAACCGGCGTTTTAGTAACCATAATTCGACAAACCGACATGTCATTATTGACCCCACGATATTGAATTGGCATTTTAGTAACCATAATCTAGCAAACCAGCATGTCATTATTGACCCACGGTATTGAATCAGCATTCCACAACCCTTGATATTATCCAACAAATTGGTATGTCATTATTGACCCCAAGGTATTGAACCTGCACAAATATAGTGTTTTCACACTCTTGGGCATAAACTGGCAATTTATGACCATCGGTATTAACCCGACATGTCTTATGACCCCATGGTATTAACCCGGAATGTCTCAACCCCGCATATCAAATCAGTATGTCATTATTGACTCCATGGTAATGAAATCAGCATGTCAGGAACCATCATTCCTAAAAATAGTTTGGAACTCCAATTCCGATATTTCATTTCAAACACATTATAACTCAATCATCACAAAATAGCCTCTCCTACCACACCTATTTGGATAATTAAACAATCATATGATAATTGATCTGGAAATACAGTTTAACATAAAATAAAGGTATGGTCATCTCTATACTTTAGCTTTATTCAAATAAACGATTTTCCAAAAGAAATGAAGATGATACTCGAAATCCTAATTTTCCAAAAACTACACACCCAAAAAACCAACAATCTCACCTCGTGAAATTTTCAAAACAAGCAACCAAAACATCCATATAAACATAACCTACAGTTCTACCAGATCAGATTTTAAAAATAACTAAAATAAACAAATCCCCTTACCTGTTCTCGAATACCAAAACACGACTCCAAATGGCTTGAAACAGCCACATGGATTCCTAAATCCTAAAATCAAAAGATCATACGTAAACATCACCCTATTTAGTATAGATCTACAAGTCACTGCGTTCGTTGCGATCCTTACCTAAACTTCGGGGTAAAAATATGTATATCCTAAAATCGAGATTCTACTCCATAGGACTTGTAGAGATTCACCCGCTTATCCATGTAGTAACGTTGGATCGTTCGGGCAAAGAGCTGCCCGAGATCTTAAAGAGAGAGAGAGAGAGAGAGAGAGAGAGAGAGAGAGAGAGAGAGAGTGTGTGTGTGTGTGTGTGTGTGTTATATAATAAACATAACTTAGCCCTTAAGTAATCTAAAAATATCTCCTCCAAGATTTTTTTTTAGTTTGGGTTACTACAGATAAAGTGCAAGACAAACAGGGAGAGGAGTTTAGTATTTCAGATGATGGAGCTCTAAGGTTCTGTGCCAGATTATGCGTACCTACAGATGCTGAGATTATAAAGGCTATCTTAAAGGAGGCACATAGATCCCTTTACACAGTGCATCTTGGCAGCACTAGGACGTATTGGGACCTTCGAGAGTCATTCTGGTGGAGCGACATGAAAAGGGAGATAACCGAGTTTTTGGAGCAATGTTTGACATGCTAGCAGGTAAAGGCTGAGCACCAAAGACCGGTGGGACAATTGTAGCCACTCCATATCCCTGAATGGAAGTGGGATCATATATCTATGGATTTCATTACGGGGTTACCGCCGGTGCTGCATGGATAGGATTCCATTTGGGTAGTTGTAGACCAATTGATGAAGACTGCCCACTTTCTCCTTATTAAAGTCAACTCTATGAACAGGCTGGCAGAGTTGTACATTTAGGAGGTAGTTCGACACCATGGAGTGCCACTATCTATAGTTTTAGACCGAGACCCACATTTCATGTCACGATTTTGGAGGAGTTTGCAGGAAGCTTTGGGGTCTCAGTTATCATTCAGCACAACCTTTCATCCTCAGACTAATGGGCAGACAAAGAGGATGATCTAGATACTAGAGGATATGCTAAGGGCATGTGTGCTGGACGTCGAGAGTGATTGGATCCAGTTTATGTTGTTGGTTGAATTTGCATATAATAACAGCTACCAGACTAGCATTAGGATGGCACCTTACAAGGCATTATATGGTAGAAGGTGTCATTCCCCGCTATACTGGGATGAAATGGGTAAAAGACAAGTTTTGGGGCTAGAATTGGTGCAGCAAGTGTATGACAAAGTCTAACTTATTAGAGACAAAATCAGTGCATTATATGGTAGAAGGTATCGTTCTCCACTATACTGGGATGAAATGGGTGAAAGACAAGTTTTGGGGCCATAATTGGTGTAGCAGGCATATGATAAAGTCCAACTTATTAAAGACAAAATCAGTGCAGCTCAGAGTCAGCAGAAAAGTTATGTAGATACCCGCTATTGAAAGTTGGAGTTTGAAGTAGAAGACCATGTGTTTTTAAGAGTAGCATCAATGAGAGGAGTTGTGAGATTTGGGAGTAAGGGTAAGTTGAGCCCTAAGTACACTGGCCCATTTGAAATACTTGAAAGAGTAGGTCCAGTTGCCTATAGATTAGCTTTACCACCAGCATTATCCACAATTATGACGTATTCCATGTTTCTATGTTGAGGAAATACGCCCCGGATTCATCCCACGTGATCAGCTATAAGGAGTTAGAGCTTCGAGATACTTCAGTATATGAAGAAATACTAGTGCAGATTCTAGATAGTAAAGAACAGGAATTGTGCACCAAGAAAATACTACTAGTAAAAGTCCTGTGAAGGAATCACATAGTGGATGAAGTTTCGTGGGAGCTCAAGGAAGAGATACAATAGAAGTACCCACATTTGTTTCGATTTTGTTTTATATAGTACAGGGTAATTGATGTATTAAGTTGTGTTTTAAGTTTATAGGATATAATTGGTTTGGGGGAAATTTTAGTTTGTTATTGTAATCTCCGAGAACCGTAAATGTAACCACTGTATTCCTCTTCTGTAAGTAAGGGTAATTAATAAAATAAGTAGCGAATTTTTCCTCAAGGGATGGTGTATAACATAGATAGCAAATTTTGAGGACAAAATTTTTATAAGAAGGGGAGAATGTAGAGATCCGAAAAAATAATAATAATAATAAGGAAAAAGGGAGTTAAGTGGGAGAAAGGAAATTCTAAAGAAGGGCAAAATCAGGGTTCGTTAACAAATCCTAAGGTTTTGTCAACGAACTTACTTGTATGGATCGTGGATGAGTACATGAGTTTTGTAAAGACCCAGAAATTTAAAAGAGTTAAAATAATTTGGAAAAAATATATAAATAAAATAACAGAAAAATAAATAAAAGGAATGACGTGGGAAAAGAGAAAAAAAATTAAAATTAAAGAAATTAAATTAAATTAAAATAAATTAAATAATTAAATAATTAGTTATTAAATTAAATATTTTTTCATTGGATTTAAAAAAAAAAAACTAATTGAAATAAGAGAAATATATATATATGGTTAATATAATATATAAAGTACTGACAGAAGAAAAGTAAAAGAAGAAGAAAGAAGAAAGAAGAAGAAAGAAGAAGGAAGAAGAAAGAGAAGATGTCAGGCACGCCCCCCCCCCCCTACAAACTTTCCTGCGTTCAGTACGCGCAGCCACTCCTCCGTCTCATCTCTCTTCTTCTCTCAATTACTCGGTGAATTGGTAGCGAATCGAAAAACAGAAGGTGCCGTTGGATTCCTGGTTCCGCTGCCGACATTTCTACTGAAGCAGATTTTTCATGGGAACGGCTTAGGCACTGCTTTTGGAAAAAGGTAATTTTTCTCCATTTTCTCAATTTCGCCGTAAATATGTAGTTAAATTGACGAACGGACACCACCACGGGGTCCTAGCCGTCGTTATCGTCATTTTGACGTAGGTAATTTGTCAATTGGGGTTTTTTAAGCCCTACTCCAAAGCGAGAGTGGGATTTGAGAATTTGACTAAATTTAGGGATATTATTATTTATTTAGGAATTATGACCCTAGGAATTATTAAATTAATATTTTATTCATGAATAATTTATTGGAACTAGGAATTTAATTTCAGGGTCTGGGTGAGTGCCGCAGGTATTTTTCGAATTCCCTGTTGGCGTAGTTCAAGAAACTAGGTAAGGAGAAAAATATATATTAAATCAGAATTTTTATGAATTTAATGAAAAAATAAATTGTGTTATATGTATGTGTATATGTTTCGATATAGGTAAAATGCCAACTGTTTAAATTATATTTTTTTTCCAAGTTTAGAGTTGTTTATTAGATATGTATATGCGAAAATGAATTGATGAAAGTGGAAAATATTTTCAGGATAATTACGTAAGAAATGAAAGGTATTTTTAGTATATAAACATTAAATGTTGGTTGGCTTATTTTACAGACAATGTATGAATTTTACTGTTAAATTGTGTGGCATGAGATTCTGTGCAAATATATGTTAAATGTATGAAATGCAGGCTAAGTAAGTAAAGCAATGAAAATAAAATATGATATGGACAATGTTGCCTGTGTATATTAAATGCAACCATGTAAATGTAAGACAGCTGAAAGAGAGCCCTGTTAGCAGATCTAGTACATTTCTGTGTAGACTAACTGATGACAGCTAAAAGGAGTTGTGTTAGCAGATTTAGCACGTTTCTACGTAGACTAATTGATGATGGCTAAAGACCAGCTGTAGTACGAAGTAATGAAATGAAATGTTATGCAATGAAATAACTAATGAAATGGCAATGAAACGAAATGACAAAGGCAAATGATGTAAATGGGAAAAAGTCACTTAAAGTGAAACGAAATGCAAAGTTAAGTTATGAACAGGAATGAATGTGCATGAATGTATAATGACAGAATAGAATGATGTATTATGATATTAGAAGTACGTATGTACGTAGAACATGTTACGATTGGACAAGGCGTACCTTTCGCCTGAGGGCTTGCTGAGTAAGGCAAGTGCACTAGTAGCTACAGATGTGGCAGTAGCCACACAAGGTACTAGGGCAGAGGGAACCTACTTGTATGGGCGGGTAGAATTCCCTATCCTTAGGGCCTTTGCCGATAAACTATTGTTGAATGCATGAGTACGAGATTAATTTATCACTTGAAGGCTTACTGAGTAAGGTGAGTGCCCTGGTATGCTTTAGCTTTGACCTTTGGGTTGCCTAAGTATCAGAGCAGAGGGGTGCTACTTGTATGGGCGGGTAATCACCCCTATCCTCGGGAAATCTCGTGGATTAAACATTTGTATGTGTTTGATTAGGATCAGGGAATGATTTTAAAAATTATGTTAACGATTTTCAAATGTTAAATATTATGTTATATATAAACTCATGTTGACCACACACTGCTTTAATATATGGTTTCTTCCCTTACTGAAATGTGTCTCACCCGAATATGAATGTATTTTTTTTCAGGATTTTCTCGAGGTCGAGCTTTGAGAGCTCGAGGTTTTTATAGCGTTATTGGGGAATATAAAAGAAAATGGTATATTGCTATGTTAATTTTGAGATGTACAAAATTTATGTTTTACGTCCTTATATTTTAAGTCTGTGGAGAAAGAAAGTTTGTGAACATACTGAATTATTTTGGGAGTTATGTAGATTTATGGAAATGTAGGTGTTGGATGATTTAACATGGATTATAGTTAGAATTAGTAAACTCTGGTATTATGTTATATGGAGATTATGATCATGTTTTTCCGCTACGTATGTTTTGGAATATGATTTATGAGGATATGATCAGGTATAACGCACCGGACCCAGGTTTAAGGGTTTGGGGCATTTCAAGTTTCATCGATGAAGCGATACTGAGAAGGGAATTTCAGACCTTAATGGTTCGTTGACGATCTCGCTACCATCATCGACAAAATCCCTTCTTGGGTTCGTCGATGAGGCCACATGTCTCGTCAACAAAGCCATGTGGGCACCCATCAATATATACGTGAAAATTAGTTTTTGGCGAGAGAAAGCAATCACTCTCTCATTCTCTCTTTAAAATTCATCCTGGACACCTTCTCTCTATGATCCTCACTTCTTTAAAGCCCAGTTTGACGATCGGGAACTGCCATGAGGTTCGTGGGGAGATTCTATGCAAGATTACTGGAGTAGATTGGTTGTTTGGAGTTCTTGGGCACCATCCCAAAATCAGGGTAAGTGAGTTATTTTAAGATTTTCATGGTTATTAGGTATTTTTGGGCCGAGAAAATGTATTAGATGTTACTATACTAAAGTTTGAGTTCATTAAACTGGGGTTGATGTGGTTTCAGGGTTTGGAATCCTGAACACTGCAGCCATGGGTTGAGGATCCCTACGGGTGTTTCCTCGGGAACTCAGGTAAAGTTGATAAATAACTAATGGTTTAGAATTTCATAGATAAAATAAGATATGTGAGCCTGGGGAAAATTCGAGTATAGTTATTATTCTGAGTTCGGGTTGATTGAATTAGGAAATATACATCATTTCAAGATTCTGAGTTTGATACGCTGTGGGCGTAAGGATAGAGTTGGAGTTAGACCTCCTAGTTAATTAGGCGAGGGAAATATGTTATGGCAGTTAAATTAGAGATTTTAACCAGTAAAATATAGTATATGATTATGGGTTTCCAGAGTAAGATTTTGAATAATTCAGAGTAAGAAATTATACAGTTTTACAGATTATATTTAATGAGTTTTAATTATTGTGTGGCATGAGAATATTGGTATAGTATAGAATTCTATACAACTTTTACAGAACAACAGTTATATAGTTTTTACGGAATCATGATATACAAATCATACAATTTTTTTTATTTACAGAGCTATGGCTATACAATGTTTTACAGAATTGTAGTTTAGATGGTTATACAAAACTATGATATACAGTTTTCACAGTACCATGATATTCAGAATATAGAACCATGATAAATAGATATTACAGAACCATAACATACAAATATTATAGCTTACACAGATCAGTTTATTACAACGTTATGGTTAACACAGTTTATTACAGAATCATGGTAAAATAGTAATATATATATATATATATACATATATATATATATATATAATAGTATTATATAGTATCAGACCCTGATGGACCATATCAGATTACAGAGCATGGTACCGTAGCTATTACAGTTCAAAGTGCAACCACACAAGTCGATTGTGCCTTGGAAAAGACGAAGACTCCCTGATAGTTCAGGTTGAGGCGGCCAATTTGATGACTGAGGTTTTTAGTTGACTTATCCCAGTAGGTCAGCCAGTGATAAGTTTAGCCCACGGGCTGCACAACCCTGTCACGAGGGGTTAAATCATGACATACTGTTATCTATCCAGGAAAGTTTTCACAATTATGTATATGTATATATATTTTCAGAAAACAAAAAGTATATATATATATATATATATATATATAAAGTAGCTAAAAGTATGATTAAGTATAAAGTTAATAAAAACTTGTACTTTAAGTGACAAAAGTGTGAGTTATGATGTATCTTATCTTTATATGTTATCCCAGTTATAGCCTGATTAATAAATATATTGCTCACGTAGATTCATTTGCCACACACTGGTAATAACATATTTCGTCTTACTAAGAGTTGTCTCATCCAAGTATTTATAAACATTTCAGGTGATCTAGTTAGACGAGCAGATCAAACTCGAAGATAGAGGAGATCCTTGTACTACCCTATCTGTTGGGTAAGTGATTTTGGGAGATGTATTTTTGAGTTGTTCCTAGGAGTTTTGGTGGATGATTTTGGAGAGATGTGTATGTATGTTTGGAAACTACTGAAACTCTGATATTGTAATTATGATGATGTAATTTATGTTTTCCGATGTATAGGTGTTTTGTTTCTATGTACAGGTATTCTTGTTGTCCACTTTGGACAAAGACATTATAGTAGATTTTATGAGAGGTATCAGAGTAATATAATTTTACAGTCTATATATATAAAAAAAAAATGGTATGAATTTATGGGTCGTTACAAGGCTCCCCCTAACAATATGCATAATTTAAAAGATATGCAATACAATTCATATTCAAACATGAAGACTCTAATTTTTTCAAGTTATACATTTAAGTCCAGTTGGGTTAAATGTGCAGTTTATGTTTGAAGCTGGGCAATTTATGTTTGAAGCTATACTTTGAAAAATATATTCAGTTAAGTACAATCATCATTTTCTATTTTTGTTTAAAACATGAGAGCAGGAGAACATAGTTATAAAATTTTGCTCATACATCTTCTCCCCCTTTTGTCATCATCAAAAGGGTAAAAAAAATCTTTTTTTGAAAAGAAGAGGATTTAAACTTTCTCCCCCTTTGCCTTTGATTTTTAGAAATATCATGACAAAAAGTATTTAAGGAAATTTCAAAACATATGCGATGAATGTCTTTAAGCATACAGGCAAGCGATACGATATTTCATACATAAGTTCACTTCTTGCTAAAAAGAATTCATTTTAAAGAAAATATCCCCCTTTGATATTACTAATAATTACTGGGGATTATACTTGCTGAAAAAGAAACTTTAACAAATAAATTCAAGCAAGTTGTGTTTTTCCTAGTATACGTTTAAGCACAAAAACAATTTATATATCAACCAGAAAAATGCAATCATATAGATCTAAAATATCAGACATTTTAATCCTAGATCATATGGCAAATCAAATAAATTTTGGCTAATATATTTCATCTTAAGTTTCTCAATAAAATCATCACACTTAAGTACATGCCACAGAAAATTTAATGCAGATCTAAGCCCAAAATGTTGGTGAGCATAGAAAGATAAACTATAATTTCAAACGCTCCCCCTATGAATTTGAATACATGCTTAGATGCTTTTAGCTACTTATACTAGAAACTAATTGTGAAAAATTCACTAAGTAGTATAAACAACAAATTTAAATCATTTAACTTATTTTTATTGGATATATGTTAAGATATTTGTGTTCAACCAGCAAAATAATTTGGAACACACATGCATAAGAACTTTAACATTTAAGACATGCAAGATGTTCATATGTCCCTAGAACAATCCATATCAAGTACTGATTCAATAGGCGCGGGATATGATGTTCGTAGTACACCGAAAAGTCTTAGGACTCAAAAAGTAGAAACAATAATAATGTGAATCCATGGGGCAGGTGCTTTTAATCGTTTTCTCAAGGATGGGGCTTAAGCTCCCCTATATACTAGCATGTACACATACTTGCAATTTAGCTCAAGGATGATGTACATTTAGGGGTTTAATATAAGGGAAAACACAACTCAAAATACACAATGAGTGTGTGTAAGATGAAAAACTCCCCCTAAGTCATGTAATTTCCTTAGTTACATGGACTTGAATGTTATAACATGATGATCAACACGTTAAGTCAAGAGTGAAATTCATAATCCAAGGATTACGACCAAATGGTGTCCATGAACTAGACTTTCCTAGGTATATAGAATGTGTAAAGTTTTAAGCATTCTAGGAAAAATCAAGGAACATAAAATTGGTACATGTTTTTAAAATATGCATATACCGATTTATAATTCAACATGTACCAACTTATTAAATTATTTTGCATGCCTAATGATATTTATAAAAACTAACCAACATGCAATTTAGTAGCAATTTATATAAGCTATCCATTCAAAGAATGTTGACCTTATAGGTCACGCCCAGTTTTGATAATGACAAATACCTGTTGTATTTAATGGATGTTTGAGGATATGTGCAGGTATACACTTGGAAGGTCAAAATCAATGGCACAAAGACTATAAGTTGAAAGACCTAAAGACCCTAAAAAGTATTTCATGTTGTATTGTAATTTATATATTTATCATTTTGGGTCTGTAATAGTAAGATAGGAACATGGTATGTAATAATTAATGTCTTACCTGCATGATAGGATGGATAATCTCAAGACCATAGATGGACTTTAGGGATTAGGTCGACCGACACCTGATTTTTTCAGCGTCCTCAAAAAGAAAATGGTCTAGAATGACCCTAGGACACTCATACATGCATAAATAATTATGGTCATATGGATAGGGTGATTATGTAAGGAAAAAGAACTGAAATGCACTTAAGTTGCATGTTCGGTCGACCGAACCAGGATCGGGTCAACAGATTGACCACAGCCCAGTCGACCGAACTTAGCTAGTTCATTTATACCCAGTCGACCGAACTCCCTAGGAGTCAACATAATTGACATTCTGGTCGACCGTACCCAAAATGAATAACAACGCCCTAGTTGACTGAGTTCCCACGTGTGAGAACTCAACGGTTTGGTCAACCGAACTAGATAGTTCAAAAAGTTCCCGGTCGGCTGAACCGCGCTAAAAGGGAAAAATCGCCCTGAACCTCCATGTCTAGTCGATCGAACTTGTAGTTCAAATTGTTCCCGGTCCACTGAACTTCAAGCAACTTGGTCAACTGAACTTCCTTTGGTCAACCGTTGCGCTCGGGTTGCCCAATATTTTTACCGTGGTTAATATTTTTAAACGGGGTTAATTATATTAAAATATTTTAAAATTTTCCTAATAATTCCATATGTTTTCTGAACGCTTATATTTTTGGGGATGTTTATAGATACCCCCTCATTTGGAATAATTAGCATTTGATTAGCAAAATAATTAGAAAATTTTCTCTGATTTTCAGAAGCTCTATTTCTCACATCCCAACTTCATTTCTTCATTCTTACTAATCCTCATTGCAAACCTTGCTAAGTAAGAATGCTATTGTGAGTATCTAGTTAAGCTTACACTCTCGTTAGTTCTAGTTGATTGATATATATTTTTATCCAATAGTAAGTTTGATGTTTTTCGATGAGACTTTATTAATAAGTCTTCCGTAAGAAAACTTCATAGAGCTTGTGAGTTTTGCATCATCATTGTAATACTCAAGAGTTCATATTGCTTATTGTTTGTGAAATAATTTTTTACGAACCTCTTTCAAATATCCCGTATGCTTATTTTTCATAAAAATACTTTTGGGATAGTTTTCTTGTGAAGATCTTTGTTAGTGTACCTCTTGATTGATAATATCATCTTAACACAAAGATGAAATATTTTTTGACAAACCTATTTCAAATATCTCGTGTGATTTACTTTGAGAAATATTTTGTTGAGATATTTGTGCATATGCAAAAAGATCTTTGCTGAAATATCCTTTGATTGACTTTATCTTGTTGAATACATAGATCAAATCATTTTATAAATTAAATTTCAATATCTATTGTGGTTTATATTGAGAAAATTATTTGTTGAGATATTTGAAGTGTGCTTGTGATCTTTGTTTGTGCATTGTGATTGAAATCATTATTTGACACAAAGATCATATCATTTACACTCTCACGCACTGATTGCAACATTTGCATAAATATTTGAGAGTAGACACTTAGACTACCTGAGCTTACCAAATCCTATCTTTTGGTAGTGTATTGATTATTGTGCATATTAGGTACATATCTGCTTTACATGAAAGCATAATCACTGTACCATTTCATTGAGAAATTACTACTGTATTTCCAAACGTAGCCAGAGGGGGCGGTAATCCAGTCCGGAAGGATTGTGTAGGTTGAGGTCAGCCCTTTGTTAATTGACTTGGTTGTAAAGGTTGAGGTTAGTCCTGTGCTAATTGACCTGGTTGTTTAGGTGCCACTCCACCCGTTAAGAGAGCCTATAGTGGTAATCCTTGTGCTTGTTAACCAAGGCGGGGACGTAAGCAATTTGGCCGAACCTCGATAACATATTGCGTGTATTATTTACTTTTTGGCACTTTACTTTTACTGCATGTGTATGTTTATTTATTTATTGATCGCACAGACTGACCCTAGGTTGTGCAATACTGTTGTTAAATTGATTGACGTAGGCGATAATTTTTAAATACCTAATTCACCCCCCTTTTGGGGTTGCACCAAAGCTAACAAAGAATTTAAACATTTAGCAAACAATGGATATTCACATTCAGCTCAAACAATGGATCATGCTAAAACTTAGGTCATCCATCAAATGATATAAGTATAAGGCAAAGATGGATATTTAGCATTCAGTGCAAACAAATCATCCAATAAAAATATCATAATAAAACATTTCCAAATTATGCACAATATAGTTGGGTGTTTATTAGATGAATTTTAAGTTTGTTGCTCCCCCTCAATTTTGTAGCCAAAACATTTTAAATTTTTAATAAATCAACTTTGGCTTTTTATACTTAGATTTAACTAAAAATTTTATTATGGGGATTAGCCTTGAAAGCATGTGAATATGATTAATCATTTAAATTCCTTAATAAGTTTAGGATTATATGATATATATAATACTATGATAAATTCCCTAAACCTCAATCTTAGCGATTAGCTTGGTAGACAAAATATGCTATATTTAAGATATTTGACCTTAAGCATATGCATAGCAAAAAAATAATTTTCAACTAATAAAGCTCCTTTGTCAATATGAAGGGAATTCACAAATTATAATCATGCAATAGCCAATATCTTAATATATATTAACCAATCATGATAATATATAAGTTAAGCAAAGGATTGGATATTATTGCTTTAGATCACATATTGGCTCATTTTCCTAATAATCTTAATATAACAATAGTGTATATTAAAATTTAAAATTTTAAGCATAAAACACTATTTAAGCATTTAAAGCAATGTAACCCCTTATATATATTATATCCTAAAATCTTAAAGAGTATATAAAAAAAAATTCCTTTGAAATGAACCTCATAAGATGACATGCAAACAATACAAAAAAAAAATCAAATGATTCACAAATAGATTTAACACAATATAAACAACTTGAATCATTTCTTAAAACATTCAATAAAGTAGAAGGAGAAAAGATATACCTTTTTCATTTTGGCTCCTTCTTAATCATTTAAGCTCAAAATCCTTGGTGTGACGTTCTCCTCTCTCTTGGTTTTTCCATACCACTTATTTTTCCCAAAATTTCCTTAGCACTAATACAAAACATAATCTCTTTCAAGAGCATTAGTAACTAAGGTACAATATAAATATATGCATGGAATTGAAAATGATATGCTTTATTAACCATGTCATGCCCATTCAATTCATTTTGGAAAAACAATAAATTTTAAAAACATATGGGATATAAAATTTTCTTTAACAATCACTTTCCAAACCCTCTAATCAATTGATTTAACAAAAATGATTTTTCATTTCAAATGGTAAAATTTATACTATAAAAACAATGGAGGAAATGCAAAGAGATGTCCCACTCAAAACAGGGATGCACACATATGAGTCGTTGTAATCTTTATGCAAATGCGGTTAAACTTATTACAACCGGACCTTAATACCAATTGTTGAAATTGGTGTGATCGCAAGAGGTGGGGGGGTGAATTGGTTTTTAAAATTTTTTGGCTAATTTAAACATTTTGTCGATTCACCACAAATCACATCTCATTCAAAGTACATGTGTGTATGTAGAATAATTTAAGCAACGAAAATAGACATACACGTGGAACATATCTCATTTAAAATAAATGTGTGCATATAAATAGTTATAACAGCCAGCATACACATGAAAATTTAAGTGCAGAAAGTAAATGAGATAAGGAGTGAGAGAGAGAGAGAGCAGATACAATATTTGTTATCAGGATTCGGTCAATCCTACTTATGTCGTCGCCTTAAGCTAACAGGTAAGAGGATTCTACTAAGTGCTCGCTTGATGGGTGGAGCATCACCAATTACAACCTCCTTTCCTTATTGAACGAGGAATACCCCAGCTCACATTACAGGGCTGAGCCCAACCTTTACAACTACACCTTATAGGATGGTGCTCCTAGTTCTCCTAACCGGGTCTGAACCAATCCGGTGCCACACTTTACGGGCGATGCAAAAACTCACACCTTACAAGATGGTGCCTCCTCTTTCGATGATCTCAAGTTGGGAATACAATAAAATGAAAAATAAATTTTTGTACAAAGAAGTGTTTCTCAAATAAGCATAAATGTACACATTTAAGATCTCATGCACTCTCATATGATTTATGAAATGAAGCTTAGTAGAGTAAATAAAAAATCCTCTTAATATAAATATATATATTCAAGTAAATCGGTAAGAGTATGGAAAATGATTTCCTTTTAAACAAAATGACCTTTAGAAAATTTATATTAAATAAGACTTCCGAAAAAAATATATGAAAGTGAATATTCACTCAAGCCATTGTCAAGAAACTTTCACAAGCACAATATATATATCAATGAATATATATGCTCAAAGCATTCTTGAACTAACCCCAAAAATATTTTCCAAAAATATTTTCAAATAAAAGGATGGGAGAATCTAGGGCTTTCTTTTTAAAACGATTGACCTTTAAAATAAATAGCTAAAAGGCTTTCAAGCAATATATATATGTATGTAAATATATGCTCAAGCTTAAGCCTTTCTTGAATAACCAAAAAGAAATTTCTCAAAAAATATTTTTTAAATAAAAAGTGGAAAATTTTGATCTTTAAAAACCATTTGACCAACAAGGCATCCAACCAATATACATGTGAAATAATATACATGCTTAAGCTTTTTCAAATAAAACCCCAAAAATATTTTTCTCCAAAAAGATTTTCAAAAAGGGTAGGAGAAATAGAGAAATTGTAACATACTAAGGTATAAAAATGGAGAGAGAAATAAAGAATTTGCAAATATGCTTCCCAAGTGTTTCGCTAACATTTTTCAAGTGTTTGGGTACGTATTTTATGGGCTAAAAATCATGTCTAGTCGTTATATGGCCGTTTTGGGGGGGGGGGGAGGGGTAAGGAAAATAATATTTTATTTTGAATTCTTGCCGTTTTTCGACCGTTGGGACGCTTTCCCGAGAAGGTCGGTCGACTGATCTCAAACCTCGGTTGACTGAGGGTTCAAAAAAGTAAGGTTTGGTTGGCTGTGGGCAAGCCTCGGTCGACTGAAGCTTCAAACACGTGAGGTTCGGTCGGCTATCCTCAGGTTTTCTGTGTAGACATCTTTCAGTGTTTTAACCATAACGTTTTCTATAAAATTCCAAATTGAACATTCTTGGTATCAATAGAAACCTAATAAAAAAAATCCCATAACTTTCATGTTGAACACCATTTAAGATAAGAAATTATGGATTGAGAAAAACGCCCATCAATGAGATGGAAGAAACATGGAGGGAGTTTTTTTGTTACAAACACCTTTTAGTGTTTTAACCATAATGTTTTCTATATAACTCCAATTTGAACGTTCTTGGTATGAACAGAAAGCTAAGAGAGAATCCAACAACTTTCATGTTGAATACTTCTCAAGATAAGAAAGATTTGGTTGATAAAATCGCTTCAATTGACTGGTCAGTTGACTAACCCCTTTGTAAAAATTAATTTTTTTTTTTTTTTGCCTTCTTTTAACTTCAAAACCATTTTAAAACCTTTGTATAAGTTAGGCATTTTATGAAAAAGGTTTTTCATGTTACTTGGAGGTCCTATGGTCAATCTAAGGTCATTTAAGTTTCAATTTAAATCACATGAACGTGCATGCACATACAACCCTAAGTTACTATTGCAACCAAAAACTAAAACAAAGTCTTCATCCTATGTCCCTTTGTAGTATGTTGACTTTTTGAGTCCGTCTCCTGTTTTAATTATGACAAACCAAAATATCTCATATGTATGCTAAGTGTATGAACATGTTTACTTCTCTAAGAATAAATGACAGATGAGAGATGGAAGCCGAGACGCACTTAAATGAGAACATCTTTCGCAAAATCCATGGAATTGACAAGGAGCAGAGCATGAAGCCTTCGTTTATTTTAGGTTGTATTTTTACTTATCATTTGGGTCTGTAATTATAATCGTTGGTCTGTAATAATTAATGCATGGCATGCATAATAGGACTATAAGCTCAATAAGGACCATAGGAAAAATCAAGACCATAGATGGACCTTAGGGATCAGGTCGACCGACGCTGAATTTTTAGGGTATATGCTCAAAGACCTTACACTGACCATAAGTCCCAATATGTTGCATAAAAAGCCCCCATAAATCTTAGAAATAATTATCATGTGAATAGGGGTGATTTTAAAAGAAAAATAGGACTTGAATGCACAAATCTTATATAGTCGGTCGGCCGAACTTAAACCTACAGAGTCTCTCGGTTGACCGAACCTCCCCAGGTCAACAGTTGACCATTTGGTCGACCGAACCAAAACACTTTAAGACTCCTGGTCGACCGAATCTCCCCAGGGTCAAACAGTTGACCACTTGGTCGTCCATAAAATGAACTGCAACATCCTGGTCGACCGAACTAGCACGTGGGAAATCCCAACGCCCTGGTTGACCAAATTTTAGTAGAAAATTGACCTAGTCAACCAAACATCCAAGTTCCATCAACCAAACTCAGTCTAGTCGATTGAACCTTGGAGATTCTAAAATCGCCTCAAACTTGGTCGACCATCTTCTCAGTTCAAATTCATCCTAGTTAACCAAACTGAGCAACCCAGTCGATTGAACCTTAAAAATGGTCGACCGAACCTCTTGGCTTGCTCGAATTTTATCGAGGTTAAAACAAGGTTATTTTTTATTAACCGTACTTAATGTTTCCTAAAATTCCATCTATGTTCCCCAACAGTTGTAATTTTATGAATGTCTATAAATACTAGTTCATTTGGAAATATTAAACATGGATTAGCAAATATCATTAGCCAAAACTCTCTAAATTTCAAAACTCTTGTTTTATCATATACAAGCCATAAATCCATCTCTTACTCATCCTACTTTCTAAAATCCTTTAGTAAGTTTATTATTTTTGTTTATATTGGCTCACACTCTCATCGTATGTGTTTGATGTTGATTTTTTGAGAAAGAGCTTGAGAGTCCCCTTGTGATTTAAATCATAACTCTTCGGTGGGAATACTCTTTAGAACTTGTGAATCTTGTATTATTGTTGCAAGTATTCAAAGGCTTGTTCTTGTTCTTTATGAAATATTTTTCAAACAAGCTTGATTTCAAATATCTCTTGCGCTAGAATTTTGAGAAAATCATCTTAGATATATTTTGACTATATTCTATGAAAATATTTGAAACCCTACTTGTGGTTGAAATATATTTACATATGTGTTCAAAGATGGATTGGTAATACACTCTTTTATTAAAGTGTTTATTGACATTAGATTGAGTGTTATTGCACATATCTACACTGAGATTATAGTTCTATCATTTAACATGCGTTGATTATTGGTTGTGCGTATTGGTACATAATCTACTTGTAATAGAAGCACATATCTTTGTACACAAAATTTGTAATTGATTGTATTCCAGACGTGGGCCTGAAGAGGGATACTTGCCCTAGTAAAAGTCTCAGATTGGTTTTGACCTGGTTAGGAAAGTTAGGTGCACCATCCTGGTAAGGTGTAGTTGTAGGTTGAGGTCAGCTCCGCTAATTGACCTGGTTGTAATCTGTGCCTCTCCATGCATTGAGTGAGTCATACTGTAATCTCCGGGCTTACGAGCTAGAGGTGGGGACGTAGGAAGTATTGGCCGAACCCTGATAACATATCGTGTTTGCAATTTATATTTCTATAATTTATTTATTGCACGTGTATGTTACTTTCAATAGTCTGTGAATGTTGCGCATGAAATAATTTCCACACTTTATATTTATCTGTGCATTTGGAATTGCATAGATAGACCCTAGGTTGCGATATACTATTTATGGAACTGGAATCAACCTAGGAAGTTTTAAATACCCAATTCACCCCCCTCCTCTTGGGAATACACCAATTCCAACACAATCCCATGAAATACACCGAGATATGATCGTTTACGTCCTTTTACAACTTCCATATGGTATCTATCACTTGTGCTTACAGAGATATACACCTGTTCAAACATTTAGTATATAACTGAGATACAACACAGATGGTGATTTTGGAACGTGACAAAGGTTTCCTATGCCAATGCAGTTGGGTACTTCGGCATGCAATAGAGTGATCTGTCAATTGTGAGGTTCACAGATGGAGACTACATACGGGACTTGGATGAAAGGTGGCCTACAACAAGGTATGTTATGGGAAGGCCTAATTTTTGGAAGTCTAGGGTATATTCTCAGGTTGTATGGGTTACAACTGGATTGGAGTTCTTGGCAGTGGCTAAAGTTGCCAAGGTAGCATTGTGGTTTTAAGGATCATTCAATGAGCTGGGTGTTCATCTAGGTGGAGTTCCTATTACCATGAACAAGTTTAAGTATGGCTTAGACTTGGTTTACGTCTCCAGGTGTTAGGCAGGTGGCAGGTCCCAATCTACTAGCCCAGGTGGAATAGCAGGGGTTATACTTTCAAATTTCTCTTAAGTGGTGAATATTCGCCAAAGTGGAGATTGTTGAAGATATGACTCATGTTTTGAGTGGAATGCATGTACCAAGGAAAGTATTGTGAAGCGATGGACTAAGAGAGAGATGCAAGATGGCAGCCTTGAGGGCAAACCATCTACAGTTTTCAGGCAATGTTGTAGAGGTATAATTCTTGGCTTCAAACCATCGAAAATTTGACCTAAACCGTCGACGGTTATGCTTGTGAACGTCATGAAATTTCAATTCGAAGATCAGTAGATTGGTTGTTTTTAGGAGAATTCCCTCCGGGGGGATCGCTACATAAGTGTTTTAGATTAATTATAGGTCTTCTGTATGCATTAGATTTGTATATAATCATTATTATGTAACCATAGTTAAATTAAGCTTGGTGTAAGCTTCATGGGCTTTGTAAGCTTCATTGTGATAGTGAAAAACAGCCGCTGCTCCCATGGATGTAGGTAAATTGACGAACCACGTAAATTCTTGTATCTTTAATTATTGCTTTCATTGATTCTCATCCCCATGCTCTGGGATGCTATGTCAACAATCAACAAGAGACTACTAACCAAGTCCAAACAACGCTTAAACTTAGCTAATATAACAGGCTTCGTGAGCATATATGCATCATTTCTATCTGTGTGGATCTTCAATAACTGGAACCTACCACTTTCAACCCAACCTCTAATTGCATGGTACCGCACGTCAATATGCTTCGTGCAAAAGTGGTAGACCTGATTTCTTGCCAAGTGGATCACACTCTGACTATCACAGAATATGTGTAACCTATCCTACATAACACCAAGTTCCTGAATCGGTCAAGTTAACCACAAAGCCTCCTTACCTGCCTCTGCCAAAATTATGTATTTAGCTTCTGTAGTTGACAAAGCTGTAGTAGGTTGCAACATAGCCTTCTAACTAATGGAACCACCAACCATGATAAAAATGAAGCTAGAAGTAGACCTCCTCTTATCCAAATCACCTACATAATCGGAGTACACATAACCTTGAACATTACAATCATTAGTATTTTCAAACAAGATACCATAATCAGAAGTGCCACGCAAATATCTGAAAATCCATTTCACCGCATTCCAATGCATTCTACCTGTATTAGCCATATATTTGCATACCAAACTAACTACATATGACAAGTCTGGTCTACTACATACCATAGCAAACATCAGACTCCCTACTGCACTGGCATAAGACATACTAGCCATATCCAACTTATCCTCATCAGTAGAAGGACACAGTTTAACATACAATTGAAAATGAGAAGCTAGAGGTGTATTTACCGATTTAGCCTCATCCATATTAAACCTTTCCAACACCTTCTCAATATACTTACCTTGTGACAACCACAACTTTTTCTGTTGTCCGTCCCTCCTAATTTCCATGCCAAGGATCTTTTTAGCTGTAGATCCTTCATCTCAAACTCATCCTGTAACCTGGCTTTCAACACATTCAACTATCATCTACATATATCATAAGGATCATATATACACCACTATTAAGCAATCTGAAGTAAACATAACTATCATAACTGCTTCTAACATACCCAATCCTCAATATATAAGAATCAAACCTCTTATACCATTGCTTAGGGGATTGCTTTAAACCATAAAGAGACCTATTCAACTTACATACCAGGTGTTCTTTACCTTGTTCCATAAGCCCCTCTAGTTGCTCCATAAAGATATCTTTCCTCCAACTCACCATGAAGGAAAGTTTTCCTTACATCCATCTGTTCCGAATCTAAATCATGCATGGCAACCAATTCTAACAAGGATCTAATAGAAACATGCTTAACAACAGGAGAAAAGATTTCATTATAATCTATACCTTTTTCCTATTTGTATCCTTTTGCTACTAACCTAGCCTTATATTTTATCCCTTTTGATTCTGAAGTAGGTTCTTTCTTTCTGAAAACCCACTTACAACCAATCAGCTTCTTGTCCTTGGGCTTCTGAACCAACACCCAAGTATTATTCTTATGAAGAGACTCCATCTCCTCTACCATGACTCCAAGCCAACTATCTCATTCAAAACTCTAAATTGCTTCCTAAAAAGCAGAAGGATCCTCGCTACTAGTAATCAAAGCAAATGCAACTAAGTCCTCAAACCCATACCTGACTAGAGGCTTAACATTCCTCCTTTCTCTACTAATGGTTAGCCTTGTAGGCTCATGTCTATCACCTGTCTGAGAAATTTCCTGAGGGACTGTAGCCTGTCTTATTGTATCCTGTGCAAAAGAATCAACAACAGTAGTTGAAGTATTACCCATACCTAAATTATGAATATTGTCCAGCTCCACTTGAATAGGTACTCCTCCTGAATCAGACTCTACCTTCTTATCAGTATTCTCATTTAACACGGTTTCTTCATTTAAGACCACATCCCTTCTAATGACAACCTTTCGTGCCATAGGTTCCCACAACCGATATCCCTTCACTCTTTCTTGGAAACCAAGAAATACGCACAGTTTGGACTTAGATTCCAACTTTGATCTTTCTTGTTCCTGCACATGCATATACGATGGACAACCAAATATTCTCAACACAGAGTAATCTACGGGCTTACCTGTCCATACCTCCTTAGGAATCTTTGCGTCAATAGCTACAAAAGGAGACCTGTTTACTAGGTAGCATGCCATACTCACTACTTTTGCCCATAATGACTTAGACAGATTAGCGTGAATCCTCATACATCTTGCCCTCTCTAGTAATGTTCTGTTCATCCTTTCAGCCACCCTATTCTATTGTGGCCCATGTGGAACTGTATAGTGCCTATTGATCCCATCTTCATTAAAGAAGTCAATTAACTGGTTGTTTTTGTACTCCAGTCCATTGTCAGATCTCAAAAACTTCACCTATTTCCCTGTTTGTTTCTCTACCTAAGTTTTCCATTCCCCGAACTTACTGAATACCTCACTATTGTGCTTCAGAAAATACACCCAAATTTTCCTAGAAAAGTCATCAATAAATGAGACAAAATAAATAGCACCACTCTGAGACTGTACTTGTATTGAACCCATACATCTGAATGAATGTACTCCAGCACCTCCTTGCTCGTACGCTTTCCTATTCTGAAACTCACCCTGCGTTGTTTACCAAACAAATAGTATTTACAGAACTTAAGCTTACAACGAGAATTACCTCCCAGTAAGTTCCGCCTGTGCAGCTCCTGTAAACCACACTCATTCATGTGACCCAGCCTCATATGCCATAGAGTAGTATCATCTATATTTGTATCTGAAGAGGAACTAGTTGCAGCTCCACTTGTCACTGTGCTACCCACCAGAGTATACAAATTGTTCCTCAAATGACCTTTCATTACTACCAATGAACCTCTAGCCATTTTTAGCACACCATCCTTAGCTGAAAAAGAGAAACCATTATTGTCCAAAGAGCCCAAGGAAATCAGATTCTTTTTCAGATCTAGAATATGCTTCACATCCCTGATGGTTCTAACCACACCATCAAACATCCTGATTCTGACCATTCTAATTCCAAGAATACCACAGAAAGCATCATTACCCATCAACACCATCCCTCTAGAGATTGGTTCATAAGAGTCAAACTAGTCCCTGTATGGACACATATGATATGAGCACGCCAAATCCAAAGTCAAGGTATCGGCTAAGTAACTGGAACTTGTAGTAACAACTAAAGATCCCCATCAAAAACTGATGAACTGCTCTCCACTACAGTATCCTGCTCAGTCTTCTTCCTATTCTTTTCCTTTAAATCTCTTTTCCTCCTTAGATAGTCCTTCTTCATATGCCCTTCATTCCCACATTAAAAACAACCACTCCTCCAGTTTCCATTCTTACCCCTAGACTTGGATTGAGATTTCCCTCGATTCTAATTACCCCTGCTAGAACCCCTGCCCCGTTGTTGGCTAGACTCACCCTTAGCCACCAACCCTTCTCTATGTCCTAGATAATATGGTTTGTGAAAATTCTCACTCTCCAGAATGGCAACAGTCACCTCATCAACTGTAAGAGTCTCCTTACCTAGCAGTAGTGTGGTTTTCAAAGTATCAAGTGAATTGGGAAGTGAATACTACATAATCGGTGCTTCATCTTCCTCCTCAATTTTTGCCTCAATACTCAGCAATTGCGTGATCACTTTATTGAAATAATTGAGGTGGTCTCTAACTTTTGTGCCCTCAGTCATCCTCAACTGATACAACTGTTTCTTTAAATACAATCTATTAACTAAGGACTTGGACATATAAATATTCTCCAATTTTTTCCAAAGCTTAGTTGGTGATGTTTCATTCAACACACTGTATTTAATTTCTGGAGCTAAACTTAAGCGAATGGTACTTACTGTTTTCATTTCCAACTCCTTCCACTGATCATTTGACATGGTCTCTGACTTCTTGTCTTTCCCATACAGTGTCTTAATCAGTCCCCGTTGGACCAACATATCCTTCACGGTGCTCTGCCACAAACTGAAATTATTTTTTCCATTAAAAGGCTCCACCTCAAACTTAGTTATTGAAGTACTCACCATTTAAAAAAAAAATTCCTTTTTCTTTCTCTCCTCTGACGTCAGTGTGACATCAGCGCTTTACGGGGAGGATCCGCGCCTCGACCCGACCCATTTCACTCGACCTAGATCCCCAATCCACTGCAAGTGTGACCTGCACGTGTTCTAGCTGACCCAGATGCTAACCCATGCCTTGACTCGGTAGGTTCTGCTTCGATCCGACCCACACCCCAGCCTCTTGACCTATGTGTCAACTCGTTGCGTTCCGGACCCGACCCGATTATGAATCCAGGTCTGTCACCCAATTCTAGCATTGTTCATCATGTTCTTTATTCACGAAATTTTTTTTTTCCTTTCAGTTTTCTTTTTTCACACCTTCAATTAAAAAATGATCCTCCTTCAATTGAAAAAATTTCGGAATAATTTTCCAACATCTAATCTGAATCCGCGTACCTCAATCCAATTTTTCAATTGAAAATTTTCAGAATAATTTTTTGACACCTAATCCGAATCCGCGTACCTTAATCTAATTTGAACGAACCGCTCTGATCTTGAGCACTCCCGCAAAAAAACTATCCAAAAAATTTCTTTTGATCTGATATGATCTATCAGATCTGCACCCAATTAAAACTGTGCCCTGATACCACTTGTTGACGCACAACGATTTTAATCTTCCAATCAACAAAATAAATAGCACAAAGAACATTCACAAAAAAAATGTAGACGAGAGATTTAACGTGCTTCGTCAAGATTGCCTGCGTTCATAGAGCGTGCACCTAGAAAAAAAAATTCACTATGAAACGATGGCAGTACAAAACCTAATCAGACTCTCCCCGATCCCAGATCCCCTATACACCCTTTCACCTGTCAAACAAGTGAAGAAAAAATCTTCCTAAGGAGAAAGCCCCCTCTAGCTCTCCTTGCACAAAATGACAAGCAATACACTCTTTTTCCCATGACTTACAAACATATATATGACACCACACAACCTTTGGATTTAGAGACGATACGGCTGTGATAAAAGCCACAATAAATAAATTAAAAAAATAGTTTTTAACGGATCAAATTTACAATTAAGAGAATGTTGAAGCCCAATATCAATAGAACATGCGGTCAATCATTCTGTCTAGAGACTAAATTTTAGTAGTTTTCACTAGACTTTTATAAAATTTAGTGACGTTGATGAGTTAAAGCACTCATAGGAATGTACGATTGAGTTTAATTGCTGAAATTTTGATATCATTTTATATATTTCTCCATTAAAAATTAAAAATTCATTTTGAAAGTTGATTACGCGCCGAAACTGCGTAATTGGGCATCTTAACTCAGGATTTACGATTTATATTTTTAATTAAATATCCAAAATCATCCAATATTTTAATAAAGTGCCAAAATCATCATTCTTGAACTTTATTGCACCATTTATGAAGTTTTGGTAATTTTTTGTTGCAGGAAAAATCTCAAAAACCAAAACCGACACCTGTTCGTATTTCATGCATAACTTTTCTGTCTGAGCTCTAATCAAGATGATTCAAATTTTTACAGAAATAAAAAAGGATTATCTACAACTTTCATGTTTTGAGTTTTGTGAGATATGGGCTCCAGAAGAGTCAAATTTGCAATGAACAGAGAATGAAAAAAATGAAAAAAATAAAGTTGCCGGGTCAACCCTTTCCAAACAAGTCGGGTCGTGGCTTCACGGATCCTAGGGCACCCAATTTCCTTTTCTATTCCCCTGCTTCCTCCCCCTACGTAGGCAGCCCCCGGGGCTCCCCATTCTCTCCTCTTCATCTTCTTCTTCTTCTCTTCCTCTCTTTTCCTTGGTTCATTCTAGTCCTCTCTTTCTCTGTTTCAGTTTGTATTCCTTCTTCCCTAGTTCCTCCTCTTCCCCTTTTACTCTCTCCCTGTCTCTTCTCTCTGTCCTTCCCTTAAACTCCCCCTCCTTTCTTCCTCTGTTTCTCCGGCAACTCCACACACCAGACACCAGAACCTTCGGCCAGCCCCTCTATCCTCTGTAGCATCCTCAACTCCGGCAGCAGCAGATCTTCCAGCACTGCCTGCAACTTGCTGCAATAGCCCCGAAGCCACGCACCAGCCCCTGCTCCTCCAGCACTGCCCAACCAGCACCTCTGCAAATTCACGGCGCACAGCAGCAGCTCCCTTAAAGACCCGAGGAGACCCAAGCAGCAGCAGCAGCTATGCCACCTATGGAAACACCCGGGAGCATCATCATGTTTCTTTTCTTTATTTTTTTCTTTTTCTTTTTCTTTCTTTGCTTTCATCTTTTATTAAGTAAAGTATTTTTATTATTGAAAAGAATAGCCTTGGGATGTTGATTGAGTTGTTTTAATATTCGTATGTTTCAACTAGTTATTTGATTTGCGGGGCAATTTTAGTAGTGAATCCTTCCATGTTATTTAATTATTTCTAATAGTATCTGGTTTAGCTTTGGAATAAAAAAAAAAAAAAAAAACTAAAAAAAAATAGTTTTTATTAAACTAGTTGCCTTCTTTTCTTAAAAATTTAGTTTTTAATTGCGGTTTGATTTAGTTTAGGTTCTTTCATGTTAAAGTTCGTGTTTTTATATCATCTGGATATTGTTGAAGTGTTTAAATTACTAAGTTTTGGTTTGAATTCTTGAATTGTGTTAAAGTTATGGTTTTTAGTGCATGTTTGTGTCTGATTAAGTTTCCATTCCTACGTGTTTTAATTTCGTGTCAAAAGTTACCATCTTTAATTAGTGCGTATTCCAGTATTTCCTTAAGTCGGCTAGGGTTTCCATTTTTGCTTTTTAATGTAATGAATGCTAGTTTTTAGGGTGTAATGTGCATGTTATTTAATTTGTTAAGAATGAAATCAAACAATCTTGAAATCCCGAATCTGAACCAAGTTCAGTGCAATTTAATTTTGATTGGACGAACGTAAATTTTGAGATTAAACGTATTCCCTGAGGAGACGATCTAGCCCTTGGGCTTAATATTACACGACAGAACTCCTATACTTGGGATAGCTCTCGAGCTGCTCATTTTTCGAGTGAGTCAAGTTTTTGGCGCCGTTGCTGGGGAATGTCGTTCTTAGTCTCAAATTTGCGTTTTTCCGGTCATTTTTGTTAGTTTTATGAAAAAGAAAAAAAATACAAAACAAAAACAAAAAAAATTCTGAGTTTTGAAAAAATGGCTGCACCTACACTGCGCACGATAATGGACTTTTTGCAGCTTGAATATGCCACTGCATCCTCTTCCACTGTTTTGCCTTATGACGAGCTTAATTTCATGATGCAGCGCGGGAGAATGTCATTGCTACTCGAGTTTTACGGGATGGAATCTGAGTGCCCTTATCAGCACCTAGTAAAGTTTGAGTTAACCTGCAACATGTTTTTCTCTCATGCTAGAGCTGACGAATCTATTAGACTGAATTTATTTCTTGCTACTTTGCAGGATAGGGCACTAATTTGGTTTCATTCTTTGAGACCTCACTCTATCACTAATTGGGTTGATATGGAGCGTGAATTCCTGCATGCATTTTGTCCCTCACAGAAAACTCAATTTTTGCAAGAACAAATTCTTAATTTTGTGCAGCAGGATGATGAGACATTTCGGGCTTGCTGGGAGCGATTCAAGGATCTACTAAGCACTTGTCCACATCACGGATTCGACTCATGGAGGTTAGCTGATTGTTTTTATACTGCTCTTACTCCTGATTGTAAGTGTTTTATCCAGACTATGTCTAATGGAGAGCCCGTCAGCGAGGATCCAGATCAGGTATTATCATTCTTTGATTACTTAGCTGATAATGTCCCACAGTGCAACACACAATACACTCACGCACCCATGACTGCACACCCTATTAGCACAATTAGTGGTGGTGATGCATATGAACCACCAAACTGCCCAAACAACCATCTGCCTCAATATCAGCCACAACAGATCTCTCCGAGCTATACGTCGTCAGACCTTTTCGAGAATAGCATAACACAGATGGCGAACATGCTCCAACAATTCATACAAACTCAAGTCGATCATAATAATGAATTTCGGGATACCATTAATGCGATAAGCACGCAGTTGGACATCTTAGAACACAAAGAATTGCCTGTGGAACCTCAACCTAGTCCTCAAGAGTACCAGCAGCCACACCAGCAAATACACGATGTTTCTCTTGAGACAGCAGAGGCCACCACTTCTTCGAGAAGCGAGAAAGAATTTTCCCAACCTGAGATGCTCATCGTCGAACAACCAGTTGTCCCAGCACTAGAAGTCATAGCTGAACTAGAAGAGGTCAAAGAAAAATCAGAGGAAACGGGGTCAGAAGCGGAGCAGTTAGTTGATGAGGAGACTGATACTCATACGGAGTACCAACCTGTGGTACCTCATACTCCAAGCTCAAAAACCATGGAATCATCACCCCGCCTGAATCAGATGTTAAGGAGCCTAATGTGGAGGCAGACTCTTGCAGTGGTATGATGATATGTACACCCGATAAAGAGGGTGACCAGTCTAGTGAGCATATAATTTTCAAAGAACCAAGTAAAACCTTTAATGTTAATGCTTCTGAAGAACTGCACGTAATTATTCCGATCACTTTCTCTCAACCTAGTTCGTAAAGAAGCAAATTTCCTGGAAACGATGTTGAATAAAGACCCATTCTTGTCAACACAAGAGGGTTGACTTGCACACAAATTGTTTGGTATTTTGACACGCATTAATTCATTTGAGGTTGATTTTCGTGCAGGTATGACGACTAATCGATTGTGGCGGCTCAAATTTGGAGACCCGTCGATGCAATTTATATACCTGCGGCCACCAAACAAAATTCCTCCAGAGCCTCCGCCAGACAATTGTGATGTTTTTCTTTCCCTTATTTTCCTTTTATTTTATCTTATTTTATTTTTAGTTAGTTTTCAGGACCATTTTCTCGTAGTTCGATTTTTGTTATTTCGCCACTCAGGTACGCTTTACTTTTTCCGTGCACAGTCCTTTCTATTTCCTTTATGCTTTCACATTGAGGACAATGTTCCATTTAAGTTGGGGGGGATGAGCATTCGCATGTGACACTGTGCACGTACACGTACTGGGTTTTTAAAACAAAAAAACAAAAAAAAAATCAAAAAGAGAGAAAGAAAGGAGGAGCAGTGAGGAATTACATTGCACTATGTCATACTTAACACTGTGTATACCTTTCACATACTTGCGCATAACTTACGAATTACACACTTTAGTCAATCATGCGTAGTTTCTCTTTATATGATCTTATGACTCTGTTAAGAACTGATTGGTTGTACACTCGTGTTAATTTGGCTATATAATTTCCTGTATCTACATGCATCTCACAAGGCTAAATAAACACATTCACGTGATTCATTGCACTTAGGGTTTCCTGTGAGTACTGAGAGAGCACCCGTGGCGACTATGACACCTTGTGAGATATCCTTGAACTATTTATCGTCCTTTTGAGCGTTAATATCAAATCAGAGTTCATGGAACTCAATTCTCTTTTTCTAGATGATTCCTTTGTACACTAGTCTATGTTTTGATTTGCTAGCCTAGAGGTGACACCTAGTGGGGAGATAGAAACCTAGGTCTTGTAGCCTACTCAAGATGTGAAGGCTGAGCCACCTCTAGAGATAGACTTAATTCATGAACTCCTATTCGAGATCAATTCCATTGATGGTATGAAGATTACAAAAGAAGTGTTAATATTGTCCTTATTGCCCAAGAAAAGACAGAAAATGAAGAATGAGTAGAAGAAAGAACAAGAAATACACATGCGCATGAGATGAAACGCTAATGCTTAATCCACATACATATCACAAAGAATCAAGGACACGACACATGTTTTTCCACGTATGAAGATTCTTCAACTGATTAATGCCTCAGATGCATTCACGACAAGTTTGTGAGTAAGTTGATCTAGGGTGGTCTCAGTTGGATATGGCGAGAGGTGAGAAGATGCTAGGGTGAAGGACCCGACACCTCATAGAAAGGCTAGATCCTTTCCAGACTAGTCCACTTCATATACTTAGTATTATTCCTTTTAATATGTGGGATGTTTGATCACGACACTCCTCCTCACATATAATGAGTGAACCTATTTTCTTTGAGTGTTCTTGAGGGTATACCAGTTAGGCCGAGTCATAGCGACCGTTCTGTAGGTGTCCACTGGTATCCTAGGTGTACTGAGTCATACACATCACACACACCTCGAGAGTTTACATGTTTATACTCGAACTTATATGATTGCATTAACTCTAAATGTGCCACTGATTAACTTCATATGAGTATACTACTTTCAAATCACATATAAACGATGAAACTTGCATGAGTGACGTGCTTTGGAGTCGTGTGCATTGAATATGAACAAACTTGTGTGAAATTCAGTTATGTTCTTGTATGTGAAGTGGTATAATTGTCGCATGTGCATTGATTTCATGATTATTGGAGTTTATAGTTGTAGATACCACCCTGAGATTCATTCACGTCATTTGCTAGAGACTAGCAAAACGTTAGTTGGGGGGTGTGATTACGCGCCGAAACTGCGTAATTGGGCATCTTAACCTGGGCTTTACGGTTTATATTTTTAATTAAATGTCCAAAATTGTCTAATATTTTAATAAAGTGCCAAAATCATCATTCTTGAACTTTATTGCACTATTTATGAAGTTTTGGTAATTTTTTGTCGTAGGAAAAATCTCAAAAACCAAAATTGACACCTATTCGTATTTCATGCATAACTTTTCCGTCTGAGCTTTGATCAAGACGATTCAAATTTTTGGAGAAACAGAAAATGATTATCTACAACTTTCATGTTTTGAGTTTTGTGAGATACGGGCTCCAAAAGAGTCAGATTTGCGATGAATAGAGAATGAAAAAAATGAAAAAAATCAAGTTGCCGGGTCAACCCTTTCCAAACAGGTCAGGTCATGGCTTCACGGATCCTAGGGCACCCAATTTCCCTTTTTATTCCCCTGCTTCCTCCCCCTATGCAGGCAGCCCCCAGGGCTCCCCATTCTCTCCTCTTCATCTTCTTCTTCTTCTTCTCTTCCTCTCTTTTCCTTGGTTCATTCCCATCCTCTCTTTCTCTGTTTCAGTTTGTATTCCTTCTTCCCTAGTTCCTCCTCTTCCCCTTTTACTCTCTCCCTGTCTCTTCTCTCTGTCCTTCCCTTAAACTCCCCCTCCTTTCTTCCTCTGTTTCTCCAGCAACTCCACACACCAGACACCAGCACCTTCGGCCAGCCCCTCCATCTTTTGTAGCATCCTCAACTCCGGCAGCAGCAGATCTTCCAGCACTGCCTGCAACTTGCTGCAATAGCCCCGAAGCCACGCACCAGCCCCTGCTCCTCCAGCACTGCCCAGCCAGCACCTCTGCAAATTCACGGCGCACAGCAGCAGCTCCCTTGAAGACCCGAGGAGACCCAAGCAGCAGCAGCAGCTATGCCACCTATGGAAACACCCGGGAGCATCATCATGTTTCTTTTCTTTATTTTTTTCTTTTTCTTTTTCTTTCTTTGCTTTCATCTTTTATTAAGTAAAGTATTTTTATTATTGAAAAGAATAGCCTTGGGATGTTGATTGAGTTGTTTTAATATTTGTATGTTTCAACTAGTTATTTGATTTGCGGTGCAATTTTAGTAGTGAATCCTTCCATGTTATTTAATTATTTCTAATAGTATCTGGTTTAGCTTTGGAATAAAAAAAAAAACTAAAAAAAAAATAGTTTTTATTAAACTAGTTGCCTTCTTTTCTTAAAAATTTAGTTTTTAATTGCGGTTTGATTTAGTTTCGGTTCTTTCATGTTAAAGTTCGTGTTTTTATATCGTCTGGATATTGTTGAAGTGTTTAAAGTACTAAGTTTTGGTTTGAATTCTTGAATTGTGTTAAAGTTATGGTTTTTAGTGCATGTTTGTGTCTGATTAAGTTTCCATTCCTGCGTGTTTTAATTTCGTGTCCAAAGTTACCATCTTTAATTAGTGCGTATTCCAGTATTTCCTTAAGTAGGCTAGGGTTTCCATTTTTGCTTTTTAATGTAATGAATGCTAGTTTTTAGGATTTAATGTGCATGTTATTTAATTTGTTAAGAATGAAATCAATCAATCTTGAAATCCCGAATCTGAACCAAGTTCAGTGCAATTTAATTTTGATTGGAAGAACATAAATTTTAAGATTAAACGCATTCCTTGAGGAGACGATCTAACCCTTGGGTTTAATATTACACGACAGAACTCCTATACTTGGGATAGCTCTCAAGCTGCTCATTTTTCGAGTGAGTCAAAAGTGTTTTCAAGTATTTTCATATGATTTTAAAAAAAATTATGGGATGAATGCCCACAATGTGACTTTTGGGCATTTTTCAAAAGTTTTCAAGTTGGGTTTGTAGTTCTCCCACCAATTTTTTTTTTTGAATTTCAATTAGAAAACTAATATTTTTCGATGTAATCAACTGTGAGTTGATTTGAGAGTGAAAAAAATGTTTGATTTTTTAAATTTAACAAGTTTTCAAGGCTTTGATTTTAAAGAGAGTTTTTTGAAAAATAAATGTTTCTAATAAAATATGGATTTTTCAAACAAAGGCTTCAAGTGCTTTCAAGAACCATCAGAATATTTTTTAATTAAAAATTTGATAATGTTTTAATAAACTACAATTAGCTTAATTCCTCTCTTGAGAGGTAGTCTAATTTATAGATTTAGCCATAAGAATCAAAAATCAAAAAATCTTTTCTCTTTCTTTTAGTATTTGTGTGAATGTTTGACGCTTTTTTGAAAAGCATCAAATTAGTAAGGTCTCTATAAGGTTTAGTCCTTTACTTTGACCTTATGAAAGCCTTTTTGAATAAATTTTTGGTATTGAAATGATTTCTCAAAAAAAAAAAAAAAAAAGGATGTCTTCGATAGACAATCAACCGCCCCTTAAAAGATGATCAATCAACCTTGCTCGAGAGTCAAATAGGTTGACCCACCTCTGAAGGTGAATTGATCCTTGTAGCTCCCATTTTTTTCATAAATTTTGAAACACTTTATTACAAAATATTGATTTTTCTTAAGACACACACACACACACACACACACGAGGTAAGAACTCTACCATTTATTTATGCTTTAGGGTGCTAGTCTCTTGATTCCACTTAAAAGGAATTAAAACAATATCTTCCGTATTCACAATTATACTCCCAAACCTAAAACTCTTTAGAAAAGGGTTTCATTTATTTGGCCTTTTTAAAAACTAAAATAAAGTGATGACTCCATTTCCTAAAATAAAAGGATAAGTTGGATAACTAATGATTTAGGGTCTCTTTTGTATCGCTGTCGTTTCATGTTTTGTGTTTCAATTTACACACAATGAAAAAGCATATTAAAAACAGATTTGTTTATATTGTCAGCTTTCTGTTTCTGTTGTCGATTTTCAGTTGTTTATCAAAAAACTAAAAATCAGATCTTATGATTTTTAATTATTTTGACAACCTGTTGACAGAAATTTTAATATCCAGAAATAAATTTTTTTAATTAAATTATTCATTTTTTACCCTTTTAAATTAAAATAAAAATTAAATAATCATATAAATTTAAATATAATTAAAAGAAAAATATACATAAATTTTAAATAATAATAATAAAGTTAATTACAATTTGCAAAATACTTTTACTATTTTGCAATTGTCATGTCAATAAAATTTTTATCGTAAAGTAAATTTTGAAAGTAGAAAAATAAAGTAAAATAATTATAATAAATTTTATTTTCATTATAGTAATTTTTTAATGTGTATTATTTGTAATTTTATTATTTTAATAATAATTTATTAATTTTTTGATTTAAAGATAAAAATAAGTATTATTTAATTAAGTTTTTAATTTGTATTAAATATTAATTTTATAAATGTTAATCAAATAAGTTGATGATTTTAAACTTTTTATTTCTATTTCTGATTATTTATTTTCGTTTCTCTATTTTTTTTACAATAATACCAAAGAGTTCCTTAGTTATCTCGATTTACTTATTTTTTAAAACATGTCACTTAATCTCAATGTCGACAATAGGCAATCAATCAATCCCCTTTTCTAGCATGAGGATGCGCAGTTTGACTTCAGCCTGCGAGCAGTCAATCGGTCCCTCTTAGGACAATCCACCAATTTAGGTAGCTTTTGAAAACCCACCTCCCTTTTTTTTTTCTTGGGGTTGGTTGGCACTCCTTAGGCTACCACGTGTCCTTGATCATGGTAGGTTTCCTGCAATGATATGTTTAACTGCCCTATCTGCACCGAATAGCTGTTTATCCTTTGAATTCAAAGTTTGAACTGGTTTTCCTTCAACTTCCCTAAGATTGCTTGTGTAAAACAGATAAGCTAAGGGGATTCTTAGCCATGTACAGTTGTGGGGAAGGTCCTTGAAAACGTATGTTTTCCTACAAAGAAGCCAAAAGTTTGATTCAACTTTCTTACCATTCCATTTATTTCATACTCTTTCCTGTGCCACTTCTCTTAATTCACTTATTTTCTGTCATTATTCATTAACTAATTGTTCTTATCCTCCCACTGCCATGCCTTTTGCTTTAATTCAGGCCAGCCCTCTTACTTGCTTTCAATTTTTATTCATGTTTGATATAAGTATGTTGTGATTGCATGTTTTTACGCTTACATGTCTCAAAATTCAATTTGCTTATCACCTAATCTATTAAGTTAGGTATGTGCATACAAAAGTTCGAGTTATTGTGTAATATTTTTTCTTTCTTTGTGTATTTTGTAGGTGGTAGATTGCTTGTGAATGAGTAGTTAACCGATATTAAGTGTGATTGAGCAATGGCCCGTTATATAATAACCAATTAATATATTGTAATACATAATCAAATAATATATGCTTTTACTATATTTATTTAAAATTATAAAAATAGTTACTAATTTTTTTTTTATATTTACAAATTTGACCCTCTTTATGAACAATACACTTACAAGTAGTCAAAAAGTTATGTTAGATTAATTTTCAAAATTCACTTAAATAGTTCTTAAAAATGTGATTTCACTTCTTGTGATAAGTATTTTGTTATAATACGAGTCAAACAACACTTTTTTTAAAAAATGATTTTTTGGGTGATAAGTGATATAAACACGTTTTTTAAAGTGCTTCCAAATGAAAGCTTAAATCCTGAAAGATTTCTTCATGTGGTGATGAAAAATTGATAAAATGTCATTTGGCACAACTAATAATTTATCGAGTTTAGCACCAAAGGCAAGAAAAACTTCTGTAGGGGCAAGTTAGTTGTTATAGCCCCACATTGATGTATAGTAGAGAAATTTTGAGTTTATAAGGATGATTTAGGTTTTAACTATGTGATTTTTATAAAACTAATTCGTGAGATCAGTGGGTCAAAGTGAACAGTAATTCATCATAATTGAGCTTAAGATCATTACATTTGGTATCAAAAAGTTGTTCTAGGCATACAATCATTTGAGCCCAAGATGAGGCACTTTGACAAGGGCATCAAAGAGTGGACAAGAAAGAACTTTTATGGAATAGATAATACCTTACTAGAGTTGAACCCAAAACCATTATAATAGGGTGCCAACATGAAAGTACATGTACCTCGCATTTATTCCTACTTTGGACAAGATTGGAAAGCACCAATGCACTCGAAAGCGCCTTCCTTTAGAGTGGCCCATTAACTGTTTTTTATTTGGGCTACTCTAGAGTCCTCTGCTATCTTACAAGGTACAACGTCTACAATAGCTTTTACAAATTAAAGCCGCCTAATTGAATAATTCTAGGCAACATGAGCTCGTGATGACATAAACCCATGTCATTCAGCATTTTCCCACCTAATTAGGCATATGGAACTACTGGGGTTTAAAAATCATATGGGCTAGGCTTCAAAACAGTCGTATTATCTTCATTTGGCCTTCGGGCCTAGGATGGATCATTGGCATAATAATAATAATAATAATAATAATAATAATAAAATTATGAACTATTGTTGTAATCTAACACTTGACATGTATAATTGTTAATGAAATTAATCCCATATTTGGAGAGACTTCGGATTTGAATTAATATTGGAGTTTGATAAAATGTAATATAAAACTGTATTAAAATTTGTCCAAATTCACTCAAATTCAAATTCAAAATCCAAAATTCATGCTTACAAATGCATTTTAGGGGTCTGTTTGGATCCTTAGATTTGGATTTAGAAGCCCCAATTCCAAATCCATTGTTTGGAAGCACAATTGGAGCTTGGATTTGGATTCTGGGTTGTGTTTTAGAAATCCAAATCCAAATCCATGTAGATTTCTTCCTTTCTATATAATCAGATCTGCTAGCTAGACCCCCAATCCTCAATAGCTCTCTTTTCCAAACCCTTGCCCTCTTCCTCATCCTCGACCTGTGCAGCACCACGCGAAGCCCACTTTCCCATCTTTGCCTAGGTTGGTAATCGGCAATCACCTAGCAAACGATTCTCTCTTGTTCTTCTTTTTCTTCTAAGCTTACTTATAAT
Source organism: Malania oleifera (assembly GCF_029873635.1). Classification (NCBI taxonomy): domain Eukaryota; kingdom Viridiplantae; phylum Streptophyta; class Magnoliopsida; order Santalales; family Ximeniaceae; genus Malania; species Malania oleifera. The sequence goes on from NC_080417.1 coordinate 73,881,419, forward strand.
TTTATTTTTATTTTTATTTTTATTTTTAGCAAAAGTGTTCCATAGTTTGTGTCTTCACTAACTAGTTATGGAACGAACTCTTCCAAACTTTGTGCGCCTTCCAAAGTCTCTCTCTCTCTCTCTCTCTCTCTCTCTCTCTCTCTCTTCTTGTTTGATTTGGATGATTTAGAACCTTAATTTATCTAGTTGAATCTATGCATCTCAAATTTTTTTCAGTTATTGTTCTAATATGCATGTGGTTAATTTTTGGTATATTGATATGTTATTATTAATCTTTTGCCAATGTTTAACGCTAAAACTTATTTATCTTCAGTTTGTCCACGGCGTATTTCTTTTTTTTTTTCTTCTCCTGATATGCATGTAGTTGATTTTTGTTCTACTAATATTCTATTGTTAATATTATTTCATATTTTTTGGGTTCCCTTTGATTAGAGAGAGTTTCAAAAGATTGGAATAATATATAACATCATTATGGCTCATCCACAAAGTGCCCCCTTCATGGATGCTGAGAAATTAGATGTTGCTTTTGATTTCTTGTAGACTTGTAGTTATTTTGCTAGAAACTAGTATGAGCTATTTGAAGATAATTATTATATATATATTGCTCCTTAGATAGTAGATGCAAATGCATGCAGCGCCCTGTGACCTTATAATGTAGGTGGTCTCTTTCTGGTGTAAAATGTCGTTATATATCTGCTTCACATATTTTATATGCATAAGCATGTAAGAGTATGCGTATTCAATGATCTATGTTGCATTTCATTGTATTTTCTCTCCATCAAGCATCATTAAAAATAATTTTTAATGATGGGTGCTTAGGAGTTGAGAAAATGAGTTGAAGTCGAAGGGGGCATGGAAATGGAGCCATTGGGCGGGGAATGTCACTGCCCTGGGAATTGGAAAATTATTCCGTCTCGAATTCACTTCAAACTCTGATGATGCCGTTGCAAAGTTGCACATTGATGTTTCTCCTATATATCTTAGTTCATTTTTTTCCCCATTCAATGGTGAAAAAGGGCATATAATGAAATGGGATTTACTGAATTAGATTTCTTTTGTATAAAAAATAGTAGGAAAGAGGGTTTTGCATGAAGTTTATTCATATGGGAGCAAAGAAGATATCTGTTAATGACTAATATGGTGTTTGGTTACTCCTAGGGTGCTTATGAACTCTAGAATTCTAATAGAAGAAGCTCCCAAATGATAAAAAGAAGGAAGCAAAATTATCATATGAACTTGAGAATAAGGTGGATTTTGATCGCAAAAGTGCTGATAAAAGTAGAATTAGATGTATTTTATATATGTACTTGCAATTTCCAAGTGTTGAACGGCTTCCAAGAATTTGTGCTGCAACGCATCACCTACCACATCTTTTCCCTTTTTCCTTGCAAATGCATCTTCCTAAAGGTTTTCAATGCTATGCATGTTAGCAGATTAAGAAATTTTTTGCATTAGTTGTTGGCGAAAACAATTTTATTGTTCATTTTTTTGGCTAAACTTTGTAGATTTTTTTCAAGTTTTTGAAAAGCATATAAAAGCTACGATTTTCTAGAAGGCGGAGAGAGAGAGAGATGTTCCAGCACTTCAAGCAAAGACCCCTTCCCCTGAAAAATCAGAGCAGTTGAAGCAGATACTTAACGATTTGAACTTCTCCTTCCACCGATTTCAAATGAATTTAAGCAGACCACGATCGAAATGAAACTATAAAAGTAAAAACCAATTTTAAAGAAAAATACACAATGAACCTTCCGACTACCATCGCGAGGGTTTTGATTTAGCTTGATGATCTCGTCTCACCTAGGATCACCCTGGGGTTTTTCCATCAAAACGAACCAATGTTCGAACTCACACCCATCGAGTAAGATCGTCTCTTTGAGCGGAGTATTGGACCATTTAGGGCCTGGATTGTTGAGAAAGGACGCTGCTTGGCGAGTCAAGAAGCAACAGAGGGAACGGACGACGACTGGAGGAGGTGGCCAGTGGCGAGTAGGGAGCAGATGCTGACAGAGAAAGTAGAGGAAGAGAGAAGGGAGTGATTTGTTTATACGTATATACATACGAGAACGATTGTCCAGCCAAGGCAAACAATCATGCTGTCGGGACGTTTACGATTCCGATGGGGAAGCTCCGACTTCTCTAGCTGAAGGGATATGGGAGACGAAAAGACGAAGGCTATTCCCGCTTTTGGGCTTTTGAGACGCGAAAGGTATTTTAATTGTGTTAAAAAAATAGAGTAAAGTTAGAATTCCAATTTTACCACTTCAATTTTTAAATGTTTCTAGAAGTAATCTAATTTATTATTTATAGAAACTTTGTTTCCTTCTTACTTTGTTCATATTATTATTATTATTATTAAACATAATAATACAATCTTTAAGTTATTATAATTTATATCTTATACCTATTAAAATAATACTTTTAAAAAAAAATATTGAACCTAATATATTAAACTAGGTTCTATATTATTATAAAATTATATATTTAATTGAATCAATGTTGATATTGTTATTAAAATAATTTTTTACTATTTGTTATTTATAGGAATTTTCTTTACAATTTTCCCTCGATCAAACCAAATGCTATTTATTTTTTTCTTACTTATCTTCATGTTTTTTATCTTTCTTATTTAGTTTCAACTATATCCATTTCAAACACTTTACTTAATATTCAAATATTATATTTGTCTTAAAATATTCCAATAAAATACTTCCTATTTATTCTTATTAGAGCAATATACCATTTCCATATAGAAAAATATACAATTTCCATTTTTCCACTATCTCATGTATAAATATATACCCTTGTATCCCTTGTAATAGGTGTGCATCAATAAAGATTATTTTTTTCTCCTCCAAACTTAACATGGTATCAGAGCATACCTAATTTTTTTTCTTCTTTTCTTCCTTTTCCCTAATCTTCCTTGCCACAACCTCTCGCTCATTTCTGAACGCAACCTCTCGCAGTCTCTCGGCCCTTCCGTCTCTCTACAGTAGACAGTAGTGGACGACCTTGCTTCCCGACGGCCGTCACCACCCGATGTCGTCTTCTCCGGTGAAGAGCAGCAACAACTCTCGACGACGTCTTAGCTTTTCACTCCACCTCGTTCGTCCCCGCTCATCCTTCGTTGATTAATCTCTTTCGTCATCGTCAACTCATCCTCGTCACTCGTCACTAGCAGACTACCTTTCTCGTCTCTCTCTCTTTCTGGCATCTCTTTATTGCAACTCTCAACACCCTACTCCGACACTCTCTCATCGTCTCCGTCATCTCAGTCATTTGTCGTTCCCTGCAGACGTCGTTCGGCGTTCAAACCTCATCGCCATCTTTCGGTCGGAACTCCAACTTCTTGCACTGAAGCCGTCGTCGAGGTCGTTCCTCCCTGCACTGACTCGTCATCATGCTTCTCTAAATATTGCTTCTCTGCAACTCATCTCCGGCTGTCTCTCGTGGTCTCTCTCCTTTCCGACATCGCTGCTCATCTGATTCTCAGGTTTTCCCATCATCTCGACTATTTTTCTCTAGTATCGCCGGTGCTCGCAGCAGTTTCTTTGGAGCTCTGTTATCCTCTCTGACGTGTTGTCTATCTCTCCAATGTCTTATGGGTAGTCTCTAGCCAGACCTGCCTTCTCTATCCTCCTCTTAGTGCACCGTTTCTTCTCCGGCATCATCATCTCTGGCATTATCTCAGTCTGGTGAAGTCTCGTCTCCATCATTCCTCAATTATCCGGCAGTTCTTTCCCATCTCCGGCATCATCCCTCTCACTTTTTCGGTTGATCCTCTCCGGTTTTAGCTCGCCTTAGTGGTCTCAACACTTCAACGGCACCTTCAGCTTCTCTTATTACAATCAAAGATTATCAAATCGAAGGTTTATATTTTTTGGTTGTTGCAAAGATTGGATTTGACCAAATTCGATGGTTCGATTCCTCTGAACTGATCTGACGTTATGAAAGCATCTGGTTTTTGAATGGCGGAAAATATTATCATAGGTTCTTCAACCTCTTCTGAGATTGTTATCTCTGGTCTCACCAACGAGCAATACTGTCAACTCTTGGATCTTTTATCACCCTTGAACATCAACTCTACTAATTTTGCTAGTAACCCTGCCTCTTGTCATTCTATTTCTCTTTCTAATAATGAATCGATTGTTGATTCAAGTGTCTCCGATCATATGACTTCCAATTTGTCTTCTCTTGATAACACTCAACTCCTCAATCCGCCTTACCCTATTAAACTTCCTAATGGTGACATTGTTCCTGTAACTCATACCGGCACTATGCGATTTTCTTCTACTTTCTTTCTTTCTAATGTTCTTTATGTGTCTTCATTTAAATTTAATTTATTGTCCATCAGCAAACTTACTACTAATCTCAATTGTTTTGCTATATTTTTTTTCTACTTTTTGTGTCTTTCAAGACCTATCCACGAGGAAGCTGATTGGAACATGTGAAGCATAAGATGAACTTTACCACTTTAAACCTCCCTCCGTCTCAGTTTTCCACTCTCAACTTGTTTCTGACACTACTCTTTGGCATTAACATTTTGGTCACCCTTCCATTTCATGTATTCTAAAAACCTTAAATATTTCTTCTTCTCATTTGCCTTGTGATGTTTGTGCTAGAGCCAAGCACACTCGTTTACCTTTTTCCTTGAATACACATAAGAGCACATTTTATTTTAATCAGATTTATTATGATATATGGTGTGGTTATCCTACAGCTTCACTCTCTCGTGCACATTATTTTTTAACAATCGTGGATGACTACTCACGTGCTACATGGTTCTATCTTATGCGCATGAAATCTGATACTTTTACTTATCTTAAAAATTTTTGCGTCATAGTCAAAAATCATTTCAATTGCACTATTAAGCACGTACGCACTGATAATGGTCGAGAATTTCTATCCACCCCGCTTCAAACTTTTTTCCATAATCAAGACATTTTTCACGAGCGCACATGTGTGGATACACCTGAGCAAAATGGTGTTGCTGATGGTAAACATCGCCATCTTCTTAAGGTGGCTTAGTGTTTACATTTTCAAGCCAATCTTCCCATCTCTTTTTGAGACAAATGCATTCTAACAGCCACCTATTTAATTAATTGCATTCCTTCAACCAGCCTCAATCATAAGTCCCCTTATGAACATCTTTTTCATAAACCACCATTGTATACACACTTGCGAGTGTTTGGGTGCTTATGCTATGCCCAAACCACTCGCCAACATCGCGATAAATTCTCTCCTCGTGCTCTTCAATGTGTTTTCTTGGGTTATCCTACTCATTATAATGCTTATCATGTATACGATCTTGAAAACAAAAAATTCTCATCTCCCGTGATGTCACTTTTCAACAATATATCTTTCCCTATCATCTCATACCTCCAACTCCTACATCTTCTCCCGTCCTTCCCCTTCTTATTCCTGATATACACCATTCATACACACCTACCCTTAGCCCCTACCTCTCTCTCTTTCTCCCTTGGTATCCTCCCTGAGACCCTCACCCTAGTCCCCTCCACCACCCCCTCCACCCACCCCCTCACAGCCCAAATGAGCTGTCACACATCCCTTTTACTGGGCTAATTATATCTGCCCTACTTTACCAAAGTCCTTCATGGCTTCACAAGTTTTAAGATGTTCCTCGGGTATGGTTCATTGTCTCTCCTCTTTTTTATCTTATCATCGTTTTTCTAATCAACATTTGGTTTTTCTTTCTATGATGTCCCAACATCCCGAACCCACCTCATATTCTCAGGCTGTGCTACACCCACATTGGCGTGATGCCATGACTTTTGAAATCCGAGCCTTAGAAACCAATAATACATGGGTTCTTCAATACCTTCCACCTAGCAAAAAACCAATTGGCATTAAATGGGTGTTCAAGACAAAACTTCGAGCCGATGGATAATAGAGCGACACAAAGCTCGCTTGGTGGCCAAGGGCTACACTCATGTAGAAGGTTTGGATTATCATGACACTTTTGCTCCTATTGCTAAACTCGTTACTGTTAGGTGTGTTCTTGCAATGTCTGCAACTCAGAATTGACATCTCCTTCAATTGGACGTCAACAATGCTTTTCTCCATGGTGATCTCAATGAGGAGGTCTATATGCTCTCTCCACTGGGTTATTGCAAACAGGGGGAGACTCGTGTTTGTCTTCTTCAGAAATCCCTTTATGGTCTTAAGCAAGCCTCTCGCAATTGGTTCTCTAAATTATCTTCTGTTTTACTTGCTACGAGTTTCACCTAATTTCAGGTCGACCATTCTCTTTTCACCCGCTCTCGGTGTCAGTCTTTTACTCTCATACTTGTTTATGTTGATGACATTCTCATGGCAGGCAATGATCTCTCCGATATTAGCACTTTCAAAGTCATGCTCACTCAGAAATTCAGACTCAAGGATCTTGGCAAACTGAAATATTTCCTTGGCCTTGAAGTGGCTCACTTTCCCATTGGCATCTTTCTTAACCAATAAAAATATGCTCTTGACATCCTCACCGATAGCGATCATCTTGGTGCTCGTCCTGCCTACTTTCTCATGGAACAAAATCCGAAGCTCAATAATACTAATGGTGATCTTCTCTCTGATCCAAGCTCGTTTCGGCGCCTCATTGGACGTTTGATATATCTCACCATCACTCGTCCCGAAATTGTATTTCCAGTCAAAATATTCAGTCAATTTATGCACCAGCCCAGACAATCGCATTATGATGTTGTTCTACGTGTTCTTCGATACATTAGGACAAGGCTTATTTTTTCCTACTACCAACACTCTTCAAGTCTCAGCTTATTCTTATTCGGATTGGGCTAGTTGTCCACTCACTTGCCGCTCCACCACTGGGTTTTTCATTTAGTTGGGCACTAGTCCAATTTCTTGGCGCACTAAGAAACAAACTATCGTGTCTTGCTTCTCCGCTGAAGTTGAGTACTGTGCACTTGCTTCCACTATATGTGAACTTACATGACTCAAAACTCTTTTACATGATCTTGGAATACTGCATTCCCAGCCTATGCTCTTATATTGTGACAACCAAGCGGCTCTTCACATTGCCCAGAATCCAATTTTCCACGAACATACAAAACATATAGAAATCGATTGTCACATTGTTCATGAGAAGTTACGGGCTGACCTTCTTTTCACTAAGCATATTCCTACCCATAGTTAGCTTGCCGATATCTTCACCAAAGCTTTAGGTCGTGATTATTTCCAAGATTTATCATGCAAGTTGGGCATTACAGATCTTCATGCTCCAACTTGAGGGGGAGTATTAGAGCAATATACCCTTCCATATAGAAAAATATACAATTTCCATTTTTCCACTATCTCATGTATATATATACCCTTCTATCCCTTGTAGTAGGTGTGCATCAATAAATATTATTTTTTTCTCCTCCAAACTTAACAATTCTATCATTAGGATATGATGTCTTAAATTTTTCAACCATCATCATTCACTTATCAAATGCACTTTGCGTAAATATAATTTGTTCATATGTTGTTTAGGTTGTACACAAAGCACATTAATCATATATTTTTTGGTGTGATTTTCATCTTTTATCCAACTTTTTTTTAACCATATACACCAAACCAATATTTTTCATTACTTGACTTTAGAACTTCCATTTGGAATTGACCCGTCATGGAATGGAGGCATTTTTTCTTAGTAATAATAATGGCAATAGAAACAACTAAATAGAATTTAGCGTTATAAAAAATGTAGGAAAATAAATAGAAAATCAAATAAGAGAAGAGATAAATTTACGTGGTTCGACTATGCCTACTCTATAGGTGGATGGGATCAAAAACTTCACTATCACGAGCGGAGTTATAAGATGATTTAGAACTGGCGTTATACAAAATATCAGAATCGGCCTTTCACAAGATATCTCTCTTCTCTTTATCTCTCCTCTTCTTTCTATATACCCTACTTACTTCAAACATGCAAGTGAGTATACAAGCATGCAATGTGCATACAATTAGTATGCAAAGATATATCTTCCAAATGTGAGAGGTATGGTGCCCTTTTATAAGGCAATTATTGGGGTGGAAAAACCAAAGTGGTGGAAGATGAGGTGGTGGAAGATGGGGTGACATACACAATTTTCATAACACTCCCCCTTGAATGTCACCCATATATTAGTTTTTGCTAATATCTTTAAGATGTCTCATTTCGATAAGATGAACAATTTCTTGAATGTGCTAGATTATCACTTGATCAGATCTGCTGAACATCTATATCACCAATCTTCTAGAGTTCATGTGTATATAAGAATTTGGAGAAATATGCTTTGTTCTGTTATTGTTTATATATCCTCCTCTTAGTAGAGCTATACATGCAACATTGTTTTCATATAAAACTGTTGGAATATCCTTGATTGATTAAAGACCACAATTTGCTTGGACATGAGATCGAAATAAATTATCTGAGCCACATGCATTCTCTACTAACTTCATGGATAGCAGTCTTTTCGTAAAGAAATACATATCTAGTTTGATATTTAGCATTGTGAGAATCAGATAAATATCCAGCATTTGCATATCCTACTAGTTGATATTTGGAATCAAATGAGTAGAATAGATTTAAATAAGACGTACCTCTCAAATAACATAAAATGTGCTTAATTCCATTCCAGTACCGCCAAGTAGGACTAGAGGTATATCTTACCAGTAGATTTACAGCAAATGTAATGTCGAATCTTATATAATGGACCAGATACATCAGAGAGCCGATAGCAATTAAATGTGATACTTCAGGACCAAGTAATTCCTCCCCCTCATCATGAGGTCGAAATGGATCTTTCTTAAGATCAAGTGATCGCGCCATCATTGGAGATTCCAAAGGATGAATTTTGTCCATATATAATTGCCTTAATATCTTTTCGATATGTTTCAATTGATGAACAAAAATTTCGTCGTTTACATGTTCAATCTGTAGGCTAAGACAATATTTTGTCTTTCCTAAATCTTTCATCTCAAATTCCGTCATTAAATAATTAGCAACTTTAGTGAACTTTTTAGGAGTCGCAACTAAATTCAAATCATCAATATAAACAACAATTATATCAAATTCGAATTTTGATCTTTTAATAAAAACACATAGACAAATTGGATCATTTATGAATCCCTCTTTAATAAGGTACTTACTTAATTGATTGTACCACATGCGTCCAGATTGCTTTAATCTATATAAAGAATGTTATAGTTTAATTAAAAATAAATTTATGGGTTTTGCTTTAGTCGATTTAAATCCTTCAGGGATTTTCATATAAATTTTATTATCCAACGATCCATGTAGGTATGTTGTTACTACATCTATAAAATGCATGCTCAGTTGTTTAGCAACTGCTAGCCCAATTAAGAATATGAAAGTGATTCCATCCATTATAAGAGAATATGTCTCCTCTTTAGACACCCCAAATTTAACCTGACTATTTTGAGGAGACTCGGCATAATTGAAGTTGACTTTATTCCTGAGAATGGGAGGATCCAATTGAGTCTCATTTTGTCTCAAATTGAATCCCGTTTTATTTTAAATTGGAGTCTTTTTTTAAAATCGAGTCCCGGTTATTTTCATAAATGAGTTCAGGATATTTTTAAAATAGAGTCCTTTTAAGTTTTTAAATTGAGTCTTTTAATTTGAAAATTGAATTTTTTAATTAAGGTCCTTTTAATCTTAAATTGAGTCTTTGAATTTTCGAGTGGAGTCTTTTAATTTTAGATTGAGTCGTTCAATTTTTTTTGAGTCTTTGAATTTTTAAATTAAGTCTTTCAAATTTTTGGAATGGAGTTTATAAATTTTAAATTGAGTTTTCAAGTTTTTTGAATTGAGTATTTTATTTTTAAATTAGGTCTTTTGATTTTAAAATCAAGTATTTTATGAAGTCAATTTTTTTTTTTTTTTGAGTCTTGGTCCATTGCTGGGAATCAAGTATTATTTTTAAAACCCGGAAATTTACTTTGGAAAAACAAAATATAGAACCGCGCGCGTGTATGGGGAAAAATATGCTTCTGTTGTAACTTTTTTGGCGCCAATTATTGCTAGACCCTCTATAAAGCGAGAGTCTGGGCATATTTTCCTACAATTCACTCGTCACCTTCCCGGGGGGAGGGTGCGTCCCTTGTCTTCACTGTTCACGCAACCAGCCTCTCTCTCTCTCTCTCTCTCTCTCTGCATCTCCGGCAAAGCACAGACTCTGTCCGCTCCCTCACAAGTACTCTCTGCCTTCCATCCGAGCCTCATGGCACCACCAACCTTCCCTACTACTCCGGCCGCCGTCGTCCTTGCTCTTCTACTCTGCACATCTCTACGTGCTGGCTTTTGTCTTTTCTACCGTCTCAGATTAGAATAGAACTCCGGATCGTTGATTGGGTCTCCGCGACCTTTCTACTAGGATCTCCGATCAGGTAATATCTCTTTTTTTCTTTAGGGGGTGTTCAAATTTGGCGAAGTCATTTTTAGAGATGGCATGAAGTCTTTGAGCAGGCTGGTTGTTCGGTTTCAGATACTATTAAAGGATCAAATCTATCATTTTCCAGTGGGAGTATATGAACATTCATCTATTCTTCGTTGATACTTCTTGGATGTCATGAAATGGCTCAGTCAATGGGAATATAGATTTATTCTTCGTCGATATTCCGAGTTAGTAGTTATTAATGAAGAATTCTTTTCCAAAAAATAAAAAAAATAAAGAATCGAATCCGTTATTCAGTGGAAATATTGATGCATTCTTCATCTCTGATATTATGAAATAGACTAGGCAGGCTGCATCTCGAAAATCCATTTCTCCATCTTCAATCTTTCCTCTCTGCAGACTCTACAAACACACCTGTCTCTCTCTCTCTCTCTCTCTCTCTGGTTTTCAATGTCTCAAATGATGATCATTACGTAAAGGAGCTACTCCGGTTCCCCCCCCTGCTTCACTGTGTTTGCCCTTCCTTTCCTTTGGAATCTAAAAACCTCAATCAAATTGTTCATTTCAATCTCATTTCTTGATTTCCAAAATCCCAGTATCAATTTCTAATTCGAGCCTATTCTTGGAAAGATTTGCATTATGAAACAAATGCACAAGCCATCCAGTGCGAATCATCGACGAGAAGAAGAGATTCCGGCGACCGTGACATCTCCTTACTCACCCAAAGCCCTGAAATACCCCAGATCCCTTCCCAGATCCACCAATTACCTCTTCAAAAAGCCGAGACTCCTCTTCATTTTAGTGGGTATCTTGATAGGCTCCACATTTTTCATTCTACAGCCTAGCATGTTCTGCCTCAAAAGTCCTCCACCTCTGCCCCTTCGTCTTTTTGTCCGTCCACCGCAGCTCTTCGCCACAGTCTCACGAAGCGCACTCACCTAACCGCCACACCCTCACAGCCACAACACTCACCTCGCCACCTGCTTCTACCCTGTCAACCACAACCCCTCGGGAACTGAACACGGACGCGGGAGTCCCCAACAAGCATCCATGGCGAAGAAGAGGAAGTCTGATGCCACCCGACTCTACAAAGTGGATCGGACCATGTACAGTTCCTTCTGCGGCCCCGCCAATTCTCTGTCTCAGTTTTACACTCAGGCGATGAACCACCAGAGGCTCTCCTTCCAAGCCGATGAGCATCATGCGCAGGAGAAACTCTACCAATGGATTTTGAGGCAGCAAGAGCAGGGATCAAGAGTGACAACTGTTGAGAGGAGACCCCCATGCCCCCTAGCCACCATTCATACACCTTTACACTCACTCACTCACACACATGCACACACACTATGACGCACACTAACTTACACACACCCATTAACTCACACACTGCCTACAACAGAGCACACACTAAAACACACACTAAAACATGCATGCCATACACACACGCAGCACTGTTCACCCCATTCTCCCTCTCACTCAATCTCACTATCCACGGTCACACCCATGCACTCACCCACATGCACGCACAGCAACCCACACAGCATCCTCTTTTAGGATGCTAAAAATATAGGATCAACATATCACACAACAAACCAAGTTCAAATCCTAAGATTAAATTATAAATTTTGAACTTTAAATTTAATCAATATAAACAAAATTTAGTATAACTTTATGTTACATATATTAATTAAAGATCTTAACTCCAAATTCCTTAATATGGAGTAACGGACTGTTTAATTATAAAAAATAATTTTATTTTTATTTTTAGTTTAAAACTCTTATATTTGTATATAAAAAATATAGTATAACTTTATGTTACAATGTATCACAATAACTCTTCCAAACAAAGAGGATTGTTATGTTGTATTTATGGAAGTTTCCTTTTTTTTTTTTTTAATTACATAGGAACTCTAGTCACCAACGAGCCCATCAAACCCCCTGGTGCGGCACCAAACCTATGGATCAGCGTCCTCCGCCCCCAAGTCTCGCTAATCAGGGTAAAGTCCATATGCGGACATGACTTCTGTGCATCAGTTGGACATTCGACCAACCCGACCCCTAGGATATATCTCTATTACCATCCACGGTGCCTGCTGGCTCACATAGAATTCTCACCATCCACGATCCCTGCTGGCTCACAAAGCGAACTCTCACCATCCATTGTCCCTGCTGACTCACAAAGTAAATGAAAAGTAAGGTGTAGTCCCAAGAGGGAGGTGAATTGAATTTTAAAATATTCTTTTAATTCCTGTAAGGACTTTTTCTTCATTAATCAATTTTAGACTTGTTTGTTTAATTTACCAATCACACAAGAACTTAGTTTCTTCATTTAATCCACAACCACACAACTATTCAATCTTTCAAGTAATCAATCAACCACAATTTGAAAGCAAACAATCAAGTGATTTGCCAAGTACAAGTTTAACTTCAACACTATTTAGATTTGTAAGATTCAGCACTCTTTGGAATACAAACACAATCCAAACTTTAAACCATTCAGCCACAATATATCAATATATTAAATTCAACTTTTAGCTTTTGTTGTCAACCCTAGATATAAATTTGAATTAAACCTTTTTGTGTTTGCTGATATGAAGCCTTGTGTTAATTGATTAGCTTAATATGATATGTAATATAAAATCCAATCAACACAATATCTACACTCTTCTCAATATTCAGAATTCAACTGAACTCTGAGTTAATTTATCCTTGGGCTGTTAACCAAGTAATGTATTCCCATATGGTTTCCGCAAGATATGGTATAACCAATGTACTACTTTTCAGTTTCCGCAACCAAAATCAAAATTAGACTTCAAGTTTACTTGATTTTTATATTACGTAGTATATATGATTATCAATTAAACCATCCACGCAATTTAAATATGCTGAAAATAAAGAATAAGGGAAAAAGAGAGTGAGACGGGGATTTTTACGAGGTTTGGCTTATACCCATCCTACGTTCTCGCCTTTGGCAAACCACCAAAGGATTCACTAAACTTGTTCCTTTAACGGGCGGAACAATACCTTTATAACACTCCTTGGTTAAGGCTAGAGCCCGCCTTCTCCAAACGATATCCCCTCGTTCGGTCACTCCTTAACTAGACTAGAGCCCGCCTCTCTAAGCAATATCCCCTTACTTAGCCAACGATCCAAACAACCCTTGGAATCATCAATCGACAAGATACACATCAAATATTTTTGTACAAAGAATTTGCTCCTAAAAGAGATGATTAGTACAACAATTTAGAACTATAATATACTTCAAAGTAAATAACAATATGGAAATCAACTTGAAGCTCAATGAAGTATATCACTGATTAATTCTTTCAATGATTAAAAGATTTAGAACTTGTAACACAATTTTGGTGGAAGAATTAGCAAGACTTCAGTAAATTTCGTAGACAAGATGAGAGTGAAAGTGCCTTTGAGTGTTAAGAGCAATTGAGAGAGATTTTGAATTTTGCTGAATTTGAATTCTTGGTTTATTTATTCAATGATCTTTGAGGCTTATGACTTTAAAAGGTATGTAACTTGGTCCCCAAATAACTTGGAGTATCCCCCAAGTTTTCACAAAGTTTGAGCCCCAAGTAAACCATTTAAAAATTGTTTCCGTTGATGTTTTTTTTTTTTCAAATTCTGTTAGTGGCAGTCGCCCACCCCAATCTAGCAGTCGCTTGCCATGTTATTTTTAAAGGAGCAGCAGGGGCAGTAGGGTGGCAATCGCCTACCAAGACACAGCTAGTTGCCTGGTTTAACCACCCAGGCGCCTGTCCTGATTCAGGCTGTCTACTGGTTGCTGTCAGCTTCGAGTACCCTTCTATTTTTCAGTCATAAATTTTTTTTTTTGTAACTCTAAATTTGATAATATTGGTTTCCAATGAAAGCTAAGAAAAAATACTACAACTTTCATGTTGAATACCTTTTAAAATAAAGAGCGTTTGATAGAGAAAAATACACCTCAATGCAGATATAGAAAAATTAACAACATTTTGAAAATCCTCTTTTTGATGTTTTTCATTCCAAAAATGATTCTAACCTTTTTGAAATAATTTTTGACCTTATAAAAATATTTCAAGTATGTTAAAAGGTATTTAGGTCCAATAAATTAACTTAAGAGTTTCATGTATCCATATTGAAATTATTTGAAATACTTACATGAAATTTCCTATAGACTCTTTCAAATTTTCAATTCTTGAATTCCTTGAGGTCTTTATGCTTACTTCATTTTTCTTTAAGCTTTCATCAAGTTCTCTTTAATCCTCATGCTCTCATGATCTTCAAGATTTATCTTTAAATACATTTTTAAATCCATGCTTCAAGCTTGATATAAATCATCCTTCTTTGAAATATAAGTTTTCATGAATTCTTTAACCTTGCATTCATCATTGAATCCTAAAAATAGATCACTTAAACAACGCATATTAAGTTCTACTTGTTTGTTAGCATCAAAACAAGATATTAGGCCTTGTAAAGCCAACAATCTCCTCCTTTTCGATGATGACAAACAAGAAGTAAAAATTGGAGTGAGCCTTAAAAAGACTCCCTCTTTCAATAAATATCATCTTAACAATATTAGCAAGATCAATATCAATTTCAAAACCTTTTTTATAATCATGCTCATCACTATCAAATCCTTCTCCTTTTGATATATATTATGTTCATGCTTAGTTTTTGCAATTTGCAATGCTATGCTTATATTATGTTCATGTTCAGTTTTTGCAATTTGCAATACTATGCTTAATTTTTACTTTAAAACTTCTCCCCCTTTTGACATCCATAAAAAAAAAAAAGATTAATATCAAGTAAAATCACATGTTGAGCATATCATCAAACATGCGTAGCAAACAAATGAACACACTCAATTTATTATTTTTCACTATAGCATGTGTAGTGTGTTATAACATTCAAGTATATGAGTTGTAACTTCATTACAAACAGCTTTTTCCTTTAGACAATATTCAAGATTTCAATTGTTGATTTTATAATACCGATTTAAAATTGAATCCATGATATCTATTTAAAATTCATGGTACCAATTGAGAATTGATACCAATTAAAAATTTAGTTCATGATACCAATTGAAAATTCTCTGAATTAATTAATAGGAAAACAATCATAATATAAGCAATATGACATAACACTCCCCCTGAATTCAATACATTCAGTTTTGTTATCAATTTTGCTTTCATCATCCTATATTTCAAAACATTGATTCTCATTATACTCATATCATCAATGTCATATCATGCTCATAGATATAATTATTCTTGTCATGCTTAAAAAAACCAATTGATCTTTTAGATTGTGATACCAAATAAGCTTTTTTTTTTTTTTTTTTTTTAATTTTGATACCAATTAAAATTTTTAAAATATGATACCAAAAATATTCATGGATACCAAAGACTTTATAGATACCAAAGTCATTATCACATAATACACAGCTCATGGATACAAACATAACCATTATATCTCTCATAGCTCATGGATATTAATATAAAAAGTAGTAAGTCTATCCATTTAATTCATCAATAGCATGCATGATCAAGAATTAATCTCATATCAAAATTCATGCTTATACTCAATAATCTCATGCTCAAATTTTCAACAAGTAAGCCATAAATTTTCAATATAAGTCAAGCATATCATGTAGCATATCATATAGGCATGTAAGCATATAGCATCTCATGTAGTCATTCATTCTCAAACTTATCTTTAACTCTTCTTTAAGTTTTTCTATTTTAACTAGTTTGTTTGTTGATCATGAATTAAGTTACTTTCTTATTTTTTTAAAGAGAATGACTTAATCCATGGAGTTTTTCATTTATGAACTAATCTATCATCTCGGTACCCATACTTTCTTGGGTCCGGTTGGTTTCATAAATGATGCTTCTTTAACTCTCCATATTTGTTTAGTTTTCACACATTTTCTCTTAAATGGATATTCAAACTTTATATGCCTATTTTTCTTACATTGATAGCATATGGTGTTAGTGTTGGCATTAGAAGATGTACTAGTATGATCTTTGGATTCTTTTGAAAAATAACCCATGTAAAGATTCTTTTTCTTTTTATTTTCAATCCCATTAAATCCAATACCTTCTTTATTTAAGGATATCCTTTGTAAACCTATCATTTTGTCAAAGTTTGTTTTTCCTTTTTGTAAAGTTATAAATGATCTTTTCTTTATCTTTAATTTGATTTTTGAGATCATTTAACTCTATCTCTTTCTTGTTGTCAACATTCTTTAGTGATTTTTCTAATTCTAGAGATAGTTTTCTTATCTTATCCTCTAATTCAAAAATATATATGTCTTTCTTATATTCCATAGAAGATAGGGATCGAAGGTCTTCTATCATCTTTTCATTCTTGCTTTCTAATTCTTTAATTTTTAAATGTTTTTCATTTTCAGCAAGATTTTTAGATTATAATTCTTTTATTGCAGCATCATACTTATTTTCTATTTTCATGAGTTTTTAATATTTTTCATTTTTAGCAATCTTAATTGATTCTAACTCTTTCATCAATCCTTCGTTCTTATTTTTCAATGATGTGTTTTGTTTGGTTGTTTTGATTAGCATCTTATGTACTTTGAATAGATCATTTTGCAACTCATCATTAGATTCATCACTACAAGAATTATTTGAAGATTTGGATGAGGAGCTTTCCTTATCGTCCTAAGCCATAAAGCAAGTATAAGCAACCTTTTGGTCACTTGATTCATTTTCCGAACTACTTGAACTATCCCAAGTAGTGGCTTTCATGGCCTTTTTGTTTTTCTTCTTAGACTCTTTCTTAAGTAGTGGACATTCCGGTTTAATATGTCCAACTTTGTTGCAATTGTAACACGTAAGAGTTTTATTCTTTGATTTCTTGTTAACTTTTTCTTCTTCTTCATCTGATTCAGATTTGGATTTTCTTTTGAATTTATTTTTCCTTCTTAGAATTTTTGCTAGCTTTCTATATATAAAGGCTACTTCATCTTCATCCATTTCTTTTTCACTACTTGAGTTCTCTTTTAAGGCTTTAAAGGCTATTGATTATTGGGCTTTGGTTTTTCTACTATTTTCATTCATTGTCATTTCGTATGTGAGTAAAGAACCTATAAACTCATCTAAGGAAGTGGTTTTTAGATTTCTTTCTTCCGTTATTGTAGTGGCTTTTGGTTCCCATTTAGGTGGTAGCCCTCTAAGAATTTTCCTTATCAACTTATAAGTAGTGTAAGATTTTCCTAGTGCATTTAGGGAATTTATTATGTGAGTGAACCTAGTAAACATATGAGTTATGGATTCATCCGGGTTTATCCTAAAAGCTTCATATTCACTTGTAAGCATATCAATCCTATTATCCCTAACATCTATGGTGCCTTTGTAAGTGACTTCAAGCTTGTCCCATATTTTCTTAACTGATTTGTAAGCCATTACTCTATTAAATTCATTGGCATCTAAAGCACAATATAGAGCATTCATAGCACTAGAATTTACTTGCAGCATCTTATAGTCTAAGTCTTTCATATCAATTTTCTCCTTAGAGACTTGTTTTCCATCAACTATCTTAGTGGGAATTTGGTCACCTTCCATGACAACCTCCCAGGCTTTCCAATCCATGGCTTGAAGGTATATTTGCATTCTCTTTTTCCAAAATGTATAGTTATGTTCACAAAAGATTGGAGGCCTAGTTGAAGATTGTCCCTCTCCAAAGGGAGCTACGCCTAAGTTAGCCATTTAGATTTTTTATAGCTACTAATTAAGATTTTCTATAACCCTGCTCTGATACCAATTGAAAAGTAAGGCATAGTCCCAAGAGGGGGGGTGAATTGGATTTTAAAACTTTCTTTCAATTCCTATAAGGACTTTTTCTTCATTAATCAATTTTAAACTTGTTTGCTTAATTTACCAATCATGCAAGAACTTAGTTTCTTTATTTAATCCACAACCACACAACTATTCAATCTTTCAAGTAATCAATGAACCACAATTTGAAAGCAAACAATCAAGCGATTTTCCAAGTACAAGTTTAACTTCAACACTATTTAGATTTGCAAGATTCAGCACTCTTTGGAACACAAACACAATCCAAACTTTAAACCATTCAGCCACAATATATCAATATATTAAATTCAACTTTCAACTTTTGTTGTCAGCCCTAGATATAAATTTAAATTAAGCCTTTTTGTGTTTGCTGATGTGAAGCCTTGTATTAATTGATTAGCTTAATATGATATGTAATATAAAATCTAATTAACACAATATCTACACTCTTCTTAATATTCAGAACTTAACTGAACTCTTAGTTAATTTATCCTTAGGCTGTTAACCAAGTTACATACTCCCATATGGTTTTCGTAAAGTATGGTATAACCAACGTACTCTTTTTCGGTTTCTGCAACCCAAATCAAAATTAGACTTCAAGTTTACTTGATTTCTATATTATGTAGTATATATGATTATCAATTAAACCATCTATGCAATTTAAATATGCTGAAAATAAAGAGTAAAGGGAAAAGAGAGTGAAACGGAGATTTTTACGAAGTTCGGCTTATACCCAGCCTACGTTCTCGCCTTTGGTAAACCACCAAAGGATTCACTAAACATGTTACTTTAACGGGCGGAACAATACCTTTACAACACTCCTTGGTTAAGGCTAGAGCCCGCCTTTTCCAAACGATATCCCCTCGTTCAGTCACTCCTTAACTAGGCTAGAGCCCGCCTCTCTAAGCAATATCCTCTTACTTAACCAATGATCCAAACAACCCTTGGAATTGTCAATCTACAAGATACAAATCAAATATTTTTGTACAAAGAATTTGCTCCTAAAAGAGCTGATTAGTGCAATAATTCAGAACTATAATATACTTCAAAGTAAATAACAATATGGAAATTAACTTGAAGCTCAATGAAGTATGTCACCGGTTAATTCTTTCAATGATTGAAAGATTTAGAATTTGTAACACAATTCTGATGGAAGAATCAGCAAGACTTCATCAAATTTTGTAGACAAGATGGGAGTGAAAGTGCCTTTGAGTGTTGAGAGCAATTGAGAGAGATTTTGAATTTTTCTGAATTTGAATTCTTGGTGTATTGATTCAATGATATTTGAAGTTTATTTATAGACTTTAAAGGGTATGTAACTTGGTCCCCGAGTGACTTGGAGTATCGCCCAAGTTTTCACAAAGTTTGAGCCCCAAGCAAACCATTTAAAAAGATGTTTCCGTTGAGGTTTTTTTTCAAATTCTATTCGTGGCAATCGCTTGCCTCAATCTGGCAGTTGCCTGCCATGTTATTTTTAAAGGAGTATCAGGGGCAGTAGGGTGGCAATTGCCTACTAGGACACTGCCAGTTGCTTGACTTGACCACCCAGGCGCCTGCCCTGGTTCAGGCAGTGACTCGTTGTTGTCAGCTTTGAGTACCCTTCTATTTTTCAATCATAACTTTTTCTGTGTAACTCCAACTATGATAATCTTTGTGTCTAGTGAAAGTTAATAGAAAATCGTACAACTTTCATGTTGAACACTTTTTAAAATAAATAGATTTTGATAGAAAAAAATACACCTCAATGCAGATGTAGAAAAATTAACAGCATTTTGAAAATCCTCCTTTTGATGTTTTTCATTCCAAAAATGATTCTAATTTTTTTGAAATAATTTTTGACCTGATAAAAATATTTTCCAAGTATGCTAAAAGGTATTTAGGTACAATAAATTAACCTAAGAGTTTCATGTATCCATATTGAAATTATTTGAAGTACTTACATGAAATTTCCTATAGACTATTTCAAATTTTCAATTCTTGAATTCCTTGAGGTCTTTATGCTTGCTTCATCTTCCTTTAAGCTTTCATCAAGTTCTCTTTAATCATCATCTTCTTATGATCTTCAAGCTTTATCTTTAAATCCATTTTTTAATGCTTCATGCTTGATATAAATCGTCCTTCTTTGAAATATAAGCTTTCATGAATTCTTTAACCTTGCATTCATCATTGAGTCTTGAAAATACATCACTTAAACAAAACATGTTAAGTTTTACTTGTTTGTTAGCATCAAAACAAGATGTTAGACCTTATAAGGCCAAGAGTAAACTCTCACCATCCACAGATACTGCTAGTTCCGTGAGTTTATCTACCTAGAATTGAACCCCGATGCTCCTTCTTACTTGCTGATGCCTTTCCACCACGCCATTATAGAAGCTTCCTTGAATGGATTGGAATGTGTATTGATACAAAAGGAAAAGGTGGTTACTTATGGATCATGGCACTTAAAGTCTCACAAGTGCAATTATCTGACCCATGCCTAGGACTTAGCTACTATTATGTTTGTATTAAAATTAGGGCATTCAAATATATATGGAAACAAATTTGAACTATATTCAAACAATAAAAGCCTTAAATACCTCTTTATTTAGAAAAAAAATTATTTAGAAATTAGAGGATGATAAAGGGAGAAAGGTTATGCCGGTGTAGGATCTTTGGGAAATGAAAAATGAGAATTAAAGCTGTTGAATGTTGGTGCTGAAGCAAGGAGTAATAGGACAAGAGGAGTAATCTATCAGTTCGTGTTAGTAATCATTTTATTGTAATTGTTTATGAGATAACTTATAATTGTTGGGTTCACAAAGGATTTTATTCAAAGTTATATGTAGCAAATTCTAAGAAAGAAATTTTTATAAGGAGGGGAGGATGTAATGATTCAAAAATAAATAAATAAATAATTAAAAGTTATAATTATTTTAAAATTAATTAATTAATGACTATTAATTAAATAATATAATATAATATAATATAATAAAAAATTAATATAAAAAATTAATATAATATAATATAATATAATTGTACAAGAATATAATATTATATATGTGTATATATATACCTAAATCCTCAAGATGTTTCCTGAGAATTCCATTTGAATTGAATCCAGAGGGAAACCCCCTTATAATATTATATATGTATATATATACCTGAATCCTCAAAATGCTTTTTGAGAATTCCACTTGAATTAAATCTAGAAGGAAACCCCCCAAGCATGAAAAACTCTCTCTCTCTCTCTCTCTCTCTCTCTCTCTCTCTCTCTCTCTCTCTCTCTCTCTCTCTCTCCCTCCCTCCCTCTCTCTATCTCTTCAATTTCTTGGCCATTTCTCAGCCAAATCGATAAACAAATACCATATCCGGGTCCCATCTTCACTCATAAGCATTTTAACTGGAGTGGATTCGTCGTTAGGACATCATAGGTACCACTTCGAAGCTAATGTAAAGGGTTTAGATTATGTCAAGTTTATATTAAAAATATTTCCGATTAAATTTGAGTACATGAATTTAATTAGATTCGTGTTATTTAAAATATGCCCAATTTAAATTGAGTATGTGAAATTAATTATATTTATGTTTAAATTTTATTTTAAAAATATGCTTGAGTTAAGTTAAACTGCAAGGATTTGATTATATCATATTTTTGGGAATATTTTGGAATTGAATTAAATAGGTGAAAATAATCCTACCCTTGTTTTCAGCAAAAATATATTTTTCCCATACAGTTATTATACTATGGATTATCACTCAAATTGTGTGGCATGAGTATAATTATTTTTATTACATAAATAAGTTTGTTAGAATATTTTATGTCTACTCAGAATAAGTAGAATATGATAATGATTTTTAGAAAATGTTATAAATATCATAGAATTATGATATGATAGTTCAGCCGACTTAATGCCATGTTCAATACGATATGATAGTTTAGCCGGCTTAATGTCATGATCAGTATATTATGATAGTTTAGTTGACTTAATGTCGTGATCAGTATATTATGACAGTTTAGCCAGCTTAATGTCGTGATTAGTATATTATGATAGTTTCGCCAGCTTAATGTTGCGATAAATATATTATGACAGTTTAGCCAGCTTAATGTCATGATCAGTATATTATGACAATTTAGTCGGCTTAATGTCGTGATCAGATATGGAATGATGATTTTATACAGAAATATGATATGACAGTTTTATATAGAATTATGAAAAAAATGAGATTTATGTTACAGTTATATTATATGAATTGTATTATATGATATCAGAACCCTGATGGATCAATTATGTTCAGAGCACAGTACCATTGCTGTTATGATATAGTCAATGCCACAACACTTCTTAGATAGAGTGTAGGTGATTGGATAGTCAATTGGGCCATTGAAGAGTAGGATACCCTCTTGGGTCTAGACCAGGGTAGGGGTGGCCAATCATACTTGCATATGTGTTATGTTTGGCTTAGCGTGGTAGGCTAGCCATTGCTAAGTCTCGCCTATGGGCTGCACAACCCGATCATGTGGGGTTATTACATGATATTATATGATTGTCCATCTAGGGGAAAATTTAGTTATGTATATGTATATCCGATGATTTATATACTCAGAGAAACCTAATATGATAAAGTATGCTTATGTTGAAAAGTATGTATTTACTAGACTTACATATGCATGAGTACAAATTTACATGATTTACCAGTTAAAGTTATTTATTTACCGGATATGTTTATAATACACTAGAACTCATGTTGCCACACACTCATCATAATCTATTCCTTCTTACTGTGGGATATCTCACCCCATGATTATCCAATATTTTTTTAAATGCCATAAGGAGTATAATAATGATCAGAGTAGTGCAGTGGAAGTGTGGGTGAGATAGAAAGTTTTATTTACAATAGATATTCAATTAAATTAGTTTTTTGATGTATTTAGACTATTCTTTTAGCGATATGTAAATTGCGATATTGAAAATGATATTGTTGCTGTATTGGGATAATAAGTACTTTGGTAATTTGAATTTGAAGTCTTCTACTGTCTATATAAGTGATTATTATACTATAAAATATTTAAGTTATTACAAGTGGTATCCAAGAAATTGAACGAAATTTTTCGGGTCGTCACAAGGACTCACTAATATGTAAGTGATAAACCAGGTTTTGTTGAGCGTCTTTGTTGACCTTATAGGTCATGCCCTGGTTTTGATAATAACAAATATTCTTGTATTTAATAAATGTCTAGTTCATGTGCAAGTTCATATTAGCATGTCATCAATGGCACGTGAAAGCTCAAAGTTTGAAGACAAACTCATGCTCTTAATTGTAATAATTTTTAGTGAAGTTTGTCCGTAATAGTAATTAGAGTATTCGGTTTGTAATAAGCACACACATCACATGCATGGTTTATTTTGTAAGCTTAAACTAGATACAAACCAAAAAATAACCATAGAAAGACCTTAGGGTTTTCCTTTCGGTCGACCGACACCAGACTTTTTCAGTGTCTTCAAATTGGATCCCAAGTGCCCCTAGGACACTCACACTTTCATATATATTTGTTAGGCACTTGAATAGGGCTTGTTTGCTTCAATACGAGACTGAAATGCACACATGATGCACTTTCAGTCGACCAGCCAAGCCAATTCATTTTGGCCTGGTCGATTGAGACACCATGGGTCAAAGTTTGACCATTTAGTCGACTAGCAAAGGTAGTTCAAAAGGCCCTAGTCGACTGAAACTCCCGTGGGTCAAATTTTGACCACCCGGTCGACCAGCAAAGGTAGTTCAAAAGGCCCTGACCGACCGAAACTCCCTGGGGTCAAAATTTTGACCAACTGGTCGACTGAAACTAGTAGTTCAAAAGGCCCTGGTCGATCGAAACCCTCCTAGGTCAACAGTTGACCATCTGGTCGATCGAGAACATTTATTCTCCAACTACCTAGTCGACCGAAGGGTCCTTGGGAGAATTCTCAGCAGTCTAGTCGACCGAACTAGGCAGTTCAAAATGCTCTAGTCGACCAAAACTCAGAAAATTGGGAAGTCGCCTTCTCCTGGTTGACCGTGCCCTTAGTTCAATATTTCTTGGTCGACCGAACCATTTGAGACTTGGTCGACCTCTCAGGTTGTCATCATTTTTACCACGGGTTAAATATTTTTAAACAGGGTTAAATTGATTTAAATGTCATTAATCTTTTCTAATAATCCCTAATAGGTCCCCAACGGTCAAAATTTTCAGTATGTCTATATATACTCTTTTATTTGGTGGATTAAGCATTGATTAGTAAAAAGATTAATAAAATCTCTCTCAAGCAAAAATACTTTCTTTTGATTCTCATTCGCTCATACTCTTCCAAATACACTCTAGCTTACATTCAATACTCGTAAAATCATTTGTAAGTATTCTTAAGTGCTTAGATAGGAAAGTTTACTCTCTCTTAGTTGTGAGATTGATATATTTTTATTGAGAGCTGAACCAAAAGGATTCTTAGCGTAGTTAACCACTAAGTTCATCCTAAGAAGACTTTACTAGGTCTTCTGAGATTGCATATTTGTTGCAATATCTTAAGAAGCCCATTTTTGCTTTTGGTTGCGAACTATTTTCAAAATCATTTACAAATATCTATTGTTCTTTATTTTGAAAACCATTTGAGGAGATATTTGTGTTTGAGGTGAAACATCTCTGTTGCAATATTTATTCAGTCAAATATTTTTGCTAAAAACAAAGATCCTATATATTTTGCAATCCAAGCATATACATACTTCCATTATTGAGATATTCTATTGATTGATATTCTTGAGGTTTATCTAATATTCTGTGTGAACACATTTGATTGATATATCTTGAGATACACAGATT
This sequence comes from Malania oleifera, assembly GCF_029873635.1. NCBI lineage: Eukaryota > Viridiplantae > Streptophyta > Magnoliopsida > Santalales > Ximeniaceae > Malania > Malania oleifera. The sequence goes on from NC_080417.1 coordinate 73,906,465, forward strand.
GCTTGTTTGACATTCTCACGTACTTACTACACTGATAGAAAAATAGTTGAGAGTTGAAATATTTGGACCACACAGAGCTTACATTTTAAATCATCTGTGGTGTTTGTGTTTGTGCGCATTTTTGGTACAAATCTGCTTTACGTGAAAGCACCCATATATTGTACCGTTTGATTGTATATCTGAGAGATTCCAAGCATGGCCTGAGGGGGCGGTAATCCAGCCCGGTAAGGATTGGTAAAGGTTAAGGTCAGCCCTGTGGTAATTTGACCTAGTTTGGATAGGTGCCGCTCCACCCGTTTAAGTGAGCAAGTTATTGTGATAATCCTTGTGCTGGTTAACCAAGGCGGGGACGTAGGCAGTTGGCCGAACCTTGATAACATATCTGCGTGTCATCCTTTCTTTACTGCTTTCTGGTGCTTGTATGATTGTTTAAACTGCTTTATTTAATTTCTGGTATATTTACATTATTTGCACTAGATTGACTATAGGCTTGTGAACATACTGCTGTTAGGAGGAATACCTAGGAGATAAGTTTTAAAAATAACAATTCACCCCCCTCTTGGGATCACGGTAAAGCTAACAGTCTTGTAAAAAGAACATCCCAAGTTTAAGATCCAAGAACCCGTGAGGCGTTATGAACCTGATGAAATAGTAAGTATCTCACCATCACTGCTCCCTAAGTCCCCTTCTTTAACTACATTCAAGGATTTTGACGAACCCTTTTAAGCTTTTACCTTTCCTTTCTCCCACTCTAGAAATTTTGGTTTTATGTGCCCTAGTTTCCCTTACTTAAAACAATGAACATCCTTCTTCTTATTGAACTGAGTTTTATTACCACTTGGTCCACTTTAGGATTTGCCTCTCCCACGATCCTGATTACCCTTTGCCATGAGCTCTTCACCATGTGAACCCTCATCGTTGGCATTTTTCCTTTGATGGAACCCCAACAATGCACTCATGATGTCCTCCAACTCTAGGGTTTCTTCCTCCCAAATTAGCGTCATAACCAAATTCTACTATGTAGGTGAAGAAGGTAGGTAATTCAGCAGCATCTATGCTCCTCCTCGAACTTCACATCAACTTGCCCTAAATCACTAATGATCAGATTAAATGTGTTGATGTGCAGAGCCAAGTTTGAACCATCCGCCATTTCAAGTGAATAAAGTTTTTGCTTAAGATACAACTTGTTTGAAATCAATTTGGACATGCATCTGTACTCTAGTTTCAGCCAAACCCCTGCTGGTGAGTCCTCATCCATGACGTGATACAACATGTCATCATCCAAACATAACCTGATCATGGAAACTGCCTTTGCTTCAAGCTCCTTCCAACTTGCGTCGTTCATGTCGTCTAACTTCTTTCCATATAACGCCTTCACCATCCCTTGCTGCACTAGCAAGTCCTTCACCCTTCATTGCCAAAGCCCAAAATTACCAGTTCCATCAAACTTAACTGAAAAGACCTCAACCATTGCAGAACCAATGGCTTTGATACCATTTGTTGACTTGTTTCCCACAAACAAGCAACAAGTATTTGGTTCAGATACCAATTGTTGTAACCAACAACTTGGCTCTGATACCACTTGTTGACGTTTGTTCAACTTGAACGTGTGCAGCAAAAGCATACAATCAAACATGAAACAATCAATAACCACTAATGCAATCATTCAATGATAAAATATACTTAAGAAGCAATCAAAAAATAATAAGAAAAATAAAAAACACAACTAGAACACACAAGAATTTTGTGGTTCGGCAATAGCCTATGTCCACAGGAGTAGCAACCTCGGTTTCACTATGATCAGTGTCAAAGCTTACACTTTTTGAAGCTTAATTTTATCTAAGGTTACATAATGATGTTTATATAACCATCTAATGTCTATAGATGAGTTCTAGTAAAACTAAACTATATTTATAGCTATCCCATAGAGTGTTGACCCTATAGGTCATATCCCATTTTGATCATGACAAATACCTTGATATTTAATGATTGATAAGTTTGTGAGCAGGATCAAGTGGAGATTTCTATATGATGTACATGAACTTGAAGAAATGAAGACCCCAACATTCTTATCTGTTGTAGTTTCTATTATTCGGGTATGTAATATTAAAGTAGTATGGGCGGTAATATTTAATGCATTGTATGCATGATAGGGTTTAAAGGTCAAACGACCTTAGACTGATTTTAGGACTCTCCATACCATACACAATTTGCCCTATTGCCTTAAAATTTCATCACTATATGAATAAGGTACTTCTAATAGAGAGAAAAAGACCGAAATGCCTAAAAAATGGCATGTACGGTTGACTGAACTTAGTTGTACTGAGTTTTTCGGTCGACCGAACCCTTAAGGCTTGAATTTTGACCACTTGGTCGACCGAATGAAGATCAGTTTAATTATGTTGGTTGACAGAATTCCTTGCAGGTTAAACGTTTGACCAAACAATAGACGACACCTAAAGCTTAAGCCAACCACTTGGTTGACCGAGTTCTCACGTGTGTTTGGCTAATTGCCCAGTCGACCGAACCACTTAGCTCAAATCCACACGGTCGACCAAACCGCGAGAAAATGACAAATCGCCTTTGGGAACCCTAGTATGGTCGACTAAACTTTCAGTTCAAATTTTACCCGGTCGACCAAACTTGGACACTTGGTCAACCGAACCTTAAGTTCGGTCGACCGACCCTCTCGTGTTACTGAATTTTTACCGAGAGTTAAACTGGGTTAATTTTTATTAAACTCACTTTATCTTTTTCAAAAATACCTAGCATGTCCCCAATGACTATATTTTCTCCCATTTCTATATATAGCTCCTCATTTGCTAAAATCAAGCATGGATTATGGTTCATGATTAAGAAAAATACTTAGAAAATATTTTTGGCCAAAATCCTCATACTCCTAAAATCCTTCAAATCTATTACTAAAATTCTACCTCTTGTGTTTATCTATCTACTTAACTTGAAAGATAGCATTTCTTATATCTCTTACATAGGTCATTCTCTCCCTTGTTTCAAATTGTTTCATGTATTGATCTTTGGAGAGATACCTAAGGTTTTTCCCATTATATTTCACTCATAAATATTTGATTGGGAAAAATCCTCTAGTGGCTGGGAACCTTGTATCCTTATTACAAGTGTTCGTAAGCTTGATTTGTGCTTTGATGAAAATCTTTTGAGCAAGTGTAAAAACCCTATTATCCATTGTGCTTATTACTTGAGAAATATTATTTGAGATATGTGTTAGGGTTATTAAGAGCTTTAGATTAATCTCATCACAAGCATATCGGCTAGACATCAAAAGTCTCACTTTCACATACACACACATTGATATACATTTGATTGAGAGTTAACACTTGAGTTAATGAAATCTCACTAGAGCTTAACATCCTATCATTTGTGAGTGCATTATTTAGTTGAGCATATTGATACATATTTGCTTAGTGTAAAAAGCACTTTATTTGTATGCAAATTTGTATATCGTTTTGTATTCCAAGTGTGGGCCTGAAGAAGGAGAATAGCCCTATTGAATAGTCCTGGACTGGCTTAGACCCGGTTAGGAAAGTTAAGTGCGCCATCTTGGGAAGGCGTGTTGGTTGAGGTCAACCCCTTGAATTGAACTGGTTGTAATCGGTATCGCCCCACCCTTTAAGTGAGCTTATAGTGGTAATCGTTGTGCTGGTAAGCCAAGGTGGGGACGTAGGCATAGTTGGCCGAACCTCGATAACATTTCGTGCGAGTTCTTTACATTTTCGCAATTTACATTTCTGCACATATATGTCATAGTGTGAATAAAGCGCATGATTCAATTTACGGTCCTTACATCTATCTGCGCATTTGGGATTGTATAAGAAGACCCTAGGTTGCCAAATCATATTGACTTAATCTAGGAAAAAAGTTTAAAATTCTAATTCACCCTCCTCTTGGGAATGCACCAATTTTAACATAGAGGAAAATCCTCTAGATAAGCACAATCTACAAGCCCCTGATTTGAATATGAGACACATGCCCAACATGATTTTTAAATCTCATCAAAATATTTTCTGATTGTTTTTTTTTTTGAAAATATTTAAATGAACTACATAAGGGTTGATTCCTTTATGGAGGATTTATAGACGGGTTGATTCCTCTATGGAGGATTTATAGGCAATCTACAACGATAGACTCAGTTATAACTTTTTAAACTTGGTTTCTTCTTTCCCTTTCATTTCTTTTTATTTGCTTTTGTGTCAATGTTTGAGGCTTTTGAAAGGGTGCATAAGTAGTAGAGTATTCTTAGGACAAGTTCTCTGCATAAATGTCATGAAAGCTTTTTCAAAAGGGGTTAAAAGGCAAGAAGTTCATTTTGATAAAAAAAAAAAACCAAATAAAGGAGGAAAACTGCCATAGGTGGTAGATTGGTTCTCTACAAGCGATTGACCAGCAACCATTGCAAATTGAATTTCTCCTTAATTTTTAATATTTTTTTTCTCAAAATTCGGATTTCAAAATGTTGAGACCCACACACTCACTTACACAAGGTAAAAGCAGTTACCATTCTAGGAATGAGTATTTTAGGATGTTAGGTCTTGTAAATCTTATTCAAAGAAAGTTTAAAAGTCTACATTCCCTACTTAAAATAGTACTCTCAGACCAAGTATCTTTTTAAATGGTTTTAATTTATTTTATCTTTTCAAAAATTAAGATGAAGTGGCGATTCCATTTTCTAACAAAAAAGTATGGTAAATAAGGGAATTGATAGTTTGATTCATTTTATTTATTTCTTTCTTCATTAGTCATCAAAATGTTGACAACCAAAGTGGGCCACCCGAGTCCACTGTTGACAATGATAATGATAGTAATATTAATAAAATTAATTATCATCAAATTAAGCAAAATAATATTAAAATATAATTATCAATTCACAGTACTTCACGTTTAAATTATTTAGTAATTTATATAATTGACAAACTAGACTAGTTATGATTCTTTGATTGCATGTACCAAACACAACAATATTATAATTTCCATTCCATGTTTATGTTAAATTAGATACACACAAAAAAGATGTCAAGAATTCTATTATTTTATTTTTATACATTTCAAATTCTAATTCCAGCCTATTAATGCCTTGATATAAATTGAAGTTATAAGTATACTATATCATATTATAAATATATACAGTTTAATGACTCTAATATCTTTGAACCATTTTTTACAAAAGAAGAAAAAAATTCTCTTATTTAATAGATTTTAAAAAGATACTTTTGCTACATTTCCAAAAGAAAAAAAATATTATATTTAAAAAATATTGTTTACACGTAATAAAAATTAAAATAATAGGGGTTTGGTCAACAACCAAGCAACAACGTAGGACACATGATTAATATGGAAGTCACATTTGTGTTAGTAGTAGGGAATTTGCTCACGTTAGTTTAGTATTTTCATTCTCAAATGAAGACCTTCGGCCAAACAAAGGCATGAAAAATGCTGCTATCCATTTGCTCTTCCGTATAATTTTCTTTTTGTTAGCATTTGTTTGTCTTTGAAATAGATTGGTTCGTAAATATTTCATGTGGATGGGAGACGGCCTAGAAAAAAATAAAAATAAAAATAAAAATAAAGGAGCTGTACCCACAATAAGTTAATATTGAATGAACTTTAAAACCATAATATCAAAATTAAGTACAATAAAAAAATTTCATTGAACCCTATTTTGATGAAGTGTTTTGTTTATGTATATGAGAAAAAAAGGAAAATAAAAATAATTCTTCCTTATATTTTTTATTTACTTTTGTAGACACCCCAATTTGTCCGAGGCTTATATACCAAAATTAGACAAAAAATTTATTTCATAAAATGAAAAAAAATACAGGGAGATAAACTTTTACATTGAAAGGAACAAAAAAAAAAAAAAATTTAGATTCTCCAATTCCATGCTGACACATGCACACACGCATAAAGGAAACAATTAGAAATCAGCACGAAAGATTGATTGATCTTTTTTTTTATTTGATTGATTTTTTTTTTTATTGATTGATCAAATTTAAATGTTGATTCATGTTGATCAATGCTCGCAAACCTAAAAAATGAAGCTTTTTGAGGGGGATAGACACACATGGAAGAATAAACAATTAGGATATCAACAATAATTATTCATTGATCTATTTCTTAATTAGGTTGACCCTTTTTCTTCTTCTTTTTTTATATAATTCATTGAGCAATTTAAATAATGATTTACATTGATCAATGCTCCTAAACATATAAATGGAAGCTTTTTAAGAGGGATAGGACATATGAAAGAATAAATTGTTAGAGTTTTGATCAAGGTGAATTATAGAGTTTGGGAGTTGGAGATACTATGAAGGAAAAGAAAGAATCCAAAGAAGCTTAGGCAAGGGCAATTGAAGTTTGAGAGTCAGAACTTGAACATTCGAGGACTGTAGAGAATCATAATCAAAGAAGAATTGGAGGGTTGACATCGAATATGAAGATCGGAGGAGTTGAAGACTAAGGTTAGTTTTGTTTTTGTTTTTGTGCTTAATTTTGCTTTAAAATTATACAAATTCAACTTGTGTTAGTATCCGCCATGTGGAGGGGGATGTCATGTTGACGTCACCTAGTGAATTCCAAAAAAAAAAAAAAAAAGAGTTACATGTCTCCACTCTGGGTTGACACGTGGCCCACTTGCTCCAACTTGGTTAGACCTGGTTCAGGACAGTTGAACCGGTCTTATTTGTGAACTACAAGTTTATTTTTTTTAACTTTAATTTTATTTTTAATGAGTTTTTAATTTTTTTAAAAAAAATCAAAGAAAAATTAGAAAAAAAATCAAAGAAAAATCAGAAAAAATGAGGAAAAATATGTTAAAAAATTAGAACAATAAATAAAAATATTTGAGTTATTTTGACTCAAATAAAAAAATGAACGTTTAAAAAATCCAAAAGATGAAGAAAAGTCTTTAAAAATCATAGAATTTTTTTTTAAAAAAAATGTTGCCAAATTTAAAAAAATTTCTATAAAATTTTTGAAATATTTGGGAATTTTTTAAAGACTCTTTTGCTCAAATTTGATGATTTTTTTTTTAAAATTTTGTGTCTATGCGTCCCAATGATTTAACAAAAGGTAAATAGGGTTTTCAGACCTCACCTATATTAGTTTTGAGGAGGGTTTATCTAATAAGATCCCCTCATTTGGAGGTCTTATTAGACATTTTAAAATCGCACTATAGTTTTCATTTTTCTTTTAAATTTTTATATATTTTTTATTTATTTGTTTATTTATTTTAACGGAGTTAACAAAAAAAATCATTAGATTTAATTTAGGGATAATTCATGATTAATTAGGTACCATTCATAGAATGGGTGTGTAGGGGATGTTGATACATTTTCCTCACATAACTGAACTCTTGATCCCTACTTTAGTAAAAACAGACTGAGACTACTGGTTCCTTAACTTAGGATTTGTCTAGATACTAATCAACGAGTGATAATTAGGCGAATTAACCGCACTTAGGAAAATAATAGGTTAGTAGCAACTCCATCGAATTTTTAGTATTATTATTCCTTGCCATTCCAAGGCCTTCTCAGGTACGTTAGAGAGTCAAGCTATTTATTAGTTATGAATTATCCCAAATATGAATTTAATGGTTGAAACCTAAGGTGTAGTCCTAAGGGGAAGGGGGGTGAATTGGGTTATTTAAAAATCTTTAAGAGTTTTTTTAAGAGTTCTTGACCTTTTACAATCCTTTAAAGACTTCTTTTGTTCTTTTTGATTAGGTAATCCACACAAGCACTAACTTCTTCTATTCAATCGACAACCACAACATACAAGTAATTGATTAACTATTCAAATCAAACAAACACAACACAATAAATCAATATTTGCTTTGTAGTTTTTAGCAGCCCTGTATCTGAATGTGCAAGTCCTGTATTTGGCCTTTGAACTTTAAAATAACATCCAATAACTTTTTCAAAATCATAAATTAAATGAACCTTCAGCTAATGGGTTTTGGGTTGTTAACCAATCAACATACTCCCTTACGATTTTTTTTAAAAATTGATTAACCAACGTACTCTATTTCGATTTCCACAAGCCCAAGAACAAATTAGGCTTTGGATTATTTAACTTTCAACATGCGTTGGTTTTATAAATGAAAGAATTACAACATCCATACAGTTTATATGTTTTCTGGAAATTTAAAGAGAGTAAGGGAAAGAGAGTGACATCGTCGTTTTTATGAGGTTCAACTTACCCCAGCCTACGTCCTCGCCTTAGGTCAACCATGTAAGGATTTCACTATACCTTATTCCTTCCGGGTGGAACAAAAACCTTTACAATAACCAACCTCTTTTTCAGGATGAGAAATCTCTCTAAGCAACAACCTATGCTTGGTCCAACGATTCAACAATACCTTGAACCTGCAAAGATCTAGCAGTAAGGAATGGATATCTGCGTACAAAAACACTCTAAAAAATAGAGCAAGTTGTATAAGTTAAATTCAAAATCGTACTTCAAAACCAAAACAAAATAGAAAATGTGAAGCTCAAGGTTTAGAAGTCACCAATGGTTCTTTAAAGATTTTATATGCAACTCAAAACCAAACCCTTGTTTTTAATCTAACAATTTCGTAGAGTTTTCCCTCAGCAAAAAGGTGTGAGCAAGAATAAGCTTTAGGAGACTTTTAGCATAGAAATTGTGTATTGATTGCTTTTTTCTTTTTCATTGAGTAAGGGAGGTATTTATAGAACATTTTAAGGAAAAGTTTCCACATTTAACATAGAGCATTTAGGTAACTTTTCAAAAGATATTAATTCAGAGAATCAATTCTAAAAAACTTCTCGCAAGTTACAATTTTAAAATTCCCCGCAGAGTAAGTCGGCTAATCGACTCGACTGGGTCAATTTTTTGCACTAGTCAGTCAGCTGGACAGACGGCTGACACCATTCTGTCTTTCAAAAATTAATTCTGATAAAGTCGGCTGATTGAACCATGTTCAAAATAGTCAGTCGGCTGGGCACTGTCAGTGGCTAGGAATTTTTAGTTTATTGAGTCAGTCGGCTGGACAGTTAATTTTGTTGAAGGTTTCCTATCAGACGACCGGCTGAACCACATTCAATTATGGTCAGTCAGCTAGGTACTATCAGTTGACTGGGTACTAAGCCAGTCGGCTAGGTAGTCCTCTTTTTCAAATATTTCTATTTTTGATTTCTTTAAAATCTAGTTTACTTAAAAAACATAATTATAACTTTTCAAAAACATTTTCAAGAGTTTTTCAAGTGCTAGTCTCTATGTCTTTGTATCTTAAGGAGTTTCACATATCTAAATAACATGGACTTGAAGTACTTACAAATATCTTTCTAAGTATGATCTCCTTAATTATTAAGTCTTGCAGCTTCTTGAGATTCACTTTTGACTTCAAGATCTTCTTGGCCATTAAGCTCTTCATTTGTCATTCATTCCTTCAATATTATGAAAAGCTTTCACTTGATTGACATTGGTCTCCAACTTGCTTCCACGATTAACCGTGAGTGTCCTTAGACTTAGACCTAAAATAAAACCACTCAACAATACATGTTAAACCTTCATTTTGTTATCATCAAAACAAGATTGAAAAGCCCAGTTAGGCCAACAATGTCTCTCTTTTTTATGATGACAAATGAGGAGCAAAAATTTGAGTAAGCCTTAAACAAAAAAAAAACTCCCCTTTACAACAAGCATCATTTTCCTTCATCTTACAATATTTGTAATTTCAAGACCAATCATACAATATCATGCTTATCATTTAATATCATGCTCACTACATCATTCAAGTTCAAGATCATTCAATATCAAATACTTCTCCCTCTTTCTTTTGATACATATCTAATGTTTGAATTTCTCAATTTTTGCTCAAATTACTACTCCTCCTTTTGACATCAACCAAAAGGAGTAAAAAAATAAAGTTAAAATGAACATATGTACACACACTTCTCAATATATTGCAATGTAGTATATATAGTGTGCTTCGATAGTCAAATAGTCATGCATATTTTATATTTGTCATTCATATTGCAAATGTGTTATGAAATCTTTGAATTTACAATCATGCATATGTTGTGCAACATTTATATTTGTGAAAAGTACTTCAAAAATCATATTTGTCATTCATAGTTCATTATTCAAAAACCAATATCATGGAAATATTATCAATATCATTACATGTTCATAATTTTTCAGTATTGCGCAATTACTAAGTGATATATTCATGGATACCAATGTACTTCTTAGATACTAATGTTGATGTCATATCATGCACAGCTCATAGATGGCAATTTATTCATGTGATCCATCATAAGCATATGTGGTCAAGAAGTAATCAAGTCATGTCAAACTTCATGTTTCTAAATCATGCTAAATAACTTTAAGCTCAGATTTTCAAGATTCCAATTTCAAGATATACACATATAGCATATAAGCATGAAGTCTATTTTTTAAGAAACAAGGGGAAACCAAGCTGAGTGTTGTGTCATGCAACATATCAAAGTACACGCCAAAACAAACTTAGAGAACACAAAGAGACAAACCCCAAGTCAGTTGACTGACAACTCAAATGGCTTGAGTTTTTATAAACAAGTCTAGGGTTGCTCTATCAGTTAGTCGGCTAACCTTGGGGTTAGTTGGCTGACCGCTCTCTAGTCCAGGAAGACTACTTCAGTCAGTGGGCTGACCTCAGGGTCAATTAGCTGACTGTAGATTTTTCTTTAAGCTTGTCCTTTTAGTTAGTTTCTCTACTATGTAGTAGATCAAGCTCTCTTCTAATGGTTATGAATCTATCTTCTAAGAGTGGTTTAGTGAAGATATCAGCCCATTGATCATTTGTGTTGATGGATTCTAGAATGATGTCGTCTTTTTGAACATAATCTCTTAGGAAGTGGTGTCTTATGTCAATGTGCTTGGTTTTTGAGTGTGAAATAGGATTTTTAGATATGTTTATCACACTCATATTATCACACTAAATTGGTATAGCCGTGTATTTCAAATTGAAATCTCTTAATTGCTGTTTCATGTAAAGTGTTTGTGCACAACAACTCCCGGTTGCTACATATTCAACCTTAGCAGTTGACAAAGCCATGGAGTTTTGTTTCTTAGAGAACCAAGAAACTAAAGATCTTCTGAAGAAGTGGCATGTGCCACTTGTACGTTTTCTATCTATTTTACATTTTGCATAGTCTGCATCTAAATAACCGATCATTTCAAAATCGATGTCGTTAGGGTACCATAGTCCTATGTCCATAGTACCTATTAAGTATCTTAGGATTCTCTTAATAGCTATTTAGTGTAATTTCTTAGGTACTGATTGAAAACGTGCACACATACACACACTAAACATTATGTCGGGTCTACTTGCTGTTAGATATAATAGACTTCCAATCATACCTCTATAATACTTTGTGTCTATAAATTTTCCCTTTTCATCTTTGTCTAGGCTGATGGAGGTACTCATAGGTGTTCCTATGGGTTTACTATTTCTTTTATGTATTTGGATTGACTTATAAAAGTCTCATTCTTTGCTTGTTTAATTTGCAATCCAAGAAAATAGTTTAATTCTCCCATCATGCTCATTTCAAATTCATCTTGTATACATTTTGAAAATTCTTTACATAGATGTTCATTAGTGGTGCCAAAAATTATATCATCTACATAGATTTGAATTAAAAGTATATCATCTTCCTTAGTTTTAATGAACAAGGTATTATCAATTTTTCCTCTTGAAAGTCCCTTCTCAAATATAAATCAACTAAGTCTTTCATACCAAGCCCTAGGGGTTTGTTTTAATCTATACAAAGCCTTAGTTAGTCTAAATACATGGTTAGGATTTTCAATATTTTCAAAACTAGGGGGTTGTTCAACATATACCTCTTCATTAATATACCCATTCAAGAATGCACTTTTGACATCAATTTGGTATAACTTAAATTCTTTGTATGAAGCATAGGCTAATAGCATTCTAATAGCTTCCATTCTAGCTATAAGGGCAAATGTTTCATCATAGTCTATCCCTTCTTCTTGTTTATACTCCTTTGCTACAAGTCTAGCTTTGTTTTCAATGATTCTACCATTTTTATCCCTTTTATTTTTAAACACCCATTTAGTTCCTATGATCGAATGATTTTCAGGTTTGGGTACTAATTGTCATACTTTGCTTCTTTCAAATTGGTTTAATTCTTCTTGCATAGCAATTATCCAAGATTCATCCTTAGGGGCCTTTTCAACATCTTTAGGTTCATTTTTAGATAGGAATGCATAGTGATTGCACAAATTCTTTAGAGAAGATCTAGTAGTTACACCTCTAGATGGTTCACCTAAAATTTGTTCTTGAGGGTGATCCTTTTTGTACTTCCATTCTCTTGGTAATTCCGGATTTTCTATAGGTTCATCTTTTAAGTTTTCTTCATTTACTTCCTTTTCTTCCTTGATTTCTATCTCATCCTCCTTTTTGACAATATCATCATTTTCTTCATTTTTGAATTCTCATGAAAAAGGATTTGATTCATCAAAATCTACGTGAATTGATTCAATTATAGTGAGTGTTCTTTTGTTATAGACCCTATAGGCCTTACTATTTCTAGAGTATCCTAGGAAAATTCCTTCATCTGATTTAGCATCAAATTTTCCTAAGTTATCTTTGTTATTGAGTACAAAACACTTACACCGAAAGACATGAAAGTAGGTTATGTTTGGCCTTCTTCCTTTCCATAATTCATAAGGTGTCTTATTTAGGCTTGATCTAATTGAAACCCTTTTAATTACATAGCAAGCTATATTTACAGCTTTGGCCCAAAAATACTTGGGTAAGTTATTCTTGACATTTCTTGAAGGATTCTATTTTTTCTTTCCGCAACTCCATTTTGTTGTGGGGTTCTAGGTACTGAAAAGTTATTGCTTATGCCATGATCATTACAAAATTTTTTAACGTCCTGATTCTTAAATTCTCTTCCTTGGTCACTTCTTAGATTTGAGAAATTATACCCTTTCTCATTTTGAAGCTTCTTGCATAGAGTGAATAACAAATTACAAGATCCTCTTTGTTAGCTAAGAACAATATCCATGTATATCTTGAGTAATCATCAACAATTACGAAGGCATATTGTTTTCCTCCTAAACTTTGAATTCTAGTAAAACCAAACAAGTCTAATTGTATGAGTTCTAGGGGTCTACTAGTTGATATATGTTTCTTCTTTTTGAAACTTTTCTTGATTTGTTTTCCTAGTTGATAGACATCACACACTTTATCTTTGACAAATTTGGTGCTAGGCAAGCCTTTAACTAAATTCTTTTTAGAAAGCTTGGATATAAGATCCATGCTTGCATGTCCTAGCCTTCTATGCCAAAGCCAACTATTTTCACTCATGGCAGCAAAGCAAGTTATATCATGAGAGATCAAGCTATCAAGGTTTATGCAATATACATTGTTCATTCTATATGCAGTGAATAATGTCTTATGATTCTTAGAATTCTAGATTATGCATTTGTCTTTCTTAAACATTATTTCAAATCCTTTGTCGCTAAGTTGACTAATGCTTAAGATATTATGCTTTAGACCATCAACTAACAAGACATCATCTATAGTGAGTGAAGAGTCTTTACCGATTTTTCCAATTCCGATGATCTTGCCTTTTGCATTGTCACGGAAGGTTACAAACCCTCCATCTTTTTGAGTAAGAGAAGTGAACTTAGATTTATCTCCCATCATATGCCTTGAACATCTGCTATCCAAGTACCATTTATCCTTAGACGGAGTGGTCCTAAAGCAAACCTAAAAAAAAAAAAAGGATTTATGTTGTTACTTTCATAACCCAAACTTTCTTAACTTTCTTTAAATCTTGTCTAAATTTAGCATTTATTTTCCATTCATTTTTTACTTTAATGTACTTTTTCTTAAGTGGACAATTAAACATTATGTGTCGTTTATTTTTACACATGTAGCAAGCAGTATGCTCATAAATGTTTGTTGATGAAGTACTTGCATAATATTTGGATTGATTTACAAAATATCCCATAAAAAAATTTTTCTTTCTTTTGTTTGGTGTTCCATTGTAACTAATTCCTTCTTTATTGTTTGCCATCCTTTGTTGTCCTACCATTTGTTCAAAGTTATCTTTACCTTTGGTAAAGTTGTAAATGACCTTTTCCTTTTCTTGAATTTGGTTTTTAAGATCATTTATTTCTTGCACTATCTTGCTATCTTCATTCACTTGAGACTTAGCTAATTTTTGAGACATATCTACTTTGTTCTCAAGCTCTTCAATCTTTAACTCTTTTTCTTCTTCAACAAGTTTTGAGGATTCAAGTTGATTTCTATATGTTTCGTTTTGTTGTTTCAAGCTTATGTTCGTCTTTGATACCTTAATGAACTTATTTTTGAGACATGTGCTTCATGTGATGAATCATGTAGTAATTCGTTTTGTTGTTTCAAGAATAATTCAGCTTGAATTTCTTTATAAGAAGGCATGCTTTCACACGAATTACTACATGATTCATCACATGAATCTTCATAGAGAGAGTAGTAAGAGTTTACCTCTTTGTTATGTGCCACGAAGCACATGTTTGCTACTTCTTGATCGCTTGACTCACTCTCCAATTCACTTGAACTTGTGTCATCCCAAGTTGCCTTTATTGCAGGCTCCTTTTTATTCTTTTCCTTCTTGAGTTGTGGACAGTCCGATTTGATGTGTCCAGCCTTTTTATAGTGATAGTAAGTGGGAGGTTCATTTTTGCTTTTGTATTCCCTTTTATTGCTTTCACCTTTTTTAGTTTTTGATCCATTGAATTTTCTAGTGAATTTCTTGTTTCTTTTGAAGAATTTTCCAAGTTTTTTTTGTTATGAATGCTAAGTCTTCATCTTCTAATTCACTAGATTCATTATCTTCTTCACTTGAATGGTCTTTCAAGGCTTTCAGAGCTATAGACTTCTTATTCTTTTTTTTAGTACTTCTTTCTTTCAAGATCATTTCATAGGTTAGAAGTGATCCTATAAGTTCATCTAAGGAAGTTGTTTTAAGGTTTCTACCCTCCGTTATGGCTGTTGCTTTTGGTTCCCAAATAGGTGGAAGTGCTCTTAGATTTTTTTGAATCATCTCATGGGTGGAATATAGTTTTCCTAATGCATTTAGTGAGTTTATGATATGTGTGAACCTAGTGTACGTGCTTGTTACAGTTTCATCGGAATTCATCCTAAAAGTTATGTATTCACTAGTTAACATATCAATTCTATTTTCCCTAACATCTACTGTGCCGTCATAAGTTACCTCTAATTTATCCCATATAGGGCATTTATTGCACTTGAGTTAATTTGCAGCATTTTGTAATATGATTTGATTAGTTCTTTTTCTTCTTTAGGTACTTCTTTTCCATCTACTAGTTTAGTAGGAATCAGATTTCCATTTGTAACAATATTCCATGCCTTCCTCTCCATTGTTTCAAGGTAGATTCTCATTCATTGCTTCCAAAAAGTTTAATTTCATCCACAAAAAATGGGTGGTCTAGCTGAGGAATGACCCTCACCAAAGGGAGCTACTCCTATTTGTGTCATCTATATCTTTATATAGCTACTTGTTAGGTTTTCCTAGAACTTGTCTCTGATACCAATTGAAACTTAAGGTGTAGTCCCAAGAGGGGGGGGGGGTTGAATTGGGTAATTTAAAAATCCTTAGAGTCTTTTTAAGAGTTCTTAACTTTTTACAATCCTTTAAAGACTTCTTTTGTTCATTTTGATTAAGCAATCCACACAAGCACTATCTTCTTCTATTCAATCCACAACCACAACATACAACCAATTGATTAACTATTCAAATCAAACAAACACAACATAATCAATCAATATTTGCTTTGCAGTATTTAGCAGCCCTGTATATGAATAAGCAAATCCTGTATTTGGCCTTTGAACTTTAAAATAACATCCAATCACTTTTTCAAAAGTAGAATTTTAATGAACATTCAGCTAATGGGTTTTGGGTTGTTAATCAATCAACGTACTCCTTTACGGTTTCTGCAAAAAAAAAAAAAATTGATTAACCAACGTATTCCTTTTCGGTTTCCGCAAGCCCAAGAACAAATTAGGCTTTGGTTTATTTAACTTCCAATATGCATTTTTTTTTTATAAATGAAAGAATTACAACATCCACGTTGTTTATATGTTTGCTAGAAATTTAAAGAAAGTAAGGGAAAGAGAGTGACACCGCCGTTTTTACGAGGTTCAGCTTACCCCAGCCTACATCCTCGCCTTAGGTCAACCACCTAAGGATTTCATTATACCTGGTCCCTTCCAGGTGGGAAAAAAAAAACCTTTACAATAACCAACATTTTTTTCAAGAAGAGATACCTCTCCAAGCAACAACCTATGCTTGGTCCAACGATTCAACAATACCTTGAACCGTCAAAGATCTAGTAATAAGGAATGGATATTTGCGTAGAAAAAAACTCTCAAACACAGAGCAAGTTGTATAAGTTAAATTCCAAATCGTACTTCAAAACCAAAACTAAATAGAAAATGTGAAGCTCAAGGTTTAGAAGTCACCAATTGTTCTTTAAAGATTTTTGTTGACTCTATGAGTCCAATCTGGTTTTGATAATGACAAATCACTTGGTATTTGATTTGTGCATTGAGTTTGTGAATAGGAACTATATTAAGCATGCACAGAAGGACAATGAGTCATGGAAGTCACAAAGTAAAGCTAACATACCTTGGTAAGATCCATGGAACTCAAAGAGTACGAGAATCAAGATGCAAGCGGCAAAGTGCATGAACATCTTGGAAATGGGTATTTAGAACTCATTTACTTACATTTTCATGTGATTTAATTTGAGGCTCAACATAACTTAGAATGATTTTAGAATTCATGCATTTCATGTATATCATTAGGGGACTTTCATGGACTTAGAAATACTTTTAAAATCATGGAAAACTTGTTTATAAAAGACCCAAGAAAAAGAGTAAAGTAGAATTTTAAATTAGAAAAGGGAAAATTGAGAAAAAGGGGACTTCAGTAGCTGGAACTCTCCCTCAGTAGCCTGAAGAATTTTTTTAGGAGCTTGAACATTAAGTTCGGTAGCCTGGAGAATTAATGGGAAAACACAGCAAGTTGGCCGAGGCACTTCGGTCGCCTGACCTTGGTACGTCAGGCACCTGACCTGGCTTTAGGAGCCTGAACTCACCTCTTTAGGCACCTAACCCTGCATTCTAACTTAAGTTTTCAAAGGCTATGGAACCTCGGTCGCTTAGATTTCACCCCTCAGGTGCCTGAACCCGCGGGAAACTTAAAATTGTTATTTTTATTAAACGAACTTGCAAGCTATTTCTTTGATCCAATGGTTGAGATCAATCGTAAGGGTAAGACACTATATATATTGAATATCTAAACCCTAGAACAAAAAAAAAAAAAACACTCAAGAAAGAGAAGAACGCATCTTGTTGAAAGAACATTGAAAACTTGCTCCTGTTGCTATACGATTGCCTACACTTCAATCTCTAACCATCAAGCTTGGGCAAATCAACTCAGAATCACAAAGGGAACTTGTTTACTCATCTGAATTCTCATTCTAGTATTAAGTTTTGATCATTCAAGTTATTATCTTCAAGAATTTCTCATCTCATTACTTGTTCTTGAATATCTTTAGAAAAATTTGATCTTGTGTGTGTTTATACATATAAAAAATTGTTTTTGAAAAGATCATTACTTGAGAAAGTTGTTTAGCTATTAATTGATTGTTTTTTATTCAAGAGTATTTATATAGTTTTCATAGAGCATATTATTGAAAAATCTATTTTTGATTAGGTATTAAAAGGTTGATCTTGAAATTACTTATACATATACATATTTATTTTAAATAAGATCATTACTTGATTAAGGTCGTGTTATTGATTTAATGGTTTGATTCAATTGTGCATTCTGTTATAGGGTTCATATTTTATATATATTAAAACACTTGAGAATATATCCTTAGTATTCATAAATATCTATTTTATTAAGGAATATCTTGTTTGGAAAATCTTATACTCGGGATTTTGTTCTTTGAATTACATATCATATACATTTACGTATTACAAAGATCGAGTTGTGATTAAATATTTGATAGAAAGATTTTTGATATAGATTGATAAAATATTCAAGATAAGGCTTTTATCAAGTTCACATTAGATATATGTGTGCATCTTTACAAAGTGAACTAGAACCCTAATATACTCCAAAGCATTTTAAATATATCATTATGTGGGAGTTTTGGTTAAAGAGGGTTTGTGTGTTGAAGCATATCATACATAAAACGATATCGTTTTCATACATTCATGAGCTTCAAGTTTAATCATATGTTAATGTGTTTGGAATTTGATTTGTACTCACACGCTTTTGTTAGAAGTATTTTTTAGTGTGATTTTTCAGATCCTATTGTATACACGGTTCGGTGTGTGAGCCGATGTGTGAGGAGAGAGCTGTATTTCTTGTAAGCAGCAGAGTAGGAGGGAGTTGTGCCTCTTTCAAGCAGTGGATTGTAAGGGAAGCTCCGTCCCAATTTAAGGAGCAGGTATTTAGTGAAATCCTTGAGTGGTTGCTCAAGGTGAGGACGTAGGCCAAGTCGGCTGAACCTCGTAAAAACTGTGTTTGTCTTCTCTCTTCCCTTTACTCTTTATTTTCAGCACTGCATTTAAATTGTGTATATTGCATGTATAGGTTGGATAGCCTTACACATAAGTAATTGTGTAACAAGAATTCATTGGTAAATATATAAGAATGATTTAAGTGGTAAATAAGTGTCAAAGAATTTTTTAAATACCCAATTCACCCCCCTCTTGGGATTACACCTGATTCAACATTTGGTATTAGAGCGAGTTTACATAGACTTGATAGTTAATTTGTAAAATGAGCACGTGGCACACATTGGTGTAACTCCATTCGGTGAGGGATACTCATCCACTAGACCACTCATTTTCTATGGTGTAAATTACACCTATTGGAAACGTAGGATGAGCATATATCTACTGAACATAGATTGGAAGGTTTGGAAAATAGTGACTAAGGGAAATCACATTCCCATGAAAGTAATTGATAAGATTAATGTACCTAAAACTGAATATGAATATACTAAAGAGGATTGGAAGTTAGTACAAATCAATGCCACTGCCATGAACTTACTTTTCTGTGCATTAGATGTCAATGAATTTAATAGGGTAATGGCATGTAACTTAGCTAAAGAAATTTAGGAAAAATTAGAAGTTACATATGAAGACACTAAGGAAGTCAAGGATAGTAGGATAAACATGCTCACTAGTGAATATGAAGCATTTAAAATGACGACTAATGAATCTATACAATCCATGTACATTAGATTCACATACATCATTAACTCTTTAAATGCTTTTGGAAAAACTTACCCTACTTATGAGTTGGTTAGGAAAATACTTAGGGGATTACCTCCAGTGTGGGAAGTGAAAGCTATGGCAATAGAAGAAGGGAGAAATCTCAAGGAGATGCTGGTGGATGAACTCAATGGATCGCTCATCACCTATGAGCTGGCAATAAACAAGAGGAAAAGTGAGCAAATCAAAGCAAAGAAGGTCACTGCACTTAAGGCATCATCAAACTATTCAAGTGAAGGAAGTGATTTCAAAATGGATGATAACATGGCCTTTCTAACAAAGAAGTTTGAGAAGTTTTTGAAGAAGAACAAGAAGTTCAACAGAAAATTGTGGAACTCTAAATTGGAAAGAGGAGAGCAAAGCATGAAGAAAAAGAAGAAGGATCCACAAACATGCTACAACCAGCATCAAGCCTGAGTGCCCCAAGCTCGTAAAAGCCTCAAAGAAAAAGAAGAAGGCGCTGAAAGTCGGTTGGGATACACACAGCACTAGTGGTTTAGAATCTGAATCCATCGACGACGAGGTTGCCAATCTGTGTCTAATGGCACATGATGACCTTGACGTATAATCATCATTTTCATCATCTTCATATTATTCTAGTGATTCTAAAAATGAAAATGATATGGTTTCATATGATGAACTAAAACAAGAATACATGTACACTATTTAAATGCTTGAGAAGAAAACAAAGAAAATTTATGAGTTGAGAAGTAAAGTCAAAGAACTTTCAAGCTTACTAGAACGTCAAAATGAATCTCATGCATTTTCATAAGCAATAAAGATTTGAAAATTGAGGAGTTAGAAAAGGATTTGAAAGATAAATCTAAAATTATTTGTAAATTTACTGAAGGACAAAATAATTTTGAAAAGCTCCTAAGATCTCAAAGAAATTCCCTAGAAAAGGAAGGGCTCGGTATTAATGGTACGGAAAATCTAAAGAAAAGACACCTTTATATGGGTTATTTTACAAAAGAATCAAAGTCATATGTTCCAACTAAGAATTATTATAGAAATACTACATGCTTTAAATGTAGAAGGTTGGGTCACATACAATTCGACTATCCTTTCAAAAATAAAGATGTAAAAATAAAGAAAGTATGGAAGGTCAAAGGTCAATCTAGCACTAACCCCCCTGGACCCAAGACAATCTGGGTACCAAAGCTAGTTGTTTGATTGTGTCTTGCAGATTTGCTTAAGATCAGCATCCTCAAAAGATAGATAGTATATGGATAGCGGATGCTCACGTCACATGATCGGGGATAAAGCAAAGTTCATATCCATCGTACCCAAGGATGAAGGGTTTGTTACCTTTGGAGATAATGCTAAGGGAAGGATCACAGGTGTAGGTAAAGTTGGTAATAGTTCTTCATTAATTATTGATGATGTTTTACTGGTTGAAGGTTTAATGCACAATTTACTAAGTATAAGTCAACTATGTGATAAAGGTTACAAAGTATCATTTGAACATGACAAGTGCATAGTTGAACACAAAACTGATAGTAAGATATTGTTCATTGCCAGGAGTCATGAAAACGTATATACCACAAACTTTGATAACTTAACCTCATAGAGTGTGACATGCTTCTCTGCTATGAATGAAATTAGCTGGATTTGGCATAGGAGACTAGGACACGTAAACATGGATTTAATCTCTAAACTTGTTAAGAAAGAATTAATTAAGGGACTGCCTAAGACTAAATATTTGAAAGATAAAATTTGTGATGCATACCAACTAGGAAAACAAGCAAGAACAAGCTTTAAGAAGAAGAAAGAGATCTCCACTACTAGGCCACTCCAAATGCAACACTTAGACTTATTATACCAAACCCAATTCAGAGTTTAGGAGGAAAATTATACGCTTTTTTCATAATTGATGATTTTTCAAGATACACATGGGTACTATTCTTAGGTCAGAAAT
Source organism: Malania oleifera (assembly GCF_029873635.1). NCBI lineage: Eukaryota > Viridiplantae > Streptophyta > Magnoliopsida > Santalales > Ximeniaceae > Malania > Malania oleifera. Next base: position 73,927,752 of record NC_080417.1, read on the forward strand.
ATGAAGCATGTGAACAATATATAAACCTGTGCAAGAAATTCCAAAATGAAAAGGGATACACAATTACCAAAATTCAAAGTGATAGGGGTAGAGAATTTAAAAATCAAGGCATAGAAGACTATTGTAATTCATTGGGAATTGCCCATAACTTTTTAGCACCTAGAACGCCACAACAGAATGGTGTAGTTGAAAGGAAAAATAGGTCTATACAAGAGATGACCATAACTATGCTTAACAAACATAAACTACCTAAGTACTTCTGGGCTAAGGCAGTGAATACTGCCTGCTATGTGCTAAATAGAGTTCTGATTAGACCATCACTTAATAAGACTCCTTACAAATTATGGAATGGTCATAGACCAAACATATCATATTTTCATGTCTTTGGCTGTAAGTGTTTTGTGCTTAGAGACAATGAGCATTTAGGAAAATTCGATGTGAAATCTAATGAAGGTATCTTCCTAGGGTATGCTTTAGATAGTAAAGCCTATAGAATATATAACAAACGAACATTGACGGTTGTAGAATCTATTCATGTAGTGTTCGATGAGTCAAATCCCTTCTCCAAAAGAACTGATGAAGATGAAATTGAATTAAATAAGGAATTTGAAGAACTATTAATTGAGAATGATTCAGAAAAGAAAAATGAACTCAAAGAACCATCCATTGAAATTGATCAAACTGAAAATGAGGTTAATGAACCATCTAGAGAATGGAAATACATAAAAAATCATCCCATAGATCAAATAATAGGTGAACCATTACGTGGAGTAGTCACTCGCTCTCTCTTAGGAACATGGTTAGTTATTTTGCATTTTTATTTCAAGAAGAACCTAAGAATGTGAGTGAAGCTATAGAGGATGAATCTTAGGTGCTGTCCATGCAAGAATAATTAAATCAATTTGAGAGAAACAAAGTATGAACATTAGTTCCTAGACCTGAGGATAAGTCAATCATAGGGACCAAATGGATATATAAGAACAAGAAAGATGAACATGGAGTAGTTGTGAGAAATAAGGCTAGATTAGTAGCCCAAGGATATAATCAAGAAGAAGGTATATATTTTGAAGAAACATTTGCACTTGTAGCTAGGATGGAAGCGATACGAATGCTTTTAGCATATGCAGCATTTAAAGATTTTAAACTATATCAAATGGACGTTAAAAGCACATTTTGAATGGCTATATAAATGAAGAAGTGTATGTAGAACAACCCCCAGGCTTTGAAAACCATAAGAATCCAAATTCATGTTTATAGATTGACAAAAGCCTTGTACGGTTTAAAGCAAGCTCCTAAAGCTTGGTACGAAAGGCTAAGTAGTTTTCTATTAGAAAATGGATTTATAAGAGGAAATATAGATACAACCCTATTTATAAAGTCTAAGAAAGATGATATTCTCCTAGTGCAAGTATATGTAGATGACATCATATTTGGTGTTACAAATAAAGAATTGTGTAATGAATTTGCCAATACCATGAAAATGAATTTGAGATGAGCATGATGGACGAACTAAATTTCTTCCTAGGACTTCAGATCAAACAAGCAAAACATTGAATATTCATAAATCAATCAAAGTATATTAAAGACTTAGTCAAAAATTTTAATATGGAAGATGGAAAACTACTAGGTACACCTATGAGCGCTACATTGAAATTAGACAAAGATGAACAAGGTATACCAGTAGATGTCAAGCTATATTGTGGAATGATAGGTAGCTTGTTATACCGGACTGCCAGTAGACTTGATATAATGTTTAGCGTATGTTTGTGTGCAAGATTTTAGTCTGCACCAAAAGAGTCTCATTTGCTAGCTGTTAAACGGATACTTAGATATCTAATATGAACCGTGGAAATTGGGTTACGGTATCCTAAGTACACATCCTTTGAAATTATTAGTTATTCAGATGCTGATTTTGTGGGTAGCAAAGTAGATAGAAAGAGCACTAGTGGTACTTGTCATTTCTTAGAACATTCCTTGGTCTCTTGGTTCTCCAAGAAACAAAATTCAGTTGCTCTTTCCACAGCTGAGGCTGAATACATAGCGGTAGGTAGTTGTTGTGCTCAAACGCTTTACATGAAGCAACAACTAAAGGATTTTGGATTAAGTTATGAAACAATCCCTATAAGATGCGATAATATGAGTGCAATAAATATATCAAAGAATCCCATATTACATTCATGAACTAAGCACATAGAAATACACCATCACTTTCTTCGTGACCATGTGCAAAAATGGGATGTAACACTAGAGTTTGTATGCACGGATGAACAATGGGTAGATATATTCACGAAACCACTTGCAGAGGATAGGTTTATCCAAATTAGGCGTGAATTAGGTCTCATGCATAGTCTAGAGGTTGCTTAGAATTATGTTAGATGATATAATTCAGTGGGAGCAACGTCACTTATGATATAATCACTTGGTATTGCATTAATCAACAATTGGACACGTTTAAAACTTTAAGATTTCTAAGGGGAGAAGAACATAAGGGTACATCTACTCATGCTTTATTAGTTTATACCTTTTTGTTGATGTCAAAAGGGGGAGAAAATTGAAAGAGAAAAAAAATAATAGAATGGAAGCAAAAATAATAGAATGGAATTATGCAAAAGGGGAGATATGCAAAGGGGGAGAAACAGTTATTGATGTCATGGATTGAAACATCATACGCATATTCATTATGAGCATATTCAGGAACTTTGTGTATGAACATGAGCATATTGTTATTCATTGAATATTTGATGCATTCATTGAGGGGGAGCCTTGTTAGGGACAACCCATTATATATTTTTGCTCGTGCATTTGTCATCATAAAAAAAGGGGAGATTGTTGACTTTATGAGTCCAATCCGGTTTTGATAATGACAAATCACTTGGTATTTGATTTGTGCATTAAGTTTGTGAATAGGAACTATATTAAGCATGCACGGAAGGACAACAAGTCATGGAAGTCATAAAGTAAAGCTAACATACCTTGGCAAGATCCATGGAACTCAAAGAGTAAACGTTCAAGAATATCTTTGGAATGGGTCTTTAGAACTTATGTATTTATATTTTCATATGATTTAATTTGAGGCTCAACATAACTTAGAATGATTTTAGAATTCATGCATTTCATGTATATCATTAGGGGACTTTCATGGACTTAGAAATACTTTTAAAATCATGGAAAACTTGTTTTATAAAAGACCCAAGAAAAAGAGCAAAGAAAAATTTTAAATTAGAAAAGGGAAAATTGGGAAAAAGGGGACTTCAATAGCCTGAACTCACCCTCAGTAGCCTGAAGGTCAAGTTTTGTAGCCTGAAGAATTAATGGGAAAGCACAACAAGTTGGCCGAGGCACTTCGGTTGCCTGAGCTTGGTACCTTAGGCGCCTGACCTGGCTTCAGGATCCTGAACTCACCTCTTTAGGCGCCTGACCTTGCATTCCAACTTAAGTTTTCAAAGGCCTATGGAACCTCGGTCCCCTGGACTTCACCCCTCAAGCATCTGAACCTACGGGAAACTTAAAATTGTGATTTTTATTAAACGAACTCGTGAGCTATTTCTTTGATCCAATGGTTGAGATCAATCCTAAGGGTAAGACACTATATACATTGAATATCTAAACTCTAGAACAAAAAAAAGATACTCAAGAAAGAGAAGAACACATGTTGTTGAAAGAACATTGAAAACTTGCTCTTATAGCTATACGACTGCCTACACTTCAATCTCTAACCATCAAGCTTGGGCAAATCAACTCAGAATCTCAAAGGGAACTTGTTTACTCATTTGAATTCTCATTCTAGTACTGAGGTTTGATCATTCAAGTTATTATCTTCAAGAACTTCTCATCTCATTACTTGTTCTTGATTATCTTTATAAAACTTGGTTTTTGATTATCTTTAGAAAAGTTTGATCTTGTGTGTGTTCATACATATAAAAATTGTTTTTGAAAAGATCATTACTTGAGAAAGTTGTTTAGCTATTAATTGATTTTTTTTTATTCAAGAGTATATATATAGTTTTCATGGAGCCTATTATTCAAAAATCTATTTTTGATTAGGTATTAAAAGGTTGATCTTGAAATTGCTTATACATATACATAATTATTTTAAACAAGATCGTTACTTGATTCATGTTGTGTTATTTATTTAATGGTTTGATTCAATTGTGCATTCAGTTATAGGATTCATATTTTATATATATTAAAACACTTGAGAATATATCCTTGGTATTCATAAATATCTATTTTGTTAAGGGATATCTTGTTTGGAAAATCTTATACTCAGGATTTTGTTCTTTGAATTACATATCATATACATTTACATATTACAAAGATCGAGTTGTGATTAAATATTTGATAGAAAGATTTTTGATATAGATTGATAAAATATTCAAGATGAGACTTTTATCAAGTTCACATTAGATATATGTGTGCATATTTACAAAGTGAACTAGAACCCTAGTATACTCCAAAGCATTTTAAATATATCATTACGTGAGAGTTTTGGTTAAAGAGGGTTTGTGTGTTGAAGCATATCATACATAAAACGATTGTATCGATTTCATACATTCATAAGCTTCAAGTTTAATCATATATTAATGTGTTAGAAATTTGATTTGTACTCACACGCTTTTGTTAGAAGCATTTTTTTAGTGTGATTTTTCAAATTATATACACGGTTTGGTGTGTGAACTAGTGTGTGAGGAGAGAGAGTTGTATCTCTTGTAAGCAGCGGAGTAGGAGGGAGCTGTGCCTCTTGTAAGCAGCGGATTGTAAGGGAAGTTTCATCCCAATTTAAGGAGCAGAGATTTAGTGAAATCCTTGAGTGGTTGCTTAAGGCGAGGACGTAGGCCAAGTCGGCTGAACCTCGTAAAAACCATGTTTTTCTTCTCTTTTCCCTTTACTCTTTATTTTTAGCACTGCATTTAAATTGTGTATATTGCATGTATAGGTTGGATAGCTTTACACATAAGTAATTGTGTAACAAGAATTCATTGGTAAATATATAAGAAAGGTTTAAGCGGTAAATAAGTGTCAAATTTTTTTTTAAATAGCCAATTCACCCCCCCCTCTTGGGATTACACCTGATTCAACAATTTTAGATGCAACTCAAACCAAACCCTTGTTTCAATCCATCAATTTCGTAGAGTTTTCCCCCAGCAAAAAAGTGTGAGCAAGAATGAACTTTAGAAGAGTTTTAGCATAGAAATTGTGTATTGCTTGCTTTTTTCTTTTTCATTGAGCAAGGGAGGTATTTATAGACCATTTTAACAAAAAGTTTCCTCATTTAACATGGAGCATTTAGTTAACTTTTCAAAAGATATTAATTCAAAGAATCAATTCTAAAAAACTTCTCGCAAGTTTGAATTTTAAAATTCCCCGTAGAGTTAGTCAGTTGACCCACTCGATTGGGTCAATTTTTTGCACTTGTCAGTCAGCTGGACAGGCGGCTGACATCATTCTATCTTTTAAAAATTAATTCTGATAAATCATCAATCGGCTGACTAAACCACGTTCAAAATAATCAGTCGGCTGGGCACAGTCAGTCGGCTAGGCGTTTTCAATTCATTGTGTCAGTCGGCTGGACAGTTAACTTTGTTGAAGGTTTCCTATTAGTCGACTGATTGAACCACATTCAATTATGGTCAGTCGGATGGGTACTATCAGTCGACTGGGTACTAAGTCAGTCCGATGGGCAGTCCTTTTTTTTTCAAATATTTTCTATTTTTGATTTTTTTAAAATCTAGTTTACTTGAAAAACTTAATTATAACTTTTCAAAAAATTTTCTAGAGTTTTTCAAGTGCTAATCTCTATGTCTTTGTATCTTAAGGAGCTTCACGTAAATAACATTGACTTGAAGTACTTACAAATATCGTTTTAAGCATGATCTTCTTAATCACTAAGTCTTGCAGCTTCTTAAGGTTCACTTTTGACTTCAAGATCGTCTTGGCCTTTAAGTTCTTCATTTGTCGTTCATTGCTTCAATATTTTGAGAAGCTTTCACTTGATTAACATTGGTCTCCTGCTTGCTTCCATGATTAACCATGAGTGTCCTTAGACTTAGACCTGAAATAAAACTACTTAACAACACATGTTAAACCATCATTCATTTTGTTATCATCAAAACAATATTGAAAAGCCTAGTTAGGCCAACAATGGTCTTTTAATTACTCCATGATACTTTGTTTGTAAAAATGGATGATTGTTGCATACTTTTGAATATTTTTCTTGTATATATAACTCTTATATGCATGTTGTGTATGATTGGATAAGCATGTCCAGAGTTTGATGATATGTGGGGATTAGGAGAATAAGCTAATTATGTGAGCACACACGTTTTCGCAAGCCTCATACCCGGGCTTTACCCTTTAGGAATATATAGGGGTGTAGTATAGTTAGCTGTCATGACATATGGTCTTTGGGGGTACGTGAACCACTTCGGTCAATTTGTACTTTGTCTAGCCCATTAAGCGAGAATAGGGGACATGTTGGGAACCTTTTTTCTGATAGGAAATAAAGCTTGAACCACACATATTTATCTTTTGCTTCCTCCCTTAGGATAAAGCCTTGGAGAAAACCTATAAATGATAAATCCACTTGGGGCTGGGACACGAGCTTCATCCTTCTTCATATGACTTAATCCAATATTTTTTTGCATATAGTTGTGAGTTCCTTTGTGTTGTTCCCTACATTCTGCATCCTTTTTAGACATACACACTACATTGTCAAAATTTTGGAAAGTACCAAATCACCCTATGGACAACTTAGTAGTGGTATACAATAAAGATGAAATAGAGATTCAATAGTATCCTATGTTAGTCTTTTGAGTCCAATTCCTATTTTGATTCTGACAAACTATAGCATCTCATGTGTGTGCTTAGTGGATGAACGGGATAAATCTTTGATAGCACAGATGATGATGAAATGTAGAAGCGATGACAGAATTTAAACATCACATTATCTTGGGCTATCCATGGACATATAGTGAGCAAAGACTGAAGAATTTACCATGTTTAAGTTGTAATAGTAAAATAGGGTTATCTGTGCATGCATTACATTTGATTTATATTTAAGCTCTACTAAGACCATAGATTGACCTTAAGAACCCCAAAAGTCATAAAAAGTTTTTCTCTTAAAATTAAACATTTTTACCAAAAGTTTTAATCATTTTTCTTTTTTTGACAAGGGCCAAGAAAAATCATTTTTTTTAGAGGCTTGGTCGACCAGCCTTCCACAGCACACCTTTGCTTAGTCAACAGGTATGTGCAAAATAGCTGACCTTGTAAAAGGCTCGGCTGACCGATCTTCGCATGAAGGCATTAGCATGGTCGACTAGTGAGCAATTGAGGGGACAAACGTAAATTACATAAGCTCGACCGACTGACCCCCTTTTATAACATATTAAGATTAGTTGACTGATCTCCTAGCCTAGTTGACTAATTCTTCAAGTTGACTTGCTGAACTAACGAAGAATTGCATTTTTGGCTTGGATCGGCTGAGCAAACCTCGGGCCATCCGATCGAACCTTTCGTGCAGTTCAAATTTCAAAGTCAATAACAGCCACAAAAATTCAAAATAAAGTGTTATTTTGATGCCAACGGTCACCTAACGGCCATATTTGAAGTTTAGCTATAAATACAAGCCCAAATCACTTTACAAATGTGAGAGACATATACCAAAAACTCAATTCATTATACTTTGATTGTTTCTCCCATTTTATACTCCAGTTTCAAAGATCAATCTCACTCTTCCCATATATTTTCATTTGAAAAAAATATTTTTGAGAAATCTTGGGGTTATACAAGTTGTTCTTGAGCATTTATTCTTTCAATATATTTTTCTTGAGAGGCCTCTTATTCTTAAAAATTTCAAAGATCAAATCATTTTCTGCAAACTCTTTTTGTTTTGAAAAATATACTTTCTTGGAGAAAATTTGTTTTGAGTTCTTGAAAGAGACTTGAGCTAGTATTCAACTTCATATATTTGGCTCAAAAGTCCTTATTAATTTTTGCGATTAATCTCAAAGATTAAATTCTCCTATATGCTTCATCAATTGAAAATTGTTTGTAGAGAATTTCTTTGAGTACATCAAGAGTGCTTTGAGCAATATAGTCATTCATATATCCTTTGCTTGAAAAGCCTCTTGTAATTTGATTTTACACAAGGTTAGTCCTAAAGGAAAAAGTATTTTTCCCAAAACTCTCACTTTTAATTTGAAAAACATTTTTGAGAAAAAATTTCATACTCTACAGAGTTTCATTTGTAAATCATCTGAGAGTGCATTATGCTTATTGGCGTACATCATTAGCTTATTGTAGAAGCATTCTTTTTGTACACAAATATTTGATTATTGTTGTATTCTTGGCATGTTATCAGAAGTAGATTACACCATCTTGTTAGGTGTACCAGTGTAGCTCAAGCCCACTTAGGTGAGTTAGGAGCACCATCTTGTAAGTTGTGGTTGTTGGTTGTGACTCAGCCCCAAAATTTGAATTGGGGAGTTTCCGTCCCGTAAGGAGAGGTTGTAAACAGCATCACTCCGACCCTTAAGTGAGCATTTAGTGAATCCTCAAGTGGGTTGTCTTGAGGTGGGGACATAGGCACGGTTTGCCAAATCTCGATAAAAACATTGTGTCAGTCTTTCCCTATCCTTTTTACATTCCTTTTTTGCATGCTTACATTTATCTATTGATAATACTACTTTAGTGATTAAATATTATATTGTGATTTATTGGGAAATAATAAAATTGTGATAGTTGTATAATTTATTTAAATGTTCATATATTTGCCAGATTAATTAGACTGACCCTAGGTTGTAAATTTTTTTCTTTTAATATCCAATTCATCCCCCTCTTGGGATGATACCAAAAATAACATCCTAGAGTTTGTAAAAGTCATTAGAAAAATAGCCGAATTGAAAGAATTAGGGAAATTGAGGAAGGAACTAAAGGGAAAGCAAGTCATGTTGGTGTATTAAGTGAATTAATCCTCCCAAATCTCCAACCATTGAATCCTCAAGAAGTTATCACTCTTCATAAGGGACTTTTAGTTGCCAAATCTGGCCTCAATAGGCATGAAAGTTATTTTAAAAAAAAAAGAGTATGACTACAGGGAAAGGTATGGCTAAAGAAAGATTTGTCAGTAGCTGAATTGAATGCTTAGTAGATGGGATAGTTCTTAGAAGTCAGTAGAGGAAAATAAATATGTCTACAAATTGAGGAAGACAACTCAATTCTTAAATTGAGAATATTGAATATTAAGAGCTGGCTTGATTTGAGAATTTTCATTTGATGATGAGGTTTTTCCAAGAACTTTGACGAAGTAGTTCTTTTAAGTTGCATTGCATTCATGCATTTTATGCATAATCATGCATGCATAGTCATAGCCAATGGGTCCTTTTTTTTTTTTTTTGGATCTTAAATGTAAATGTGTTGATCAAAAAGTATGTATAAGAAATGGCCTATCCAAACTTAGGAAAGGACACATTTAGTCACAAAAAATACAAAGAAGCATGGGCATTCCTAGGGCCATCAAGGTACCTTAAGCAAAAAGAGCCAAAACAAATTACAATGAGAAAAAAATTCTAAGTCAAGCAGTACAAATCAATTAAATTCTGCCATCATTCCTCCAATCAATAAGGTTAGGAAATCTATTATAAAGCACTCTAAAGGGGTCCTTGCTTATATTTATAGTTGCCTCCAAAAATAAGGTGTCAAAGTGGAAGAGCAAGAAATATAACTTAATCTTAGGATAGTTGTTAAGCAACAAAAGCATTTTTTGCATCCTCACAACACTAGATGGAAGGCTAGAATCATAGATGAGCAGTTAGAAAATAGCATGAGGGATCTAGAGCAAAGCCATGAGGAGGTAAGTGAGGATATTTTGGAGACTAAAGAACAGATGAACAAGTTAATGGAGATGCCGACCATTATAAACAAGGAATAAATAGTACAAAATCCTGAGTTTGTGGTTAAGGAAGAGCCTTTATTTTCGCTAGTATTCATACCTGTTAGCGGAAAACCCATGAATGCAATAATTGGTCTAGGTCCAAGTACACATCCATTCATTTCGACAGCACTAGTTTTAGGTTCCCATTGCTGGGAAATGCACAAAAATTGCTGATTATAATCCCTAATTTCAGAGAGAGGGGAACATCTAGAGAAGTAACTAAGGAACAGACTCCTAGCTCGGAAGTTGATTGTAAATATAAGGAATTGGAGGAATGCGTGTGAGCTATGGAGGGAACAAACATGTTCGGATTAGTGGATGCATTTGACCTATGTTTGATGTCGAATGTAGTTCTACCTCCCAAATTCAAAGTGCCAAACCTTGAGAAATTTAATGGGTCCAAGTGTCCATTAACTCATTTAAGGATGTATTGTTAGAAAATGGTTGCGCACTTTAATAATGATAAGCTTCTTATCCATTGTTTTCAAGATAGTTTGTCTAGAGCAAATCAAGCAAATATTCATACCCAGAAGGATCTAACTCATGCCTTCATAGCACAATACCAACATGTGGTTGAAATAGCTTTAGACATATTAACTCTTTAGAATATGGAGAAAAAGTCAAGTGAGTCATTCAAAGCGTATGCCTATCGATAGAGAGAAGCAGAAGCATAGGTGCATCCTCCAGTTGAGGATAAGGAGGCAATCTCCTTGTAGTTTTTTTAATACTCTCAAAGACCTATACTTTGGTCATATTATCGAAAGCACTACCAAAACTTTTGTAGATTTAGTGTACAAGGGAAAGAATCGAAGGTGCATTCAAGATGGGAAGGATAAGTAACTCTAAGCAAGGGACTAAAAAGAAAGATGGGGAGGTACAGATGATACAAGATCACCTTTACAGAGGAAGTAATTCCAAATGGAAGCAGAATGTTCAAGACCTAGAAGAAAAACTTCAAAGGAGACAAAAAGAATAGAAATTCAGTATATCCCAATGACGTACGCATAATTGTTCCCGTAGTTGAAGAGAAGTTAATTGGTTGCCCCAATACCAGAAGTGTTAGTACAACCCTCTTACCCAAAGTGGTATGAACCAAATACTCCATGTGAGTATCATGCTGGGGCAATAGGCCACTCAATTGAAAAGTATTGACTCTTTTAAGTACAAGGTGCAAGCTTTAAGGGATGCAAGGTGGTTGTTTTTTTATGAGAAAACAACATGGTAATCCAGTGCTTAACCATGATGGATCATGGTGAAGGGAAATCAGCAAAGATATGAAGAAAAGATGCACATGCTAGGGTGAAAGATTGAGTGATTGTCAACTTTGGTAGTGGAACAATAAGATACCAAAGTGAGGGTGAAAAATGGATTAAATAAATGGCTGGTGAAATCAACAAAATCTTCATTATTTTCAATAAAAGGAGTTCCTTTTTTTCAAATTATTTTGAGTTTTAATAAGATAAAATGCATTTCAGCCTCATCTCACATCATCCTTAGACTATCACCTTTTGCCGAATTTTTTCTAATTTTTCTTGTGTTTCATGTAGTGATACAGGGAATAGTTATGCTAGTATGGAAGACCTGGAACAGATGATTGGTTTTGAGAATCCATTTCAATGAGATAAAAAAAAAAAAAAAGCAAAAAAATGAAAAAAAATAATCCTAATTGATGCTTAATGGAGTCAAAAGAGTATGTCAACGATCCATAGTGATCCTTGTGAAAAATGGACTCCAAATTATGAAAGACCATACGTTGTAAAGAAGACATTTTCAGGAGGATTTTTACTACTAGCTGGTATGGATGGAGATGATCCACCCTACATTATCAATTCAAATGCAGTAAAAAAAAGCTATTTTTCTTGATGTATGGAGTTCCTCTTAATGAAATTAATGAACAAAGTTCCTTGACTTTTTACTCCTAATTGTGGTAAGTGTTTTAAGGGTATGATTGTGTTCTTGTCAAATTATAGATGCCCATTTTTGGCTAGCTAGTATTCCCAAGAGAACCAAACAATGCATTTACCACTTAAGAACCCATTTGAGCCAGAATTTAAACCAACCTTTTCTTAAAGTTAATTTACCAAAAGTTTAACCTAGGTTTGGATCCCCTAGTTTTTGAAAATTCATTTGAGATAATGGTTATTGCTAAAAGGATGGATGGCCATCTTTCTGCTACCTAAAAGAAAATCAAATAAAAAATCCCTTGCTAGCCCTATTGAACCTGAAGAATATTTCTTGAATACACCGTCAAACGATAACCCCCCCACACTGAGGCAATTTCAAAAAGATTAACATAGAACCCCAATTGAATCCCAAATAAGAAGGGAAACCAAGATTCATTTATCCAAAATAAATGATGAAGAAAAGTGATGAGGGACATACTTTATAGGTGATCTATTGACTTTATGAGTCCAATCCCATTTTGATAATGACAAGTCCCAAATATCTTATCTGTGCATTGAGTACCTAAACAGGTTTATAATTCATCACACACGAATGGTAAGGATAAAATGGAAGCCTTAAGGCACTTGAAGTTCATGTCTCCTTGCTCACTTCAAGGAAAATGAAGAGCAAAAAGAGTGAAGAACTTAATGTTTCAATTGTAATAGCATTTATTTTATTTTTTTGTAATTGCATTTCTTTCTTGATTTGGTTTGATGGTCAGTACTGACCATAGAGAAACCTTAAGGAACCAATTATTTCGCGGAAAACCTTTTTCTCAAAATGCCTAACTTATACAAAAAGGTTTTGAAACACTTTTAAGGTCAAAAGAGGGCCAAAATGCATATTTTATGAAAAGCTAGTCAACCGGCCTTTCGAGCCCACTCAACTGGACTTAACACTTGGCCAGAACTAATTTTTATAAAGGCCCTAGTTGATCATACCTTAAAGCTAACCGACCAGCAAGACCACATGGCTAGAATTTGTAAAGGCCTAGTCGAACGGATCTTGAAAGCCCTGTGAAGGCCAGTTGATTGGCCTTTATACAGACTTCTATACAGCGGATCAAATCCTGTGCCCAGTCGACCGAACCTTGCCTATGGCTAGTCTATTGGAGCTTGCCCCAATCGATCAGAACTCTCGGGTTGAGCTATTTTTAAGCTCCCAAATGGCCAAAAAATTCAAATTTAATATTATAGTATTGCCCCAATGGTCACTTAATGGCTATAATATGAAAATCTTTATAAATACCAAGCCCAAAAGCCATTAAATAACTTTTGATCTTATTTTATTGTACACTTAAGTTGTTGGGTATTATTTTCACTCATCTTTGAAAATCAAGCAAGCTTTTACTCTCATCCTGTCTTTCATTTTGAAAATCTTTTTTTGAGAGCAAATCTAGAGTTTCTCCCACATTTTTTTTTCTTTGAAAATATTCTTTGGAGAAACCATTTGTGGCTTGTGAATCTTTGAGCATTTCTATTGTAAGATTCAAGAGCTCATTGCAAAAATTATTTTTAAGCAAACCCTACCTTCTCCTTCACTAAACTTTTGAAAATCGTTTTTGGAGAAATCACTTGGGGGTTTTAGATCTTTGGAAAGCATATATTGCATATTTCACATTTGAATCAAAGATCACATATTCTTATATCCTCTCATTCATTTCAAAATTTTTTTAGAGAGAGAAACCCTAACTCTATTAAGCCCAAATATTATCATTTAAGAGTGGATATAAGTTTTACATTGTACATTTCAGCTTTTATAGAAGCAATGTCTTTGTACACAAAATTCTTTTCATATCTTTGTATTCGTGCAATTCAGATAATGAACCGTGCGGCATGGGGTATCGCCTGAAGAGGAAGACTTTATCCTACTGAAGGAGTGGTTGTAAAGGGACCTTGCAAGGAGTTTTGTAAAAGGTTTGCTCCACTTGGTTAAAAGAGTAGGATAGTGAAATCCTAAAGTGGGTTAGCTTGAAGCGAAGATGTAGGCAGGGTTTGCCAAACCTCATAAAAATACTGTGTTTGCATCTTCTTTCCTTATGCTCTTTAATTTTCAATACTTGTATATTTTTTTTACTTGTTGTGATTGTTGTGTATTATTTAAATATTTGCATATTGGAATATTTGTGGAATTTTTTATTGTGTAGAAAACCCTAGGCTTACGAAATACTGGTTGTGGTTTTTAATAATAGGACATACTTGTAGTAGAAATTTTAAAATTTTCAATTCAACCCCCTTTTGGGAATACACCATAAATCACACTTGGTATCAGAGCTTTGCTGCAAAATAATTTAACCATTTTTGTTAAAGATCGCAATGACTCATCTTGGTGTATCCCCTTTTGGTGAGGGGCAATCGTCCACACGTCCTCCGATTTTTTGTCATGTTAACTACACCTTTTGAAAACAAAGGATGAGGATATTTCCTCAAAATTTCGATTGGAAAGTGTAGAGGGTCATCTCCAAGGTAGATTATGTGCCAGTTAAAATTGTAGATGGAAAAAGTGTCCCTATAGATGAAGATGATTTTATTGATGATGATATGAAAAAGGTTAAAGTAAATGCTACTGCCATGAATGCTTTATACTGTGCATTAGATGTAAATGAATTTAATAGAGTCATGACATGTACATCTACTTAGGAGATATGGGATAAACTTGAAATAACATATAAAGGTCTTAGAGATGTAATAGATAGTCGTATAGACATCCTTTCGAGTGAATATGACGCATTTAGAATGACTTCTAGTGAACCCATACAAGCCATGTACACTAGGTTAACACATATCACTAATTCTTTACATGCTTTTGGTAATACTTATTCTACATATGAGATGATCAATAAAATACTTAAAGGTCTACCTCCAAATTAGAAAGTGTGTATTTCTTAAGCATCCTTTTTTATTAAGCAAGGAAGGTATTTATAGACTTCCTAAAGAAAAGTTTCCTCATTTAACGTGGAGTATCTAGGTAACTTTTCAAAAGATTTGAAATCATAGAATCAATTTTGAAAAACTTCTTGTATAGTTCAAAATTCAAAAATCTCTGCAGAGTTAGTTGACTAACTCACTCGATTGGGTCATTTTTATACTAGTCGGTTGGCTGGATAGGCGGCTGACACCATTCTGCCTCTTCAAAAAATAATTGTCAGTCAGCTGACTGAACCACATTCAAAATGGATAGTCGAATGGGTACTGTCAATTGACTGGGTGTTTTTCAGTTCATCAAGTCAATCAACTGGACAGTTAACTTTGTTGTAGGTTTCTTGCAATCGGCTGACTAAACCTAGAGTGTTTTCTGGTCAATTGGCTAACCAGTCCTTTTTATGATTTTGCATTTTTGGTTTTCAAATTTAATTTTGCTCTTTTGTTTTGGCCTTGCATAAAACATTTTTTGGGGTTTTAAAATAGGTCTCTAATTCCATGTATTTTAAGGAGCTTCATATATCTAAATAGTAATGACTTGAAGTACTTACAAATATCCTTCTAAGCATAATCTTCTTAATCACTAAGTCTTGCAGCCTCTTGAGGTTTAGTCTTTACTTCAAGACCTGCTTATCCTTTAAACTCTTTATTTTTCATTCATTGCTTCAATATACTGAGAAGCTTTCACTTGATTGACTTTGATTTCTAGCTTACTTCCATGATTAATCATGAGTGTCCTTTTACTTAGACCTAAAATAAAGCCACTTAACAACACAAGTTAAAACATCCTTCATTTGTTATCATCAAAGCAAGATTGAAAAACTCTGTTACGCCAACAATCTCCCCCTTTTTGATGATGACAAATAAGGAGCAAAGATGAGGGTTCCTATGAAAAGGCTCCCCCTTACTATAAGCATTCTTTAACATATGACATTAAAAATGTTCAATATGCTCAAGGTCAACAATATGCTCAAAGTCAAGTAAAGCTCATCATTGTTTAACATGGTCATCATTAATATTTCATATTCCATACACATTATTATATTAATATTCCATATTCCATACACATCATCATATAAATACTCCATACTCGATACACATCATTAATACTTCATTCCATAAACATCATCATATTTCATCTTTGATTTTCACAACCTCTCCACCTTTGGTCATCATTCAAAAAACAAGGGGAAAGAAAGCAACCAAACTAAGTGTTTTGTCATAAAACATATCAAAGTACACGTAAAAAAATTGAGAGCACATGAAGAGACAAACCCTAGGTCAATTGACTGACCACTCAAATGGCTCGAGTTTTATAAACGAGCCTAGGATTTTTCTGTCAATCAGTCGGCTGACCTTAAGGTTAATTGGCTGACTGCTCTCTAGTTCAGGAAGAATAATTCAGTTAGCTGGCTGACTTAAGAGTCAGTTGGCTGACTGGCCTCTATTTTAGGAAAACTACTTCAGTCAGTCGGTTGACTTCCGAGCTAGTTGGCTGACTGTAGACTTTTCTTTAAGTTTTTTCCTTTCAATTAGTTTCTCTACTATGTAGTAGACCAAGCTCTCTTCTAATGGTAATGAATCTATCTTGTGAGAGAGGTTTAGTGAGGATATCAGCCCATTGATCATTTGTATTGATAAATTCTAGAATGATGTCTTCTTTTTAAACATGATCTTTTAGGAAGTGATGTCTTATGTCAATGTGCTTGGTTCTTGAGTGTGAAATAGGATTTTTAGATATGTTTATTGTACTCGTATTATCACACTTAATTGGCATGAGGTTCGAATTACCCCAGCCTACGTCCTTGCCTTAGGTCAACCACCTAAGGATTTCACTATACCTTGTTCCTTCCAAGTGGAACAAAAACCTTTACAACAACTAATCCCTTTTCTAGGAAGAGAAACCTCTCCAAGAAAAAACCTATGCTTGGTGCAATGATCCAACTATACCTTGAACCGTCAAAGATCTAGTAGAAAGGAATGGATATCTGCGTACAAAAACACTCTCAAACATAAAGCAAGTTGTACAAGTTAAGTCACTGATCATACTTCAAAACCAAAGCTAAATAGAAAATGTGAAGCTCGAGATTTAGAAGTCACCAATGGTTGTTTCTTATTGATATAAAGACTTTAGTTGCAAATCAGAACCAAAGCTTTTTAATCAACCAGCAATTTTGTAAAGTTTTCCTCAGCAAGAGTGTGAGCAAGTATGAACTTTAGGAGAACTTTAGCGTAGAAAGTGCATATTGCTTGAGCATCTTTTTTTTATTAAGCAAGGAAGGTATTTATAGACTTTTTAAAGAAAAGTTTCCTCATTTAACATGAAGTATTTAGGTAACTTTTCAAAAAATATTAAATCATAGAATCAATTTTGAAAAACTTCCCGTATAGTTCAAAATTCAAAAATCTCTATAGAGTCAGTCGGCTAACTCACTCGACTAGGTCATTTTTGTACCAGTCAGTTGGCTAGACAGGCGGCTGACACCATTCTGTCTCTTCAAAAAATAATTGTCAGTTGGCTGACTAAACCACATTCAAAATGGTTAGTCGGCTAGGCACTGTCAATTAACTGGGTGTTTTTAGTTCATCAAGTCAATCAGCTAGACAGTTAACTTTGTTGTAGGTCTCTTGCAGTCAGCTAACTAAACCCAGAGTGTTTTCTGGTTAATCGACTAACCAATCCTTTTTATGATTTTGCATTTTTGGTTTTCAAATTTAATTTTGGTCTTTTGTTTTGGCCTTGCATAAAACATTTTTTGGGGTTTTAAAATAGGTCTCTAATTCCATGTATTTTAAGGATCTTCATATATCTAAATAGTAATGACTTGAAGTACTTACAAATATCCTTCTAAGCATAATCTCTTTAATCACTAAGTTTTGCAGCCTCTTGAAGTTTAGTCTTTACTTCAAGACCTGCTTATCCTTTAAGCTCTTCATTTGTCGTTCATTGTTTCAATATACTGAGAAGCTTTCACTTGATTGACTTTGATTTCCAGCTTACTTCCATGATTAATCATGAGTGTCCTTTTACTTAGACCTAAAATAAAGCCACTTAACTGCACAAGTTAAAACATCCATCATTTGTTATCATCAAAGCAAGATTGAAAAACTCAGTTACGCCAACAATCTCCCCCTTTTTGATGATGACAAAAGTGGAGCAAAGATGAGGGTTCCTGTGAAAAGGCTCCCCCTTACTATAAGCATTCTTTAACATATGACATTAAAAATGTTTAATATGCTTAAGGTCAACAATATGCTCAAAGTCAAGTAAGGCTCATCATTGTTTAACATGGTCATCATTAATATTTCATAATCCATACACATTATTATATTAATATTCCATATTCCATACACATCATCATATAAATACTCCGTACTCGATACACATCATTAATACTTCATTTCATAAACATCATCATATTTTATCTTTGCTTTTCACAACCTCTCCACCTTTAGTCATCATTCAAAAAACAAGGGGAAAGAAAGCAACCAAACTAAGTGTTTTGTCATACAACATAACAAAGTACACGTAAAAAAATTGAGAGCACACGAAGAGACAAACCCTAGGTCAGTTGACTGACCACTCAAATGGCTCGAGTTTTATAAACGAGCCTAGGGTTTTTCTGTTAGTCAGTCGGCTGACCTTAAGGTTAATTGGCTGACTACTCTCTGGTCCAGGAAGAATAATTCAGTTAGCTGGCTGACTTAAGAGTCAGTTGGCTGACTGACCTTTATTTTAGGAAAACTACTTCAGTTAGTCAGTTGACTTCAGAGCCAGCTGGCTGACTATAGATTTTTCTTTAAGTTTTGTCCTTTCAGTTAGTTTCTCTACTATGTAGTAGACCAAGCTCTCTTCTAATGGTAATGAATCTATCTTTTGAGAGAGGTTTAGTGAGGATATCAGCCCATTGATCATTTGTATTGATAAATTCTAGAATGATGTCTTCTTTTTGAACATTTTCTCTTAAGAAGTGATGTCTTATGTCAATGTGTTGGGTTCTTGAGTGTGAAATAGGTTTTTTAGATATGTTTATTGCACTCATATTATCACACTTAATTGGTGCCTATTAAGTATCTTAGGATTCTATTAACAACTATTAGGTGTGATTCCTTGGGTGCTGATTGAAAACATGCACACATACACACACTAAACATTATGTTTGGTCTACTGGCTATTAGATATAGTAGACTTCCAATCATATCTCTATGATACTTTGTGTCTACAAGTTTTCCATTTTCATCTTTGTCTAGGCTGATGGAGGTACTCATAGGTGTTCCTATGGGTTTACTATTTTCCATACCAAATTTTTGTGTCATTTCTCTTATGTATTTTGATTGACTTAAGAAAGTCCCATGCTTGGCTTGTTTAATTTGCAGTCCAAGAAAATAGTTTAACTCTCCCATCATGCTCATTTCAAATTCTTCTTGCATACATTTCACAAATTCTTTGCATAGATATTCGTTAGTAGCACCAAATATTGTATCGTCTACATAGATTTGAATTAAGAGTATATCTTCTTTCTTGGTTTTGCTGAACAAGGTATATCAATTTTTCTTCTAGAAAACCCTTTTTCAATTAGAAATCCACTAAGTCTTTCATACCAAGCCCTAGGGGCCTAACAAAGCCTTAGTTAGTCTAAATAAATGATTAGGATTTTTTATATTTTCAAAACCAGGGGATTGTTCAACATACACCTCTTCATTCATATACCCAATTAAGAATACACTTTTGACATCCATTTGATATAACTTAAATTCTTTGTAGGAAGCATAAGCTCACAGCATTTTTTACAGCTTCCATTCTAGCTATAAGGGCAAAAAATTTATCATAGTCTATCCCTTCTTCTTGGTTATACCCTTTAGCTACAAGTCTAGCTTTGTTTCTAATGACTATACCATTCTCATCATTTTTATTTCTAAATGCCCATATAGTTCCTATCATCGAATGATTTCAGGTTTGGGTACTAATTGCCATACTTTACTTCTTTCAAATTGGTTTAATTCTTCTTGCATAGCAATTATCTAAGAGTCATATTTGAGGGCCTTTTCAACATCTTTAGATTCATCTAGAGATAGGAATGCATAGTCATTGCATAGATTCTTTAAAGAAGATCTAGTAGTCACCTCTAAATGGTTCACCTATAATTTGATCTTGAGGGTGGTCTTTTTTATACATCCATTCTCTTGGTAATTTCGAATTTTCTATAAGTTCATCTTTTGGGTTTTCTTCATTTATTTCCTTCTCTTCCTTGATTTCTATCTCATCCTCCTTATGGAAAATATCATCATTTTCTTCACTTTTGACTTCTCTTGAAAAAGGATTTGATTCATCAAAGTTTATGTGAATTGATTCAATTATGGTGAGTGTTCTTTTGTTATAGATCCTATAGGCCTTACTATTTGAAGAGTATCCTAGGAAAATTCCTTCATCTGATTTAGTATCAAATTTTCCTAAGTTATCTTTATTATTGAGTACAAAACACTTACACCCAAAGATATGAAAGTAAGTAATTTTAGGCCTTCTTCCTTTCCATAATTCATAAGGTGTCTTGTTATACTTGATCTAATAGAAACCCTATTAATTACATAACAAGCTGTATTTACAGTTTCGACCCAAAAACACTTGGGTAAGTTATTTTCATTAAGCATAGTTCTTTCCATTTCTTGAAGAGTTCTATTTTTCCTTTCCAAAACTCCATTTTGTTGTAGGGTTCTAGGTGCTGAAAAGTTGTGGCATATGCCATGATCATTGAAAATTTTTTCAATGTTGTAAACAACCTTCTCCTTATCTTGAATTTGGTTTTTAAAATCAATTATTTCTAGCAATCTCTTGCTATCTTCATTCACTTGAGACTTAGCTAATTTCTAAGACATGTTATCTACTTTCTTTTCTAGCTCTTCAATCTTTAGGTCCTTTTCTTTTCCAATAATATTTGAAGATTCAAGCTTTCGCTTTGTTGTTTTAAGCTTATGTTCCTTTTTGAGACCTTAACGAACTTACTATGAAGAGAGAATAATTCAGCATGAAGTTCTTTATAAGAAGGTATGCTTTCAAATGAAATATTACATGATTCGTCACGCGAATCTTCTGAGAGAGAGTAGTAAGATTTTACCTCTTCATTGTGTGCCATGAAGCACATGTTTTCTACTTCTTGATTGCTTGACTCGCTCTCTGATTCACTCGAACTTGTGCCATCCCAGGTTGCCTTAATTGCAGGTTTCTTTTTCCTATTTTCCTTCTTGAGTGGTGGGCAGTCCGGCCTGATGTGTCTAGCCTTTTTACAGTGACAGCAGGTGGGAGGTTCATTTTTGCTCTTGTATTCCTTTTTATTACTTTCACATTTTTCAATTTTTGATCCATTGAATTTTCTAGTGAATTTCTTGGTTCTTTTGAAGAATTTTTTAAGTCTTTTAGTTATGAAGGCTAATTCTTCTTCTTCTTCTTCTAATTCACTAAATTCATTATCTTCTTCACTTGAATGTTCTTTTGAGGCTTTTAAAGCTATATATTTCTTATTTTTATTTTAAGTGCTTCTTTCTTTCAAAATCAATTCATAGGTTAGAAGTGATCCCGTGAGTTCGTCTAATGAAGTTGTTTTGAGGTTTCTACCTTCTGTTATGGCCATGGCTTTTGGTTCCCAAATAGGTGGAAGTGCCCATAGAATTTTGCAAATCATCTCATGGGTGGAATATATTTTTCCTAAGGCACTTAGTGAGTTTATGATATGTGTGAACCTAGTGTACATGCTTGTTATAATTTCATCAGAATTCATCGTAAAAGCTTTGTATTCATTAGTTAACATATCAATTCTACTTTCCCTAACATCTACTATGCCTTCATAGGTTACCTCTAATTTATCCCAAATTTCTTTAACTATTTTACACGTCATTACTCTATTGTATTCATTTACATCAAGTGCACAATATAGGGCTTTTATTGCACTTGAGTTAATTTGCAGCATTTTTTAATATGGTTCGATTAGTTCTTTTTCTTCTTTAGGTACTTCTTTTCTATCTACTAGTTTAGTAGGAATTATATTTCAATTTGTAACAACATTCCATGCCTTCCAGTCCATTGTTTGAAGGTAGATTCTCTTTCGTTGCTTCCAAAAAGTGTAATTTAATCCAAAAAGAAAATGGGTGGTTTAGTTGAGGATTGACCCTCACCAAAACGAGCTAGTCATATTTGTGCCATCTAAATCTTTATATACCTACTTGTTAGGTTTTTCTAGAACCTGTCTCTGATACCAATTGAAACCTAAGGTGTATCCTTAAGGGGGGGGGGGGGATGAATTAGGTTATTTAAAAATCCTTAGAGTCTTTTTAAGAGTTCTTGACTTTTTACAATCCTTTAAAGGCTTCTTATATTCTTGTTGATTAATAAATCCACACAAACATTTACTTTTTCTATTCAATCCACAACCACAGCATACACAACCAATTGATTGACTGTTCAAACCAAATAAACACAATAAACGTAGTCAATATTTGCTTTGCAATATTCAGCAGCCCTATATATGAACGTGCAAGTCCTGTAGTTGGCCTTTGAACCCAAGATTAAAATAACATCCAATCACTTTTTCCAAAATCAGAATTCAAATAAACCTTCAACTAATAGGTTTTGGGTTGTTAATCAATCAACATACTCCCTTACGGTTTCCGCAAAATATTGATTAACCAACGTACTCCCTTTCGGTTTTGGCAAGCCCAAGAACAAACTAAGCTTTGGTTTATTTAATTTACAATATACGTTGTTTTTATGATTGAAATAATTACAACGTCCACACAGTTTATATTTTTGCTACAATCTAAAGAGAGTAAGGGAAAGAGAGTGACACTACTATATTTATGAGGTTCGGCTTACCCTAGCCTACGTCCTCGCCTTAGGTCAACCACCTAAGGATTTCACTATACCTTGTTCCTTACATGTGGAACAAAAACCTTGACAACAACCAACCCTTTTTCAAGAAGAGAAACCTCTCCAAGCAACAACCTATGCTTGGTGCAACGATCCAACTATACCTTGAACTGTCAAAGATCTAGTAGAAAGGAATAGATATCTGCGTACGAAAACACTCTCAAACACAGAGCAAGTTGTGCAAGTTAAATCACTAATCGTACTTCAAAACCAAAACTAAATAGAAAATGTGAAGCTCAAGGTTTAGAAGTCGCCAATGGTTCTTTCTTATTGATATAGATACTTTAGTTGCAAATCAGAACCAAAGCTTTTTAATCAACCAAAAATTTAGAAGAGTTTCCCCCAGCAAGAGTGTGAGCAAGTATGAACTTTAGGAGAACTTTAGCATCGAAAGCATGTTTTGCTTGAGCATCTTATTTCATTAAGCAAGGGAGGTATTTATAGACTTCTTAAAGAAAAGTTTCCTCATTTAACATGGAGTATTTAGGTAACTTTTCAAAAGATATTAAATCATAGAATCAATTTTGAAAAACTTCCTGTATAGTTCAAAATTCAAAAATCTCTGCAGAGTTAGTGGGCTAACTCACTCGACTGGGTCATTTTTATACTAGTCATTTGGCTAGACAGGTGGTTGACACCATTTTGTCTCTTCAAAAAATAATTGTCAATCGGTTGACTGAACACAGTCAAAATGGTCAGTTGGCTGGGCACTGTCAATCGAATGGGTGTTTTCAGTTCATCGAGTCAGTCGGTTGGATAGTTAACTTTGTTGTAGGTTTCTTGCAATCGGTTGACTAAACCCATAGTGCTTTCTGGTCAGTCAACTGACCAGTTCTTTTTATGATTTTGCATTTTTGGTTTTCAAATTTAATTTTGCTCTTTTGTTTTGGTCTTTTATGAAAAAATTTTGGGGGTTTTAAAATAGGTCTTTAAGTCCATGTATTTTAAGGAGCTTCATATATCTAAATAGTAATGACTTGAAGTATTTACAAATATCCTTCTAAGCATAATCTCCTTAATCACTATGTCTTGCAGCCTTTTGAGGTTCAGTTCTTTACTTCAAGACCTGCTTAGCCTTTAAGCTCTTCATTTATCGTTTATTGCTTTAATATATTAAGAAGCTTTCACTTAATTGACTTTGATTTTCAGCTTACTTCCATGATTAACCATGAGTGTCCTTTTACTTAGGCTTGAAATAAAGCCACTCAACAATACAAGTTAAAACATCCTTCATTTGTTATCATGAAAATAAGATTGAAAAACCAAGTTAAGCCAATAGTTTTATTTCTACCATATAAAGATGAAGCATGTGAAAAATTTTCCAAATTGTGTAGGAAAATTCAAAATGAAAAAGGCAATGCAATCACACATATCCGAAGTGATAGAGGTAGATAATTTAAAAATCAGGATATGGAAAATTTTTTCAATTTACATGGCATATTCCATAATTTTTCTGCACATAGGACTCTACAGCAAAATGGTGTAGTTAAAAGAAAGAACAGATCACTATAGGAAATGAGTAGAACTATGCTTAACGAACACAACTTACCTTAATATTTATGGGCTGAAGCGGTTAGTATAGCCTGCTATGTAATGAATGGAGTATTAATCAGGCCCACTCTCAACAAAACCCCTTATGAATTATGGAATGGCCATGGACCTAATATTTCTTATTTCCATGTCCGTGGGTGTAAATGCTTAGTTCTTAGGGATAAAGATAACCTAGGAAATTTTGATGCAAAATCTAATGAGGGGAACTTTCTAGGTTATATCGCAGATAGTAAAGCCTACAGGGTGTTTAACAAGAGAACTTTAATTGTTTTAGAATCCATCCATGTAGTGTTTAATGAGTCCAATTCCTTCTCTAAAAATACTAATGGGGATGATCTTGAAATAAGAAAGGGATTAACAAAATTGTCCATTGAGAATAATGAAAAAAAGAGCACAAAAATTAAAAAAACATCTACTAAGGGTAATCAAATAGAAAGTGAGATTCAAGAATTACCTAAGGAATAGAAATTTGTAAAGAATCACCCTATAGATCAAATCATAAGTGAACCATCATGAGGTGTAGCCACCAATTATCCCTTAGAAACATATGTAGCCACATAGCATTCTCGTCTTAGGAAGAGCCCAAGAATATGAATAAGGCAATTGAGGATGAATCGTGGGTGATGTCTATGCAAGAGGAGCAAAACCAATTTGAGAGAAACAAAGTCTGGACCCTGGTTCCTAGACTAGATGATCATATTATTATTGGAACAAAATGGGTCTGTAAGAACAAGAAAGATGAAAATGGAGCTATAATTACAAATAAAGCCAAATTAGTTGCCTAAGGTTACAACCAGGAAGAGAGAATACACTTTGAGGAAACCTATGCTCCTCTAGCTAAGATGGAATCCATTCAAATGTTATTAGCATATGTAGCTTTTAAGGACTTTAAATTATATCAAATGGATATTAAAAATTTATTTCTAAATGGCTACATAAATGAGGAGGTATATGTAGAGCAACCTCCAGGCTTCGAAATCCACAAATTTCCAAATCATGTCTTTAGACTGACTAAAGCCTTGTATGGGCTAAAGCAAGCTCTTAGAGCTTGGTATGAAAGGCTAAGTGGTTTTCTACTAGATTGGGGGTTCACGAGGGGAAAGATAGACACAACTCTCTTTACAAAATCTAAGAATGAAAATATGCTCCTAGTGCAAATGTACGTAGATGACACCATATTTGGAGCAACAAACAAAGAGATGTGTAATGAGTTTGCCAAATGCATGCAATATTAATTTGATATAAGCATGATGGGTGAACTCACATTCTTCCTAGGACTTTAGATAAAATAGGCTAAACATGGAACCTTTGTTTGTCAATCAAGATATGTAAAGGACTTGCTCAAGAAATTCAATACGGAAGGTGCCAAAATTCTAGGAACACCCATGAGCACTTCCACTAAATTATATAAAGATGAGTAAGGCATACTAGTAGATGTTAAGCTCTACCGAGGCATGATTGGTAGCCTGTTATACTGACTACTAGCATACCAGATATTATGTTTAGCGTGTGTATGTGTGCGAGATTCCAAGCAGCACCGAAAGAGTCACACATATTAGAAGTCAAGAGGATACTTAGATACCTCATCAGGACCATTAATTTTGGCTTATGGTACCCTAAGTACTTGTTTGAGATTGTCAGCTATTCTAATGCAGACTTTGGCGACAACAAAGTTTACCAGAAGAACACGAATGACACGTGTCATTTTCTAGGACAATCTCTAGTTTCTTGGTTTTCCAAGAAACTGAACTCAATTGCTCTATCCACAGCCGAGATTGAATATATAGCGGCTAAAAGTTGTTGTGCTCAAACGCTTTATATGAAACAACAACTGGTGGACTATAGATTGCACGATGACACTGTTCCCATAAAATGTGATAATACTAGTTCAATAAATATGTCAAAGAACCCCATCTCACACTGACAAAGTAAGCATATTGAGATTAGACACCATTTCATTCATGATCATGTGCAAAAGGATGATGTAGCACTTGAATTTGTGAGCACTGATAAACAATGAACCAATATATTCACGAAACCACTTCAAGAGGATAGGTTTATCCAAATTAGACGTGAATTAGGCTTGTTCTACACTAGTGAAGTTGCCTAGAAGAGGAATCATTTGTGAAATTAGGCCTATCCCATGAAAATGAGTAAAGTGCATAATTGAGGGGGAGCAACTTACTGTATAAATTTTACGACTATGAAAATTAAATAATCTCACAAGCTTATCTTGTTTTATACTTATATACATTATGCCTTGTGAGAATTACTATTACTGTCCATATTGTACTGATTGTGTTGACTTTTCGAGTCCGATCCCTGTTTTGATGCTGACAAAGTACAAGTATCTCATGTGTGCATTTAGTGTTTTTGAACAGGTTCATGATTCAGCACACTCATGAGGTAAAGGACATGGAAGCCTAGAGGAATACAAAATCATATTTTTTCGGCGTATTCCATGAAGATTGAAGAGCAAAAGACAAAGACGTTAATTTTAATTTGTATATGCATTTAATTTTATATCTCTGGTCTGTAATAATGCATGCATCTGCATGATGTGCTTAAATGCTCAAAACGACTGTAGATAGACCTTAGGGACCAACACATGTCACCAAAAATCTTTTTCTAAAAAGACTAAAATCATACAAAGTTTTTGGAATAGCTTTAGGGTCAAAATTGAGGCTAAAATGAAGTTTACGAAAGTCAACCGACACTGAATTTTTTCGGTGTCTTCAAAAGGACCTTGAAATGATCCTAGGACACTCACCCATATACTTATATATGTTAGTCATTTGAATAGGGTGTTTTTTTTCTAAAATAGGACCAAAAAGCACAAATTGTGCACACTCGGTTGATCAACCATTCATGTTCAAAAGTTCCCGGTCGACTAAACCCGGACTAGGTCAACAATTTGACCATAGCCCGGTCGACCGAACTCACTTAGTTCATTTATACTCGATCGACTAAACTACCTTGGAGTCAACTTTTTGACCACCTGGTCGACCGAACACAAAATGTATTCCAATGCTCTGGTCGACTGAGGGTCCTCGGGAGATGCCCCAATGCCCTGGTCGACGGAACTTAATAGTTCAAATCTTCGCAGTTTACTGAACCTCGCAAATATGAAAAATTGCCCTCGAACATACTTGTCCGATCGACCGACCCTGCAGTTCATTTTAGCCCGGTCGAACGAACCTCAAGAACTTTGGTCGACCAAGCTCTCGGGTTGGAATATTGTTTAAGTGTTTAAAACTTCATTAAAATTTAATTAAACTTTTTCAAAATACTGAACATGTGCCTCAACGGTCAGATTTTTTGAAAATCTATAAATACCCCCTCATTACTCCAGATTAGCAACTTTGATTAACTCAAATTTTCTCTCTAATCCAATGTTAATCAAAGTTCCCCCAAAATGTTTTTATTGTTTTAAATCATTATTTTGGGGCCAAATTTTTATATAAAACTCTCCAACTCTCGTCCACTCTTTCATTTCAAAATTACTCTTGAATGAAGCATAATTATATTTGGGTATTTGTTTTTACATGCTTACTCTTACTTATTCTTTATTCATTGAAAATCGTTTTGAGAGTATAGCTTTAGTTTTCTCCCAAATTATTTTCTTGATAAATATATTTTGGGAGAAGTTATTCATTGCACAAATATTTTATTGAGCTTAACTCATAGATTCTCCAAGTATTTCTAACTTGCATAAATCCTTGTTGGAGAACATAACATTCTATTTGTGCAAAAATCACTAAAAAAGAAAACCCTAGGTTCTCCTATATTTTTATTGAAATTCCTTTTTGGAGAAAATCTTTTTATTAGGGTTAAAATATAGTTAAGCACCCTGACTCCCCTGAGCATTATTTCATATCATTGGTGTGACGCCCCGAAACCCGCCAAGTGGGGACCGGGTGCCATGTGTTCCAATCACCTGCATTTGATACCATAATTAACATGCACGCAGCGGAACATAAATAATTAACCTCAAATAAATACCAGAGTTCTATATAGTAACCCAAAAACAACACTATAACATCAAGATATCTATATCCACAACTAGTATTTAAGACATAATCCTGTACAAATATATCTATACATATATTAGTATCTCACAATATCCCAAAAAGAAATCATCAAAAATAATCCCAGCCTAGGCCTTCAAACCTGATCTCCATAAGAACCTGAAAAATTGTTAAGCTACTAGGGTGAGACACTTCTCAGTAAAGGGGGAATAAATTATAACAGTGTGTGACAAATGAGTTTTAATGTCTACATTTCAAAATAAACCACTTCTCATAACATCAACAACAATTAAGAAAATGCACCATTAATAACATCCCCGGCATCTAATATCATATACACATCCAATATGCACAAGTACATAATTTTTCTTATGCCATACGGTTTTAATATCATAAGTAATTATCCCCAAATATAATCTTAAACCAAAATCATCATTTTCCAATAATCAGGCTATTCCTAAAATCATATAGATAAATAATAAATTTCATATGCTCGTAAATAACTAGTTCACCTTAATAAAATACTGATATAATTTTATTCCCCCTTACCTGATTCACTGAATCACGCTTGTAGGGCTCTCAAGATTATACCCGCAGCGCTCACCCGAGCCCTGATTCAATCAAATCAACCCCAATAAAATATTATTTTAACATTTCCTAATTTATAATAATTAAATACCAATTAAGTTTAATAACCCATTTATTCTAGTTTTGGGGCTATTTTCACAACGACCCCACAAGAAATTTGCTCTGCTAGATTTGTAGAGAATCATCCCTAGATTCTTGTGGTTGTGTTCGATCATCCATTTAGCTTAAAATTTAGGAAAAATTGAGGCAAGAATGAGAATTTGGCTTACCCCAGGAGATATGCCCATGTTACTCCTATGACAAATCCACTTCAATAGATATGTCGGTGGCAAATTATGGAGTTCGGTGGTATTTTCGGATTTTCAATCGGACGAGAATCCGCCGTGAAATCATAGAGAGAAAAGGAGTGAAAACGTTAGCTAAGAGAATTTTTTTTTTCTTTTCCTTCCTGTCTGCGCAACGTGAGAAGTTTATTTATTTTTTTCTTCTTTCCTCTCCTGCTTCTCTAGAACTTAACCACTAAGTTTCCTTTTTTTTTTTCCTTTATCCTTTACTTTAAACTTTATTATATACTTATATATATATATATATATATGTATACACACACACACTTATATATATATACTTACATATATACTTTTATATATACTTTTATATGCTATATATATATATATATATATATATATATATATATATATAGATATACCTAAAATCCTCAAATTTCCTAATTTAATTAATTTTCTTAATAATAAATAATTAATTAATAGTAACCATTTTTTTAATTAATTAAAATTTTTTTGGTCGTTACATTCTCCCTTCCTTAAAAGAATTTCGTCCTCAAAATTCGCTAATAAATTATAAAACAACGAATCAGTTTGACATTTAAATCCTAAATTAAAACATCAAACAACCAGCTTATCCCCAAATCAACCTAACCTTCAAGTTCTAATTCTGAGTTCCAATCTCTCTGCTCAGAAACATCACCGTCCGTCAATGGATTTACCATGGTTTTCTGAAACTGGCTAGATTCAGAAACTCACAGAAGTCCATCAAGGGATTTTTGCCTCTAAACTACGAAACAAAACTCAAAATCTCCTATCAACATCCTAATCTACCCATTCATATCCTTATCTTTATTCGTACCTATACTCTGGTATTAATCAATCCAAAAGTTTGAAGAACCTATAACCTAATGCTCTGATACCACAATGTGACGCCCCGGAACCTGCCAAATGGGGCCCGGGTGCCACGTGTTCCAATCACCTGCATTTGATACCATAATTAACATGCACGCAGCAGAACATAAATAATTAACCTCAAATAAATACCAGAGTTCTATATAGCAACCCAAAAACAATACTACAACATCCAGATATCTCTATCCATAACCAGTATTTAAGACATAATCCCATACAAATATATCTATACATATATCAGTATCTCACAATACCCCAAAAAGAAACGACCAAAAATAATCCCAGCCTAGGCCTTCAAACTCGATCTCCAGAAGAACTTGAAAAATTGTTAATCCACTAAGGTGAGACACTTCTCAGTAAGGGTGGAATAACAGTGTGTGAAAAATGAGTTTTAATATCTATATTTCAAAATAAATCACTTCTCATATAACAATAACAACAACTGAGAAAATGCACCATTAATAACATCCCCGACATCTAATATCATACACACATCAAATATGCACAAGTACATAATTTTTATGCAGGCGAAAGTCCCTGAGAACAGGGAAGATTACCCGCCTATAAAAGTATCTTTCCTCTGCTCTGGTACTAAAAACTACCTACTAGAGCATCCACCTTACTCAGTAAGCCCTCAGGTGAAGTATTACCTTGCCGCCAATACACACATCTTTATTATTTTAAAGGCGAAGGTTTCCGAGGATCGGGATGTCTACCCACCCATACAAGTAGCATCCCTTTGCACTGATACTAAGAAACTACCTAGCAGAGCATTCGCCTTTCTCAGTAAGCCCCCGGTGGTGTGTTTACCTCGCCGCATGCACACACATGCGTTCACAATGTGCTATACCATTATTTTTATGCTATAATTAAATTCATACGTGCACAACACATCCACACAAGAATCACGCAACTTATACTTCATCTTCCAATGTCCTCAGTACGTGGCCCATGTAGAGTAACTGCGTACATATCAGTACGTAGCCCACACAGGCACTTACGTACTTCTTATCTACACGTGGCCCACACAGGCACCACTACCCACACAGGGTACATAACATGGCCCACACAGGTGCCATTATCCATATAGGATATAATGTGGTTCACACAGGAACCACTACCCACACAAGGTACAAAACATGGCCCACACAGGCTCCATTATCCACACAAGATATAATGTGGCCCACACAAGCACCACTCTAGCTTCCGCAACACGTGGCCCACACAGACACCACTATTCACCAGTATCCAATCCCTATAACCTACCCATCGTACATCAGTAGAACAAACTCCTCGACTTACCAATGTCCTACCCCATATAAATGACAATATGACAAGCTCCTCGACTTGCCAACGTTATATCATGATTTATATCTAGGCAATATAAAAACCTCCTCACGCCAATGTTATATTGAGATGCATACGAATAACCACACCAGGTAGTTCACACAGACGCATTAATGCATTTCCACATAAGAATCCAACAAATCAATTCATTTCCCACACAGTATCCCAACAGATCAATACATTTCCACACAGGAGTCAAACATAACAATTCATTCATCATGTCGTAATCATTCCAAACACCCCTCATGTAAGCCCAAATACCACAGAAATTCATATTCAATTTATTAGAAAGTAATTGTTCTCATGCCACACGGTTTTAATATCATAAGCAATTATCCCCAAATATAACCTTAAACCAAAATCATCATTTTTTCAATAATCAGGCTATTTCGAAAATCATATAGATAAATAATAAATTTCATATGCTCATAAATAACTGGTTCACCTTAATAAAATACTGATATAATTTTATTCCTCCTTACCTGATTCCCTGAATCACACCTGCAGGGCTCTCAAGATTATACTCGCAGCGCTCATCCGAACCCTGATTCAATCAAATCAACCCTAATAAAATATTATTTTAACCTTTCCTAATTTACCAATTAATTTCTAAATAACCCATTTATCCTAGTTTTGGGGCTATTTTCACAACGATCCTTTGAGAAATTCGCTCCACTAGATTTGTAGAGAATCATCCCTAAATTCTCATAGTGGTGTTCGATCATCCATTTGGCTTAAAATTTAGGAAAAATTGAGACAAGAATGAGAATTTGGCTTACCTCAGGAGATATGCCCACATTACTCCTATGACAAATCCACTTCGGTAGATATGTCGGTGGCGGAGAATGGAGTTCGGTGGTATTTTCGGATTTTCAATTGGGCAAGAATCCGCTGTGAAATCGTAGAGAGAAGAGAAGTGGAGAACGTGAGCTGAGAGAATTTTTTTTTCTTTCTTTTCCTTCGTGTCTGCGCAGCGTGAGAAGTTTATTT
This sequence comes from Malania oleifera, assembly GCF_029873635.1. Taxonomy (NCBI): domain Eukaryota; kingdom Viridiplantae; phylum Streptophyta; class Magnoliopsida; order Santalales; family Ximeniaceae; genus Malania; species Malania oleifera. The sequence continues at coordinate 73,960,169 of NC_080417.1, forward strand.
TATTTTTTTTCCTTCTTTCCTCTCCTACTTCTCCAGAACTTAACCACTAAGTTTCCTTTTTTTTTTTCTTTCCTTTATCCTTTACTTTAAGCTTTATTATATACTTTTATATATACTTATATATATATACTTACATATATACCCAAAATCCTCAAATTTACTAATTTAATTAATTTTCTTAATAATAATTAATTAATTAATAATAAAAATTTTTATTAATTAATTAATAATTTTTTTTGGGTCGTTACATTTGGAGTGCATATTTTTATTGAGCGTATTATGCACATTTCTGCTCTAATTTTCATAAGCACTTTCATGTACAAAAATGGTTTTATTGTAACGGTTGGGTCGGCCCGTTAATTGAACTGTGGAGTCTCAGCCTCGGAAGTGAGACTAGTTTAGCTCAGCCTAGTAATTGAGCTGGGGTTTTTCTTGCCCCGTAAGGAGAGGATGTAAAAGACTTTTACTCCACCCAGTCAAGTGAGCAGGTATAGTAAAATCCTTGGGGGGTATGCCCAAGGCAGGGATGTAGGCAGGTTTGACTAAACTTCGATAACAAATCTAGTGTCGCTTTCTTTATCTTATTAAAATTCCCACACTTTAATTTCAGCATGTGTATGAATGTTTATTTAATGTTAAAATTATTTGCATACACACATTTGATTTAAAAAAAGATACTGCACACGTGTATGTTTACTTTCTCTATTAAAATTATTTTACATACGCGCATGCACATTGAATGGGATATGATATGTGGTGAATCGGTGTAATTGTTCAAATTAGTGAAAAATGTCTTAAAACCCAATTCACCCCCCTCTTGGGATCACATCATTTCCAATAGACTGTTTAATTTTATTTAATGGATGATTAATATTTGGTATTTTGAACTATCATTGATTATATTGATTGAGAATACTAGATTGCATATTTGTATGGAACACCATCTCCATGGTTGATGCAGAACATGTATGCATGCTGGTTGTTGACTAGGTATTGCATGTTTGGATTGAATGATCAAATTTAGAAATTCATGCCAACCAATTGCTTGAATTGGGGAGCTTCTCAAGCTAAGGACCCCCCCCCCTTTTTTTAATGCTTATATGTTTTTGACCTTAGCCCCTTTGTTGATGACCAAAGGGGGCAAAGTAACTGAGCAATAATTGGGGGAATAAATTGAGTGATTCAAATTGGGGGAGAATTAACCAATGCAAAATTCCTTATATTGTATCATCTTGTGTATCTAAACTTTATTACAATTGGTATCTGAGCTATAATATCAAAACTGAATGCATGTTGAGCTTAAATAAAAAAATCTCAACTTGAATTTTTTAATGTCTTCCTTCCACATATGCTTGGATTACAATGTCATTTTTTAAAAAAACTTTATGCATATTGTTAGGGGGAGCCTTTTCAGGCTGAACCCATTTTTGCTTGTGTGTTTGTCATTATCGAAAGGGGGAGATTGTTGACTTTATGAGTCCGATCTCATTTTGATAATGAAAAATCACAAATGTCTTATCTGTGCATTGAGTACTTGAACATGTTTATAGTTTAGCACGCATGAATGGTAAGGATAAAATGGAAGCCACAAAGCACTTGAAGCTCATATCTCCTAGCTCACTTCAAGTAAAATAGAGAGAAAAAAGAGTGAAGACCTTAATGTTTGAATTGAAATAGCATTTAGTTTTTTTTTGTAATTGCACGCTTTTTTCTCAAAATTCCTAACTTATACAAAAAGGTTTGAAACACTTTTGAGGTCAAAAGAGGGCCAAAATGCATATTTTCTGAAGGGCCAGTTGACCAGCCAACAGAGTCTAGTCGACCGAACTTAACGCTTGGTGAGAATTAATTTTTATAAAGGCTCTAGTTGACTGGACGTTAAAGCCCTATCAACCAGCAAGACCACATGGCCAGAATTTGTAAAGGCCTAGTCGACCAGGTCTTAAAAGCCCTATGAAGCCCGTTCGACTAGCCTTTATACGGATTTCTATCCGGTGGACTGAATCTTGTGCCTAGTCGACTGAACCTTGGGGATTTGGAAAATTTCCTAAGGCGAATTGACCGGAGCTTGCCCCAATTGATTAGAACTCTTGGGTTGAGCTATTTTTAAGCTCCCAAATGGTCAAAAAATTCAATTTCAATATTATAATATTGCCCCAATGGTCAGTTTATGGCTATAATTTGAAGATAGCCATAAATAGCAAGCCCAAAATCCTTTAAATAAATTTTGATCATATTGTATTATACTCTTAAGTTGTTGGCCATTATTTTCACTTATCTTTGAAAATCAAGCAAGCTTTTACTCTCATCTTGCCTTTCATTTTGAAATTCTTTTCTTGAGAGCAAATCTAGAGTTTCTCCCACTTTTTTTTCCTTGGAAAATATTCTTTGGAGAAACCATTTGTGGCTTGTGAATCTTTGAGCATTTCAATTGCAAGCTTCAAGAGCTCATTGCAAAAAATATTTTTGAGCAAACCCTAGCTTCTCCTACACTAAACTTTTGAAAATCATTTTTGGGTTTTAGATCTTTGGAAAGCAAATATTGTATATTTCACCTTTGAATCAAGAATCCCATATTCTTACATCCTCCCATTCATTTCAAAATATTTTTCAAGAAAGAGAAACCCTAACTCTATTAATCATAAATATTATCATTTGAGAGTGCATATAAGTTTGACATTGAACATTTTAGCTTTTGAAGAAGCAATCTCTTTGTACACAAAATACTTTTCATATCTTTGTATCCGTACGGTTCGGGTAGTGAACCATGCCAAGTGTGGGGTATCGCCTGAAGAGGAGGGCTCCATCCTACTGAAGGAGTGGTTGTGAAGGGGAGCCCACCTTTTAAGGAGTTTTGTAAAAGGTTTGCTCCACTCGATTAATGGAGTTGGATAGTGAAATATTCAAGCAGGTTAGCTTAAGACGATGATGTAGGTAGGGTTTGCCGAACCTCATAAAAATATTGTGTTTGCATCTTCTTTCCTTACACACTTTTAATTTTAAGTACTTGTATATTGGAATATTTGTGGAATTTGTGATTGTGTAGAAAAATATTAGGCTTGTGAAATACTGGTTGTGATTTTAAAAATATGACATACTTGACCTAGAAATTTTAAAATTTCCAATTCACCCCCCTCTTGGGAATACACTATAAATCTCATGAACCTTTAGTAATGTTACCTTTGATAAAATTGATAACTTTGAGCCTTATTTGATTTTTTTCTTCTTTAGCCCATCCCCTGAGCTTACATTACGGTCCTAAATGAAAGTCCTAACTTGATTGGTATGTACCAATACCTCAAATGAATTGTCAAGCTCGATAGAATTTAAACTACACATTATGAACTAATCCTAATAATCATAGGTAGCTTGTTTGAAGAACAAGTTCGGTCCATCTTTTACACTACTAATGGCATAAATGTCATTTTGGGGAGGGGTTTTTAAGCCTTATTTTTCTTGTACTTTTGGAAATCTATATCCTTACCCTACATCCCATGTTTTAAAGTCCACCCTTAGATTGAAATACTAATCAAAATATCCAATAAGACACAAATCTTAATTCAAGATGGAAAGACTGAAATGGGCTATGGAACACAAATCAAAAAGTACCATTGGAAGTTGGCATCAGATTTACAATGGAATAATACACAAGTGGATGTAGTAGATGGGTAGAGTCGATTATGCTCATTCCTATAAAGAAAGCAAATCCGGGTCATCAAGAAGAAGAAAATTTTGAGGTGGTCGCCCATTGATTTTATTCTCTAGGTTAACCCCAAAATTGCATGGCATCATAGTACTGGTAGAGCCACTTCCTATTAACCAAGCATGAAAATAGGTAAACAAACATGTTTGAGCATGTCATTTGTATTTTTAATGAGATTGTGTTATCTGATTGCATTTTTATTCATTCTATTTCAAAATGATTTAAACTTTAAGAACACAATCCTTGAAATTTTCAAGGAAATCCAATGAAGCATTTGACACAAGTAGCCTTACGTAGATGATACGCCAAGTTTTGGGAGATAATTCAAGGGCATTCACATTAGATAATGTGACTAATATTTTCTGCACAAGATTATCATTTCTTGAACAAGGGCATCATTGGAAAAACATAAATTTTTTCTCCCTAGATTCAAATAGGAAAGATATTGAGTGAAATCAAGATATGACAAAGCTGGGTTTCATATTCTTGTCTGTTGATTTGACAAGGTGTTGGTTCACAAACATACCTAAAGAAGGAAGTTCGTGCATCTTCATGCATTGCATGCATAACATCAACTGGCTAGAATAACATGACTTGATGGTTTATTTAAGGCTCAACTGGCTAGAAAATAATGCATGTTTATATTAATGGAAATTCAAATCTATTGGTCAGAAAAGAAGGGCCACCTACATGAAGTCAAGATATCGAACACCATACTCAACGACATAGATAATACATTATGGATTTGACTAGCAAAAAGCCCACTTTTTCTACAAAGGGTGCGTAATGCCATCTCTTCCTGTTTCCTTTCCTTTTTTTTTTTTGCTTGTTAACCTTAGCGCTAAGTAATAAGCACTGGTAAAGCTATTGTCCTCAAACATATATCAAACATAAGCAAAGTAACACAACATTTGCAGAAGTTGGCATGTAAAATGAATGGATCAAGTAGAAAACTTCTGTCAAGTGCACCTTATGTTATTAGAAATTTAAAATGCTTCAAAATTTCAAGGACAAATTCATAGGGTAAAACTCTATTTTGTAAACAAAAAAAAAAAAAAAAGCAATAGAAGGATAAAGTTGTATCCTATTACTAAAATAATTTTCAATTGTCAAGAAGGACCTTTTTTGAAATTAGTTGTTTTTAACTCATTCTCATTATCTTCACATATGGCATTGACTGTTGCTTTCTCATGGTTAGGTAGTAGATTATCATGGACAATTGACTTTTTGAGTCACTGAAATCAAGCCATTTGGCATCTCTTAATCCTTGTACCACTTGTTTGAATGTCCAAAAATCTTCGTTGTTATGCCCAATTATGCTTGCATGATATTCACATTAAGCATTTGGATCATATCATTTAGGGTATGATGGTTGTTTTAGCGCTATAAGGATCGAGGAAACCATGTGAATTTGACATGGATATGACAACTTGCGTTTTCTTTTTCATTTGGAGGTTTTCCCTATCCAATTAACAATTGAAACTGAAGCAAGTGTACTACCATCTACACCTCTCCTTCTTTTTTATCTTGATCTTTAATTTTTTGGACCTTTTATAACCATTTTGACTTGATCTCTGGACTTATTGAGGTCACCAAAATTCCTAGTGGTGTTTCTCAAAATTTTACTATAATAGGTATGAGCTAAGGTGTTCACATTTAGAGTGATGACTTCTTCCTTTAATATGGGTGGCTTCACCCGTGCCACTAGTTCTCTCCACCTATAATCACATTCTTAAAAAGATTCATTGGGCTTTCTTTCCATATTCTGCATAGTTAACTTATCAGGCGCCATTTGGATCACATTTTTGTACTGGGTCATAAAATATTTTTTTATTTCTTTTCATATGTTATTTTCACTCTATCCAGCTATAGGTACAATCTCATTGAGGAACTTTTCAAATTGTCTTGAAAGTAGTACATCGAGAGCTTATCATTGTGTGTGTATCCCGCCCGCTATCTTGCTACAATACATCAGTAGATGAATTTGGGGGACACCTAGAGCCATCATATTTCTTGAACTTAAGTGTATTGAATTTGGGAAAAATTACAAAATCTAGAACCAAACACAACTCAAAAGCATCTACATGCCCTACATAGTTGTTTCCATCCACTACTTTGAGTCTTTCCTCAATTATTACGTGCCTTTGCTTGGTTTGTTCTGATTCCTCACATTTTTGCGATACTTACCCTTGGCCCACACTTTGGCATCATTCCTGGCGAATTCTAGGCTTGGGTAGCTTCCTTATTATCAGTCTTTGAGCAGGAGGATCTATTCCACACACTTTGCTACGAGTCACTTATCCATTAGGTTCTTCAGGGTCCACCACTACCCTTATTCCTTTGATAGTCTTGGAAAACATTGCCATAAGTTGTTTGATCTACTCCTGAAGAACCTTTATATCTTGATTGACCTTGTCTTAATTTTTTTCCGACTTGATGAGCCTTTCTTCTATATGTTTTGCCATTAACATCACATGAGTGGCATGATAATGGCTTGCCTTTACAAAGCTCAGGTAGAGGCCAATTGTATTGACAAAGATCTTCAGTACATATGGAGAAATATAGGATGCTTATTAATGATGTGTAAATGTATGAATGCACAAACGACCATATAAAGGTATGAGTTCATGAATGTATGAAAGGGCGAATAAATATGGTCTTGACATCAACCTATGACTAGATAAGTGATTAAATAAATGGATTGAGATTCCTGTGATTATAACCAAATGACCTAGGGGTGTTCTCATCTTAGGCTAATGATTGGATGAATGGTGTTCTAAAATTGAGCATGCATAAATGAATCAACATTTGCAATGCTTGAGGCTACACATGTGGGTAAAGATGCTTTAGGATAGCCAAATGGATGCCCCTAAATTGGTAGTGAGTGCGATGCTTATGGGTTAAGCATAAAATATTGTTTGCTCAAAGGTAGAGTATGAGAACATAAATTGTAATGACCTACATATTTTTCCTTAATTTTTTTAAAAATATAATGTACCTGATAAAACATAACTCACCTGGACCCATGGGTACTAGGGGTATATCTGAAATACAATACTGATACCTACGCAGCGGGAAATGTAAAATCCTATACATATCAAATTATGCACCCAACACAATACCAGTGTTTACTATAACTGTAATATGAATACACCCATCCCAAAATATCCAAAAGTGTCCTAGCGTCGCCACCCAAAAATCCATCTGACCCTAGTAAAAGGACTTACCCTTCAATTAGGGTAGAACAATCGAACTCTAGCGCTGTGGAGCTTTATCCGCTCTTCTATCTAGGGCTCCTAAAATATTTATATAGCTGGGGTAAGACACCTCTCAGTAAGGGAAATAAACTAATATCAATGTGTGGCAATATGAGTATTTTTGTATTATACATATAATAGTATAAAAATCATACTTGATAAAATTATCTGTATCATATATGGAAAAATCATATTTTATCATAACATGGTATAACATACTGAATTTCTATACATATAAATCATCTCAAATACCTATACATGGAAAACACCCAAGATGGATAGTTAGCTCGAGCCATGTCTTACCCCCACATGACTGGGTTGTGTGACCCGAAGGCGAGACCTAGCAATGGTTGACTGACCACGCTAGATCAACATAAGTCTGTAAGTACGATGGTTCTGCCCCTCTTGGTTTGGACACCAGAGGGATGCCTACACTACAATAAACCACATCGACTATCAATCTCCCATTGCCCCTTACGGCAAGCGGTAGCACTGACATATATATGATCGTGATCATATAGCTACGGTATCATGCTTCATGAAAGCCTAAACCAGGCCAACTAGGTTCTGATAAAATATAATATATTTTCAAATAGTGATATATGGCTATTTCATAACAATATATGTCATGTTAATATCTTCATAAAACTTTGAATAACATAGCATATAAAATTTCACAACCCTTACGCTGCCATTTTGTATCTTGTAAATCACGGCCCTTACGCCAGTATAGCATATCATAAAAGCCTTTGGCCCTTATGCCATTATTTCATATAAAACCTCGGCCTTTATTCCAACAATCAAATAAAATCATTGGCCCTTACGCCGACATATCATAAAACTTGTTCTAAAATCATATTTATGATATTATACGTGAAAAACACGTTTCTAATCAACAACATAATTTCCAACATAATTCTACAATATACATATTTAACTGAAATTAAATGACGTAAAATAGTAAATACATTTTCATAAGAAACCTGACTTAGTTTATCCTCTTACCTGACTACTAGAAAGCCCTTAAAATGACTAGTCCTGCACCTGTAGGGTTCTTCGTACAACACCCTGAAAACAACATTGCCCCGAACAACACTTTAGTAGTTCTTCAAGTACTACCCATTCTACAACTGTAGGAAAGCCAAATACTCAGCATAAAGCCTTACCTTAAACTTGGTACGGAGTCCAAGTTAGTCCCACCAACAATCTACGCCAGTAGACTTGAAGTGAACTTCCCCAGGATTAGCATGGCGGTTTCAGATCGTCGATCCGACGAAGAATAGACCCAAAATCTTAGAGAGAAGGTAGAGGGGGCGAATAGGAGAGAGAGAGAGAGAGAGAGAGAGAGAGAGAGAGAGAGAGAGAGAGAGAGAGAGAGAGAGAGGGAGACTGATTTGGTTGAAAAATCTATGTTGAATTCGAGTTTAGGGTTAGTTATACACCTGCCCTCATCGACGAGCCACATCACTTCGTCAACGAATGCGTATTCCTCATCGACGAAATTTAGAACTAAAAATAGCCTCTCTATAACTTCTCATCAACGAGACGCATGTCCCCATCAACGACCCCATAAAGTGTGTTTGTTAGCTTTACTATGATCCCAAAAGGGAGGGTAAATTGGTATTTTTAAAATTAATGCCCTAGGTTAGTATCCTAACATCAGTATATTCACAACCCTAAAGTCAATCTAGTGCAAGTAAAATAAATCAATTGCAATATGTAACAGAAATTAAATAAAGCAATTTAATCAACTAAGCATGCACTAGAAAGCAGTAAAGAGAAGTGACATGCAGAAGTGTTATCAAGGTTTGGCAAATTGCCTATATCCCCACCTTGACTAACAAGCACAAAGATTACCACTATAATGATCACTTAAATGGATGGAATGGCACCTAAACAACCAGGTCAATTAGCACAGAGCTGACCTCAACCTTTACAAAATCCTTACCAGGCTGGATTACCGCCCACTCAGGCCACACCTAGAATATAACAGTATTTTCTCAATCAACTGGTACAGTGATTATGCTTTCATGTAAAGCAGATATGTACTTAATACACGCAATCACATACACATCAATGATATGGAAGTGTAAGCTCAGTGATGCAAATGGTTGCGCTATCAACACTCAATATGGTATAATCAGTGAAATGCTCAAGAGTGTTCAATACAAGCATTATGTTGGAATTCAAGCAAAGCACACTTTAATAGCAAATCAATATTCCAAAGATATCAATCATTTTTACAAACTAATTCAAGAAGATTTTCTTTAATGAAATAAGCACACTACTAGTTTGAAAATATTTTGTTTATACAAAATACCTTTGCACAATAAAAATAAAGCTATTGGACACTTGCAATAACAATGCAAATATCCTAAGCTTATTTAGTTTATCCCAACACAAGATTTATAATATCAAAATCTGTGGGATAAATGTAAGCTAAACTCCCTAAAAATAATATCACAATCAAACAAACAAATGGGAGTTTCTAATAAAGCCTAGCAATCACAAGCACTCTAAATATGCTCTCACAATCTTAATTGGAAATTTGACAGTATTTGGACAAAGAGAGTATTTTCAAAAGAGAGGATCTTTTGATAATCAAATTGCTAATTATTGCTAATCTTTGCAAATGAGCCTATATTTATAGGCAAGGTAAAAAATATAACCGTTTGGGACTTGTTGGGAATTATTAGAAAAGATTTCAAATGTTTAAACATCATTAACCCAACTTAACTCAATTTTAAAGCAGTTAAAATAATTTTAACTCGCCGAGGCTCGGGTGGCTGAACCATGGTTCCGTCGCCCGAACAAACAGTTTTAAAAGTTATTTGAATAAGCTCGATCACCCGTGTCATGCTTCAAAAACCCGAACAAAAGTCAGTAGCCTTTGTTCGTAATTTCAGTTGCCCATTCATAGGTTCGATAGCTCGATCTCATGTGTTTAGTCTCCCGGGGCTTAATTTAACCTAAATAGCTTGGTCACCTGAGTTGGTGGAATATCCCTTTCAAAGGGTTCGGGCGCCTATGGACGGTATGCACAAATATGTTTGGTCGCCTGAGAGCCTAAGTCAACTATTGACTTCTCAATAGTTCGAGCAACTGAGGAGTTTTGAACTCCTGGGGTGCGGTCGCCCGAGCTCTCTCAATTTCTCTAATAATATTCATTTTTTATGTATTTTTAACAGTCCTGTATTTTGTATGATATGTGTGTGAGTTTTGGGACCTAAAGTCATACTATGGTCTTACTGAGCATACCATATATCCTATATGCATGATATGGAGGTAAGTAATACAGACCATATTCATTTCGGCACCATGCCATTTGAAAATAAAACATTTCCCAAAAAATTCTTGTATAAAAATGACTTGTTTAGAGTATTTAAGACCTAACAGTTTATCCACAACTAGGCAACTCAAACAATTCTAGTATGATCAAGATATAAAGCATAAGTGTAATCATCATCGTGCATTAAATATGAGAATTATGCATTGCAAAACATTATCAATTTTACAAACTCTAAGCAAATAAAAGATATCAACATTTATATTTTTTGTTAGAATTTTAAAATTATTTGAAAGCTCCCCCTGAATTTATGCAAACTATGAAATATCTAGGAGGCATCTCTGCTATGCATGAGACCTAATTCACATCTAATTTGTATGAACCTATCTTCTAGAAGTGGTTTAGTGAAAATGTCTGCCCCTGCTCATTAGTGCATACAAACTCAAGAGTTACATCCCCTTTCTGCACATGATCACGAAGGAAGTGATGTCTAATTTCAATGTGTTTAGTTCGTGAATGTGAGATAGGATTTTTAGAGATGTTGACGGCGCTAGTTTTATCACATTTAATCGGTACTGTATTATAGTGCAATCCAAAATCCATAAGTTGTTGTTTCATATGAAGAGTTTGAGCACAACAACTTCTAGTCGCAATATATTCTGCTTCGGCTATGGATAAGGCAACTGAGTTTTGTTTCTTGGAGAACCAAGAAACAAGAGATTGTCCTAAATAGTGACAAGTGTCACTGGTACTCTTTCCATCAACCTTACTGCCAGCTAAGTTAGCATTAGTACAACTTACAATATCAAAGGTTGTATGCTTAGGGTACCATAGTCCTAAATCTATAGTTCCAACTAGATACCTAAGGATTCATTTAACTGCTATTAGATGAGATTGCTTAGGAGCAGCCTGAAACCTAGCACACATGCACACACTAAATATAATATCATGCCTACTAGCAGTGAGATATAGAAGATTCCCAATTATGCCACGATACAATTTCACATCAATAGGGATCCCTTGCTTATCTTTATCAAGTTTAATGGAAGAACTCATGGGGGTACAAAAAATTTTATAATCTTCCATATTAAATTTCTTTAGCAAGTCCCTGACATATTTAGATTGGCATATTAAAGTTCCATATTCAACTTGTTTAATTTTTAGCCCCAAAAGGAAACTAAGTTCACCCATCGTGCTCATTTCAAATTCACTTTGCATGCATTTGGTAAACTCATTACACAATTCATCATTGGTTGCTTCAAAAATGATATCGTTAACATAAATTTGAATTAGAAGCATATCATCATTTTTGGATTTGATGAAGAGTGTAGTGTTAATCTTGCCACAAGTAAACCCATTTTCTAGTAAAAAACCATTAAGCCTCTCATACCAATATCTAGGAGCTTGTTTCAATCCATACAAGACCTTAGACAATCGAAAAACATGGTCTGGATATTTATGATTTTCAAAACTGGGTGTTTGTTCTACATAAACTTCCTCATTAATATAGCCATTTAAAAAAGTGCTTTTAATATCCATTTGAAATGATTTAAAAATTTTCAAAGTGACATAAGCGAGTAGCATACAAATGACTTCTAACCTAAAAACAGGAGCATATGTCTCATCAAAATCTATCCCTTCTCCTGATTATAACCTTGGGCGACTAGTCTAGCCTTATTCCTAGTTACTACCCCATTCTCATCTTTCTTATTTCTATATACCCATTTAGTTCCAATAATAGTATGATCATCAGGCCTAGGAACTAGGGTCCACACTTTGCTTCTTTCAAATTGATTAAGTTCTTCTTGCATGGACATCACCTAAGGCTCATCTTCTATAGCTTCTTTAATACTTTTAGGTTCTTCTTGGGACAAGAAAATAGAATGACTCACTCGGTTCTTCAAGGAAGATCTTATGGTTACACCACGGGATGGTTAACTTATGATTTGATCTACAGGATGGTTCCTAATGAATTTTCAATCTTTAGGAAACTCTTGAATTTCATTTTCATTGTCATTATCTTCAAATGATTTATCATTTACTTCTGAATTTTCACTAGCATTGTTTTCGATAGATAACTTGTCTAAGCATTTTCTAATGTCAATATCGTCTTCATCATCTTTCTTAGAAAATGGATTAAATTCATCAAACACAACATGGATAGATTCAATGACAGTCAATGTTCTTTTATTGAAAACCCTATATGCTTTACTATTAAGAGCATAGCCTAGGAAAATGCCTTCACTAGATTTGGAATCAAATTTCCCTAGATGTTCATTATACCTAAGCACAAAACATTTACAACCAAAAACATGAAAATAGGAAATATTGGATTTATGGTTGTTCCATAATTCATAAGGGTTTTTATTAAGCGATGGTCTAATCAACACCCTATTCATAACATAACAAGTAGTATTTATGGCATCGACCCAAAAATATTTAGGTAAGTTATGTTCATTCAGCATAGTTCTACCCATTTTTTGTAATGACCTATTCTTTTTTTCTACCACACCGTTTTGTTGAGGGGTCTTAGGTGCAAAAAAGTTATGTGATAAGCCCTCAAGGTCACAATAGTTTTCTATGCCTTCATTTTTAAATTTCGTGTCTCTATCACTTCTTATATGGGTTATCTTATAGCTTTTTTCATTTTGAATTCCCCTACAAAGCTTGGTAAATTGTTCACATGATTCATTTTTATGTGAAAGAAATAACACCCATGTGAATCTAGAAAATTCATCAGCAATGAAAAAAACATATGATTTACCACCAAGACATTGGACAGAGTTAGGACCAAACAAATCCAAGTGAAGCATTTCAAGTGGTTTAGTGGTGGATATAAATTTCTTTTTCTTAAAAATAGATTTTTTTTTCTTACCCATTTGACATGCATCACAAATTTTATCTTTTACAAATGATGTTTTAAGAAAGCCTTTTACTAATTCTTTTCTCACTAGTTTTGACAATAAGTTGATGCTAGCGTGTCTTAAGCGCCTATGCCATAACCAACTAGTTTCATTTATTTCAAGAAAAAAAAAAAGTTACTTATTGTGAAGCTAAGTTATTAAAAGTGGTAGTGTACACATTTTCATGGTGATCTGCAATAAAAAGAACTTTATGATATGTTTTACTTTCAACTATGCATTTATCATTTTCAAATGATACCTTATATCCTTTATCATACAATTGACTTATGCTCAACAAATTATGCTTTAGCCCATCAACTAATAAAACATTATCAATAACAAGGGAAGGATCCTTATCAACCTTACCTACACCAATGATACATCCCTTTGTGTTGTCGCCAAACGTCATATATCCTCCATCCTTGGGAATGATTGACGCAAATTTTTTCTTGTCATCAGTCATGTACCGTGAGCACCCGCGCTATCCAAGTTACCACCTGTCCTTAGAGGAGGACGATCTTAAACATACATGCACCCAATCCTAGGTAAAATCCACCTCATCTCAACTCACTGAATATCCTTCAATCGAGCAATGGCTCATAGCCCCACACGCCAAGAGCTTTTATTGATATCATCTAAGTTTTGCAAACCCAATGCTAGGTAAAATCCTTGATACTTCATTTTTCACATATGATTTTCCACAAATAATTTTCTTATTCGAGGCCCTAGGATGGAAAATTTTCGTTCTCTATCAAGCCAAGGGACACTTCCCAAACCTTGTCAAAATTTTTTATGCAAATCTTGTTAAGGAAGAAAACGGACTTTCTACCAAAGTGATGGGAAAATCTATCTCTCTCACTCCCGAATCCCTTGCTAAAATTTTTAAAATCACCAATCGAGATTTTGAATGTCCTACTTTTGGTACTTCTTGGATTCTAGAACAAGACTTCACTCTAGAAGAATTCCTTCCTTTGATATTGGATACTGAACCTATTTCTTTTGACAATCATTCGCTATACAAACATTTCAATCTTCAAGCTCAAATTTTGCAAAAAAAATCATCACATATAATATACTCCCTCAAGCCAGATCACATGCATATATCTCCTATGCAGATTGCTTTTCCTCTGGTCCTTGCTTAAGAACATGAAATTAGACTTATCGAGTCTTATGCTTAAATGGATGATATCACGTGTAAAAGCACGACAAGTCACCCTTCCCTATGGAGGAAACCTAACCATGCTCTTTGCTAAACTTCAAATATCCTCTTCTGATTTCTTTATAAAATGCACCCATTATGACATTTTCAATTCCACAACTCTCAAATTAATGGGTTATGAAAAGTATGAGGATGGATGGATTCTAAAGGGAAGTGGATGACAAGTACGTCAAACCCCTATTACTATTTCTCCTACATGGTTTAATCTATTTTACCAGCAATTCACCACCTTCAGCCAAAACATGCAAACAGGGCTCCAATCCCTTCAAACCAACTTTTCTTCCCTTCAAGCTAATTACTCCTTATTTGATGACCATTAGAGTCACATCAAGAAATACTTAGCCAGTTCCTCTTGTATCATTAATCCTATAGATATCAATTTCGCTCTTGTCAGTGATGATGGAAGTGATGATGAGGACTCCAAAAATGGAAGTGATGATGATAAGGAATACACGGAAGAAGAGCAAGAAGAAGAAGAAGAAGAACATCATTCTGATGATGAAAACTGATGTTGTTTCTTAAAAATATGAAATTTGTAACTTTTTATTGTATTTTGGCACGTTGAATGACAAAACACTTAGCTTGGTTACTTTGCTTATTTCTTATGACTTGTTTCTTTCCCCTTGTTTTTGAATGACGTCCAAAGGGGGAGAGATTGTGAAAAGCAAAGATGTTATATTAAATGTATGGAATATTTATGATGTGTATGGAATATTTATGATGAACATGTTATCTTTGACTTTGAGCATATTGTTATCTTTGACTTTGAGCATATTGAACATTTCCACATGCTATACATATTTGATGTCACATGTTAAAGAACGCTTATAGTAAGGAGGAGTTTGTTTTTTTGTTTTTTTTTTAATAAAAAAAATAAAAAAGGCACCCTCATCTTTGCTCCTTATTTGTCATCATCTAAAAGGGGAAGATTGTTGACTTAACTAGACTTTCAATCTTGTTTTTATGATAACAAATGAAGGATATTTAACATGTGTTGTTGAGTGACTTTATTTTAGGATTACTTAAAACTACACTCATGATTGTCATGGAAGTAAGCTAGAAATCAAAGCCAATCAATGAAAGCTTCTTAGAATACTGAAGCAATAAAAGACAAATGAAAAGCCTAAAGGCTAAGTGGAACTCGAAGTCAAGATGAACATCAAGAGACTTGAAGACTTAGTACTTAAAATTCATATTCAGTAAAGTCGTTTGTAAGTACTTCAAATCAAATATAATTTAGAAATATGAAGCTCATTAGGGTGTAAAGACTTAGAGACCAGTTTTTAAAAACCCTAGAAAATGATTTTACAAAGTTACATTTGAGTCTTTTAAATTACAAGGGTTTACAAATCAAAATTGGAAGTTTTTGGAAAAAGAATGGACCGGTCAGCCAACTGACCAGAACACCCTGAAATGGCTCAGCCGAATGACACAAGTTATATGTTGAAAATCAGCCTAGGCGACTGACCATTATGAACTAGGATCAGTCAGTTGACTGAAAAGAATACAATGGTTAAATAAACTATCCAGTCGACTGACCAAATGAACTAACATTACTTAACCCACTGACAATGTCCATCCGACTAACTTTTTTGAACATGGTTCAGTCAGCTAATTGACAATTTATTGAATTTATTTTATGTCAGACAGAAGGGTCTCAGCCACTTGTCCAACCAACTGACCTTATGAAATACACTACCTAGTCACCTATCCAACCGATTGACTCCGCGGCATTTCAAAATTTTAAACTTCAACGAGAAAAATTTAAAAATTAGTTTTTCAATTATGAATGTTATAAAAATTTAGTGGACACTCCAAGCAACTTGGGGAATAAGGAAACTAATCCTAAAAAGCCTATCATACTTCCTTTCCTAAACTTCCCAAGAAATTATTACCATAAGTATCTCATGACATTCTTCTTAGCATTCCTAGCTGCCATTCAATCTTTCAAATCTCTCTCAAATTCTCTGCTCAAACTCTCTCAATTCTCCTTTTGCTCACCTTGCCATCTTGGAGCATTGATTGTACTTATGATATGATGTTTGTGGTTTGCAATACATGGCTATCATATCTCTTGCATGTTGATAGTTATATTTATGTTTTCTTTTTTTAATCATACTGTACTATTTGAGTTGTTAGTTGTGGATAAATTGTAAATTTGAACTCAATCAAGTCATCTCCACACAGATATTTTTGGGAAATGCTCTATTTTCAAACGACATGCTGCCGAAATTTCAAAAAAAAAAAAAAATCCCAACCATATCTTGTATTTAAATAATTTCTACTCAATGCCTTGCTAGTATGCCTTAAATTTATTATGACCTATTTTTCTGTTGCCAAAAGGGGGAGAAGAGAGGCAAAATTGGGTACTTGGGAAGAAAATGTTTGAACCTTTAAAATCTTTACATTTCTTTTATGCATACTTTCATGGGGAGCCTTTCTTTACTGTATCCACTTTTGCAAAAGATATTTGTCATCATCAAAAAGAGGGAGATTGTTAACGTAATAGATCATATCCCGTTTTGATTATGACAAATACTTTGGTATTTAATGTTTAATGAGTTTGTGTGTAGGATCAATTGGAAGTATCGTATGGTGCACGCATATGGACCTGAAGAAGATAAAAACCCTGAACATTTATTTTTTGTATTTAATATTAAGTTTAAGTTGGATCT
Organism: Malania oleifera; assembly: GCF_029873635.1. NCBI lineage: Eukaryota > Viridiplantae > Streptophyta > Magnoliopsida > Santalales > Ximeniaceae > Malania > Malania oleifera. The sequence goes on from NC_080417.1 coordinate 73,977,212, forward strand.
GTAATAGTAAAGTAAGAATGATCTGTAATAATTAATGCATTGCATGCATGCTAGGACAGATAAGCTCAAAAGACCATAGACTGACTTTAGGTCCTAAATTATTGCATGAAAAGGTCCCCTATAACTTAGAGATAAGAAGTATGTGAGATGGGGTGACTCTTAATAGAAATTTAGACTTAATTGAACAAAGTTAGTGTATTCGGTCGACCAAACCCTAACATACAGAACAACTTCGGTTGACTAAACCTCCCCAGGTCAACAATTGACCATTTAGTCGACCGAACCAAAACATACTAAGATCTTCGATCGACCGAACCTCCCCAGGGTCAAAAGTTTGACCATTTGGTCAACCGTCCTTAAAATGAACTACAACACTATGGTCGACCAAACTGGCACATGGGAAATCCCAATGTTCTGGTCGATCAAACCTCCTAGTTGAAAAATGGCCTAATCGACCGAACATCCAAATTCGGTCAACTAAACTTAGCCCGGTCAACCAAACCTCAGAGGTTCAAAAATCACCTCAAGTCTAGTCAACCAACACCCTGGTCGACCGAACTAAGCAAACCGGTCGACTAAACCTTAAAAATGGTTGACCAAACCTCTCAGGTTGCTAAATTTTTACCAAGGTTAAACTGAGTTATTTTTAATTAAACTCAATTAATCTTTTTCCAAAATACACAGCGTGTCCTAAACAACTATAATTTTTCCCAACTCTATAAATACCTCCTCATTTGTCACAATTAAGATCGGATTAAGGTTTTAGATTAGGCAAATTTCTATGAAAATCATATTGGCCAAAATCATTCATACTCCCATATCTTTTCAAATATATTGCCCAAATCTACCTCCTAAACTCATCTAGCCATTTATTTTGAGTGAGATTGGTTTTACATATTCATCCTACAAGCTCCAACTCTCCCTCACTTGTATTTGATTGTCTGTTGATTTTTGGAGAGTAGCTTAAGGTTTTTTCCATAATATTTCATTCATAAATATTTGATTGGAAAAAACTCTTACTTGGCTTAAGATCTTGCATCCTCATTGCAAGATTCATAAGCTTGCTTTGTGCTTTGACAAAAATATTTTTTTAGCAAGCTTAAACCCTAACATGTAATGTACTTTACATTTTGAGAAATATTATTGTGATATTTTTTTAGGGTTGTAAAGACTGTTTGACTATTATTATTACAAGCATATTTTTTTGATATCAAAAGTCTCACTCTCATGTATACACATTGACATACATATTGTTGAGAGTTAACACATCGGTTAACAAAATCTCACTTGAACTTAATATCCTATCATATGTGAGTGCATTAATTGATTGAGCATATTGATACATATCTGCTTAGTCTAAGAAGCACACTTGTTTGTACACAAATTTTATTATTTGTTGTGTTCCCGACGTGTGGTCGGAAGAGGGAGATTTGCCCTATGAAAAGTCCTGGATTGACTTTGACCCAGTTAGGAAAGTTAGGCGTACCATTATGGTAAGGTGTTGTAATCAGTGCCGCTCCACCCATGAAGTGAGCCTTAGTAGAATTCTTGTGCTTGTGAGCCAATGCGGGGAACCCCGATAACATTTCTTTTGTCTGCTTTCACTACAAGAAAAACCAGTTTTTTGTGACGAACATATTAGTGACGAAATTGAATTCATCACTAATATGTTCATCACTAAAAATCAGAAAATAATGCACGAAAACATTTTTTACCCCTAAATTAACCTGAGAAAATATTAGTGACAATTTATGGGGTATTAATTCGTCACTAAAAGATAAACATTATTGATGATTAAATAACCGTCAGTATTATTTTTTTAAGAAAATAAAAAAATTTAAGTTCAGAGTATTAATGATGAATTTGTAGGTTTGTCACTATTGGTCCATTATTAGTGACATATTTGGCAACCATCACTAATATTTCCTTTTTTTAAAAAAAATTAAAAAAAATTTAAGTTCAGAATATAAGTGATGAATTTGTAAATTCGTCACTATTGGACCTTTATTAGTGACGGATTCGAGAACCGTCACTAATACTTCCTGTTTTTAAAAAATAAAAAATTTTAAGTTCAGAGTATTAATTTATAAATTCGTCACTATTGGTCACTTATTAGTGACAAATTTGAGAGCCGTCACTAATACTTCCTTTTAAAAAAAAATAATAAAAATTTAATTTCAGAGTATTAGTGACGATGTTTTAAATTCGTCACTAATGAATGACCAATAGTGACGAATTTTTAGATGCGTCACTAATATTTATTTTTTAAAAAAAAAGAAAAAATTTTAAGTTCAGAATATTAGTGACGAATTTATAAATTCGTCACCATTGGTCCCTTATTAGTAACGAATTTATAAATTCGTCACTATTAGATCTTTATTAGTGACAAATTGTGGACCGTCACTAATGGTATGTTATGTAAAAAAAATTAAATGGAGAGTAGTAGTGACGGTTTTGAAACCATCACTAATGCCCAAAAACCCTTATTCCTTTCCGCGGGATATTTTCCCACACTTTCCCCTCCTGCTCCCCAGCTGGCTCATCCTCTTCCCCTCCTGCTTCCGCAAACCTCTCTCGGCCTCCCAGTCTTCCACTGCTCTCACCTGGTACGCCCTGTTCACTGGACATCTCAGGCTTCGTCGAAGCCCTAGCGGACTGACGGCCTGGTACGTACACCCTCTCCCTTGTCTTTCTTCTTTCGTTTTTAATATATTCAGTCCCATATAAACCACAATAATGGTAGCAGAGATGGGGATGGCCGCTATATATTGGCGGTTGTTAAGATTCTTCTTACCTTGGTTACTTCCATAGCTAGGAACTGAAGGAGCATTGTTTTGGAAAGAAGGGAGCAAGAAACGAGAGCATAAAAGATTTTTGCACTTTGGGTGAATGTGTGAGGATGAGAAAAAGGGGGATGGATTTATTTTAGGGTTTGTCCCATTAAAAGTTTCAAACAACCAAGATTCAAATAAGAATTTTTAAAATGTAAAATTTTGATAAATTATCTTTTTAATAAGATTTAAATTTTAAAACTTTCAAGATTTAAAATTTCATAACTTATTTTAAATAAATACATTTTAAGATTTAAATTTTGAAAGATTTGGATTGGTTAATGTTTCTAACCAAACGCGATTTTAAAATTTCCATGAATATATTTTTTTTTGAATAAATACGATTAGGATATCTAAATTTTAGAATTTTCAAAATTAAAATTTCCATAATTAAATTTCTAATAAATGTGATCGAAATATTTAAAATTTTAAACTTTTAAGATTTTGATATGCAAAAGTTTCCATATAATCAAAGTTTAAACTTTTAAAAATTTTCATTTATTAAAATTAATTTGTATTAAAATAAGCATGTATACCAAAATGACCAATTAGATTTAAAGATTCAAGTCTCAAGCCAACTAAAATTAGTTAAGAAATTATAAATTTAAAAAATTCCACAATTTAAGATGGACAATTGTAGTAAATTTTAGGAGAAGGGAGGAGTGATATGAAACAAAAATATTATTAAATAATAATGATAAACCAATAAAATTTTAGAATTTGAAATCTTAATCAACAATTAATTAGTTTTAAATTTCAAAATGTAAAAAATTTGAAAATTGAAAATTGGCTTCACCCATAATTTTGTATTACATAGATTTATAGACATAGGGAGATATGGGGGACTAAATGGCGTTTAGTACAAATGCAAACAAGTTTCAATACATGAATCCTAAGTGCTCATGAATTGCCTTAGATTGTAAACTATGCAGAACTACAGTCTACAGTTGAATGCTCTAAATTTATAATATGTCATTTGGGTTGAGAATATAATACTATAAAAAGGGTATAATGTCAAAACACTACTCACATATTTAAATATGACATTAAATTTTTTGAGTTTTTGTTTATTATTAAATGTTTTGCTAAAACAATTTACTTGAAAAAAGTTAATAGCAAATTATAACTCATTCATTAATATATTTGTGTATATAGCGCATAATAGGGTTTTTGAGTTGCATGCAATATGTATTATATTATAAATTAAAGTGCCCCGAATGAAAGTTAAGAAAGGAAACCATCAATCTCATGACTAATTTATTATGCATACTCCTATTTTTCTGCGCGCAGACAGGGCGTACCTAAATATAGAGAATGCTAATATATATATATATATATATAACAATATAAATGAATGGATACAACCTTCCATAAAAATAAAAATAAAAAGATCTCACAATATTTTGAAAGCTGCTAAAGAAGACAAACTCACTTTAAATGTGAATATGAATATATATATATATATATATATATATATTATGGTTTGAATTAGCATGAAGGCAATGCATTGTATATATGAAATCAAGGCCCGATTCAAGTTAAAAGTAGTTAAATGACAATGAAAACAAAAAAAAATCAAATCAAATTAGATAATTAATATAGTGGATTGGTTTATAAAATATATAAAATTAGAAAAAAAAAATGAGGCTAATATATGAGTTTTGAAGAGATTGTTGGAGTTTATGCTCTAGCTTTGATAAATTCTGGCCTATTAGTTTATGCTCTGTGGCTTATAAAATTTTTTTCAAAATTCTTGCTTTTAGACTAACCGAGGTTGTTGATAAGTTGGTCTCGCATGAACAAGGCGCTTTTATTCTTGGGCGAAGTATTTTTTAAAATATTATACTGGCCCAAGAAATGGTTTAGTCTTTGCACAAAAAAAATAGCTGGTGGCAATGTGATGATAAAACTAGATATGGCTAAGGCATACGATAAAGTGAATTGGAATTTTCTTCTGGAGGTACTTAAGGCTTTTGGTTTCTCTGAGAGGTTTTGCAAGATCATAAAAATTTGTGCGAAGTCTCCATGGTTTTTTGTTTTGATGAAAGGAACTTTTAAGGGGTTTTTTCAATCTACGAGAAGCTTGTGGCAAGGGGATCCACTATCTCCTTATTTATTCATCATAATGGAGGAGGTTTTGACAAGGTTGCTTAGGAAAAACTATGAGACTGGTCGTATTTGTAAATTTAATCATTCGATTGGGACCCCATTGGTTTTGCATTTGTCATATGCAGATGATATTCTTATTTTTTTAGAGTGGTGGGAAGAGGTATATGAGAAATTTAGTTTACGCTCTAGAAAGGTATGAGAAGTGGTCGGGTTAAAAAATCAGTAAGACTAAGTTAGCGTTATTCCTCTCAAAATACATCACTCTCGCTAGGAAGCATGGTTTATTGAGAATCACGGGTTTCATGGAAGGTAAATTCCCTATTTCATATTTGGGTGCGCCTTTGGTGTCTGGAAAATTGTCTTCCAGGACATTGAAGCCTTTTGTGGGGAAGATTAGAAAGAAAATTGCAGGGTGGAAATCTAAGTTGCTCTCGCAAGGTGGAAGATTGATTTTATTAAGATATGTGTTGTCTAGGCTGCCTATTCATTTGATGTCTGTTATTAAGATTTTGCAGGTCACATATTCTCGCATTAACTCTCTTCTTTCAAATTTTTTATGGGGAGAGGTGAAAGATAAAAGAAAGATCCATTGGCGCTCTTGGGGGAAAATTTGTAAACCTACCTCTGAAGGGGGTTTGGGCCTAAGAGATCTTAAGGAAGTTCAGAAATCTCTTCTCATGAAATTTGCCTTCAGATTGCTCACTTCTAACAATCTGTGGGCTGATTTTTTCAGAGTTAAATATTACAGAAATGATCATTTATTAATAAAGAAGGGGAGACCAAATGACTCTTGGTTTTGGAAATCAATTATGGTCACCATTCTAGAAGTTATGGATAATGTTAAAATTTTGGTGAGAGGTGGGAACTATTCTTTTTGGTTCAACAGGTGGCTATCATCAAGCTTGTTATTTGTGAGCACTAAGGATATTTTGAACAAGAAACTGTGTATTAAAGATTGCTAGCTAAATAATAATTGGAACTTTGATTTAGTATGGGAATTGATTGGTGCTGATAAAACAAGGGAAATTTTGCAATAGGTGCCGGCGGGTAAAAGTGGGTAGGATATTTTTGTCGGGAAACCTGCCTCGGATGGTAATTTTTCTACAAAAACAGCTTGGGAGGCAATGAGGAGTAGAAGTGATAATTTTTTGTGGAATGACTGGTTTTGGCATTCTTTATTGCCCAAAAGAATCTTAATGTATTTATGGAGAGCCTGGTTTAGATGCTTGGTTGTAGATGATAGAATTCAGACCAAAGGAATATTGATGGCTTCGGCTTGTGATTGCTACGTACAGAGAAGTCAGGAAAACATTGATCATATTCTTTCATTAGGAGAGGTGGCTTCAGAGGTTTGGCATCAGGCTAGTGTGGCATTGGGGATTCATTTCCAACGATCTCTTCCTTGGAAAAATAAAATGGCAAATTGGTTCCACTATGCAAAAAAATCGTCTATTAAAGGTATTTTAATCAGGCTGATTCCATGTTTGATTATGTGGTGCCTCTAGAATCGAAGATGTAAAGCGAGAATGGAAGGAGTTTATCAAAGTGCAGATCATATGTGGAGAGTGTTCGATTATGGGTTATTTTTATTGTTGAGAGCACCATTTCTTTTCAAAAATTGAAAAAGTTAGACATTAAGATTTTGAATGAGTTTCAAATTAAGCATCAAGGAGTTTGCGATAGGCCTAGAAAAATTATTTCATGGGTTAAACCACCAGTAGGGTGGACAAAACTTAATTGTGATGGGAGTTGTAGTGGCAATTCGGGTACTTTAGGAGGTGGAGGAATTATTCGGGATTGCCATGGTATGGTAAAAGCGGCTTTTTCAAGTTATTTTAGAAATGGTACGAATAATAGTGTGGAATTAAGCAATCAGAGAAGGAATTCGTTTGTGTAAATGTTTGCATTATGTTAATGTGATTATTGAAAGTGACGCGCGAATTGTAGTTGATTGGTTTCGGAAAGGTAGATGTACTTTGTGGTATCTTTGGGAATTTTGGGAGGAGCTCGTGAAAGAATTAGAAGGAGTGAATGTCATAGTGATGTATCAGTATAGGGAAGGCAATAGTGTGACTGATTTTCTTGCTAAAGAAGGAGAAATGGGAAACAATGTAATCTACGAAGAATAACATCTTCTACCACGTTATTTGAAAGGTATCCTTCAGATGGATAGGTGGGGTCTTGTTTCCGTTCGTCATTAGTTCACCTCTAGAAATTCATTTGGCGTATTTCGTTTTGTTTTTGGTTGTTTTTATCTTTTTATCTCATTTGTTAGTTATGTTTCATTTTTTTTGTTCTAGTTTGGTTGGTTGGTTTTAACTTGTAACCACGATATTCCTCCACCAAAAGTGAGGGTTTATTAATTAATAAATGGAGGTGCCACCCTCTTTTAGCAAAAAAAAAAAAAAAAAAGATTGTTGGAGTTCATTTCGAGTTTAATTTTATTTTAATTAAAATTATTTAAAAATAGTTCGGATGGAGCTTTATTTTAGAAATTGAACTACTGATATACATGCTTGTGTTGAACGCCAACTGCATGGCTGATGCAGTACATTGTGAATTGCATGTTGGTAGTGGAATTAGGTTCTCGCATGCTCAAACTAACTGGTATCTGCATGATGCGTATTATTGTGATTTATTTGCTTGAATCTATCAAGTTTTAGTGCAAGAATTTTTTGGAAAATGTCTAATTTACAAATTGCATGCTGCCAAAATTTCATTAAAGTTTGTCCATAATAAAACTATGTACAAAGAAATGTATGCATGATCAGTTAAAACTTAAAGTCATTCTAACTCGTGTCTCTTACGTGTTGAAATTCGTAAGCAAAGAGACGATTTTAAGCTTATAGTTGAAAATAAAGACTTGACTAAGAACAACAAATCGTAAGTGTACAATGAAAGGTTAAGAACTAAATGGAATATAAAGTAAAATGTCAAATTAATTACTGCCATTTCATGTATTCATTGAAGTTTAGATTCGTCCAAGAACGGTTACTATACATTCATACCTAATCATACATGTGAGACAAATCAATTGTTATATTTCAATTGATTATTAGTCATACTATGTTGGCTAATAATCACTTGAACATGTTAATTATTTATTTCACTTACGATTAGTAATGTTTGTATTTCAACAATTCTTGGATCATCCAATGTGGATAGTTCAGGAAGTTGTATTTACATCATTATCATCATTCACGCTTTGTCAGTTGTCATTATATATTTCGAGCGCGTCTTTATTTGTGTACTCTAGATGCATAGTGGGGTGTCGTGACAATTTGTTAGTGATGGAAAACTAGCAACATGTTCACTTCCCCCATCTCATGTACTTGGAGTGATATGAGGAGATGCTGCCGAAATTTATAATGACTACGACGAAGGAATTTGAGCGATTGATCACAATGTAAATGCAATATTCCTGAATAGGATAGGATCTGCACCCTTTAGAGTATGATGATTGATTATAGGATTCACGATGCATGCGTTATAAACATGTTGAGAATGTAATGAACACCATTTACTTAATCATGTTATTAGGTATATAATGAACATGGATAAGAGTTGGATGAATGCTCGAGGTAGGTTTTTTCTAGAATACATTAAAGGGGTATATGATTTCATAGAGTTTCGCGCGTCGTCATGTAGACAAAGCTAGTAGAATAAGGTGTCCTTGCAAGAAATGATAGAACATAACATTCAAACATATTGATTTGGTCAATTCACATTTATTAAACTTTGGAATGGAGAAAAGGTACACAACATGGGTTTTCCATGGTAAAGATTATGCAGTTCAGAGCAATGATGATAACGATGAAGATGAAGGGGCAAATATAGTAGGTGGTGATACCTGTTCGAAAGGGGTAATTGAAACGTTAGGTGACTTGCAAAGGGGGATTGCAATGGACACGGGCAATGGGCCTGTGTCGTGTACTAGTGATGAATCTACTTTAGCATGTTCCATACCTTGTGATGCTAGTACGTTGAATCGACTCAATAAACCATTTTCTAATCTCATGGGGGATGCACGAGTGCCCCTATATCCAAACTGTAAAAAGTTCTCAAAATTAGAGTTTCTGATAAAGTTTCTTCATGCAAGGACAATGCATGGGTTATCTTAGAGTGCATTCAACATGCATTTAAGCCTCATTAAGGCAGCACTACCTGATGGTGAAACACTTCCCAAGTTTTTTTATAAGGCGAAGACATACATGCGTGAATTGGGTCTCGGTTACACTCCAATACATGCGTGTAGGTATGATTGTGCACTCTTTTATGATGAACATAAATATGCAAACGAATGCCCAGAATGTGGGGAACCGAGGTATACAACTAATGTGAAGAAGGGTAAAAAGATCCCAAAAAAAGTTTTGTGATATTATCCATTAATCCTGCAGCTACAATGATTGTATATGTGTGAAAAGACTGCAACAGATATGAGATGGCATCAAGAGAAATGTTTTCAAGATGGAAACACCCTTAGCCATCCAGGGGACTCCAAAGCTTGGGCCGATTTTGATGAAATGCATTCGTGGTTTGCTAGTGATCCTTGCAACATCAAACTTGGCCTTGCTTCAGATGGGTTCAATCCTTTTGGTAACATGAACAACCCATATAGCATGTGCCCAGTTATGATGATGCCATACAATGTGCCGTCATGGCGATGTATGAAAGAACCTTTCATTTATATGTCTCTGCTTATTCCTGGACCGAGGGCACCTGGTAATGATATTGATGTTTACCTGTGTCTGTTAATTGATAAGTTTAAAGAATTATAGGAAAATGGAGTGGAGACATTCGATGTGGAAACCGGGACAACATTTCGAATGCATGCTGCAGTTTTGTGGACAATTAATCATTTCTCTGCTTACGACAACCTGTCGGGTTGGAGCACAAAAGGTTAATTAGCATGCCAAGTATGTAATAAGGATGTTGAGTCCTTATTCTTGAAGCATGGCTGCAAGTTATGCTTTATGTGTCATCGTCGTTTTCTACAACCTAGACATCCTTGGATGACTCATGGCGTCAGAAGCTTCAATGGAAAACCTGAACGAAGGTCACAGCTAAAGTGACTAAGTGGGGAAGAGATATTAAACCAGCTAAGGTTGATTGGAGATGTGAAATTAGGGAAACCACCGACCAATAGAAAAAGAAAATGCGCTAGTGGGAGTTGAATTGGACAAAAAGAAGCATTGTTGACCCTTTGGGTCATATCCTGTTTTGATTATGAAAAATAAGGCATTTAATGGTTTGATGAGTTTGTGTGCAGGACCGATCGAATGTATCATATGGTGCACGCACACGACGCATGAAGTGAAGACCTGAAGACTCTATTTATCTTGTATTGTAATTTAATCATTATTTGGGTCTGTAATAGTAATTAGGAGAATATGGTCTGTAATAGTTAATGTCTTACTTGCATAGTAGGTTCGATAAGCTCAAGACCATAGATGGACCTTAGGAAACACCCTTCGGTCGACCGACATCGGATTTTTTCAGTGTCTTGAAAAAGGCCTAGAAATGACCCCAGGATACTCACACATGCATATATCTATTTGGTCATTTGAATAGGGTGATTGCATAATTGAAAAGGACTGAAATGCACATATTATGCACTTTCAGTCGACCGGCCAAGACAGTTCATTTTGCCTCAGTCGATCGAATCCGGCCTAGGTCAACAATTTGACTTTAGCCTGGTCGACCCAACTAGATAGTTCATTTATAACCCGGTCGACTAAACCCAGGTCCAAGTAAATAGTTGACCATGTCCCGATCAACCTAACAGGTATAGTTCAACGCACCCCGGTCGATCGAAACCCTCTTTGGTCAACAATTTGACCATCTGGTCGACCGAGCCAATTTTGTACTCCAACTACCTGGTTGATCGAGAGTCCTCGAGAAAAATCTCAACGATGTGGTCGACCGAACCAGTCAGTTCAAATTGCCCCGGTCGACTGAATCTCGGAAAAATGAGAAATTGCCCACTTTCGGTCGACCGACCATTCAGTTCAAAAGTACCGTAGTCGACCGAACCATATGAACTTCGATCGACCAAAATGGTTCTGGTCGACCGGACCTCTCGGGTTGCCCCATATTTTTTTACTGCAGTTAACTATTTAAAACGGGGTTAATTAGGGTTAAATTAGTTTAAAACAATATTAATAATACCCTACATGTCCTAACGACTATAATTTTTCCTATCTCTATATATAGGGCTTCATTTGAAAAAATTAGTAATAAAATTAGAAAAACAATTAGCAAAAATTCTCTAATTCTCAAAAGCTTTATTTCTCACATTCAAGCCTTATTTCTTCATTCTTACTCGTCCTCATTGCAAATCTTGCTAAGTAAGAGTGCTATTGTGAGTATCTAGTAAAGCTTACACTCTCGCTAGTTTTAGATTGATTTATATATATATATATCCGAGAGTAAGCTTGAAGTTTTTTCTAGGAGACTTCATTAATAAGTCTTCCGTAGGAAAACTTCGTAGAGCTTGTGAGTTTTGCATAATCATTGCAATACTCAAGAGTTCATATTGCTTTTTGTTTGTGAAATATTTTTTTACGAACCATTTTCAAATATCCTGTGTGCTAATTTTTGAGAAAAATACTTTTGGGATATTTTGCTTGTGAAGATCTTTGTTATTGCACCTTTTGATTGATAATATTATCTTGACACAAAGATCAAATATTTTACAAACAAATTTCAAATATCTCTTGTGATTTATCTTGAGAAAAATATTTTGAGATATTTGTTAGCATATTGAAGATCTTTGTTGCTATATCTTTTTATCTTGATACAAAGATCAAATAAATTTTTGCAAACCATTTTTAAATATCTCTTGTGGTTTATATTGAGAAATATTATTTGTTGAGATATTTGAAGTGTGCTTATGATCTTTGTTGGTGCATTATAATTGAAATATTATTTTGACACAAAGATCCTATCATTTACACTCTCACGCACTGATTGCTATATTTGCATAAATATTTGAGAGTAAACACTTAGACTACATCGAGCTTATCAAATCCTATCTTTTGGTAGTGTATTGATTATACTGTGCGTAACTAGGTACATATCTACTTTACACGAAAGCACAATCACTGTACCATTTGATTGTATTTCAAATCTATTGTATTTCTAGGCACGGTCCTAAAGAGGGAGACTAGCCCTTTGAAATAGTCCCGGACTGGCTTAGACCCGATTAGGAAAGCTAGGTGCGCCATCCTGGTAAGGTGTGTTGGTTGAGATCAGCCCCTTAATTGACCTGGTTGTAAAGGTTGAGGTTAGCCCTGTGCTAATTGACCTAGTTGTATTAGGTGCCGCTCCATCCATTTAAGTGAGCATTATAGTGGTAATCCTTGTGCTGGTGTGGCCAAGGCGGGGATGTAGGCTTTGTCGGCCAAACCTCGATAACATATCGTGCATGTTCATTTACATTTCCGCAATTTAATTACTGTGTGGCCAAGGCAAGGACGTAGGCTCTGTTGGCCGAACCTCGATAACATATCGTGCATGTTCATTTACATTTTTACAATTTAATTACTGCACATGTATGTTATATTGTGAATGATTGAGTTTACATTTGCATAGATAAATCCTAGGTTAAGTAATACCGTTTATCTTGTTTAACCTAGGCTATAATTTTTAAATACCCAATTCCCCCCCCCCCTCTTGGGATTGCACCGTTTCTAACAAGCATCTTCTTCGAGTTGCCATACTAGAAAGATCTTCTACTACACCACAACTTGGATGTCATGCACATCGAAAAGGACATTTTTGAGAATGTCATTGGTACATTGCTTGATATAAATGGGAAGACAAAGGACACCGCAAATGCTCGCCGGGATATGGAAGATATGGGAATATGGCCTGAGTTGCACCTGTTTTGTGATGGGGAAAAAATTCTCATGCCATCAACTTGTTACACATTTTTGAAGGATAAGAACAATAAATTCTTCGAATGGTTGAAATCAGTGAAGTTCCCTGATGGATATGCATCGAACATAGCTCGATGCATAAATATGAAGGAAGGGAAGATGCTAGGAATAAAAATTCATGACTGTCACATCCATCTGCAATGGGTTCTACCTATTTTCCTTCATGGACACTTGACTAAAGATGTTCACTCGATGCTGATTAAGCTGAGAATCTTTTTTCGACAGTTGTGCTCCAAAATATTGAGCATAAACGTACTTGAACGGTTAGAGGATGACAACGTGATCATACTATGCAAGCTGGAGAAAATATTTCCACCAGCATTCTTTGATGTGATGGTCCACCTAGCAGTCTATTTACCAAGAGAGGTCATAATTAAAGGACCAGTTCACTATCGTTGGATGTATCCTATTGAGAGGTAAATTATAAAGTCCTTGTATAATGGTCACGCGATTTCCTTATTTTTAATTTTTTGTCTTTATTGTGTCTACAAGTCTATAATGCTACGTAAAATGCATAGATTCTTGTCCACTTTGAAGGGGAAGGTGCGCAATAAGGTACGACTGGAAGGTTCAATCATTGAGGCATACATTGACAGTGAATATCTTGCATTTTGCTCAATGTATCTACATGATATTAATACAATGTTCACTCATGAGGAGCGAAATGTAGATGTTCATGCTATTAATGCCGAAGATGAAGAACCCAGGAGCTCTATATTTCGAGAAAATGTTTGGTCTCTCGGTGCATGAGTTTATGATTTCATTGATATGGACGACCTACAAAAGGCTCATTTTTACGTCCTCAATAATTGTGACAAAACTGTTCCATATATCGAGTACGTGGTTCCAACCATCTTACTTTGCATTGTATTTACATATGCATAATTATATACTTAGTTGACATTAACATGTACTACTGTTGCATATAGCGAACATAAAGCTGAACTCTTTGCCCAAAATGAACGGAATGTTGATGAAAGACATAAGAAGGAATTTATCAATTGGTTTAGGAGTCGTGTAAGTAACATATACTGCTTGAGTGAGAAATAATGTATGTTTTCACTATTGACGGTTTATTCTTCTAAACTCTTATTTATTTAATAGATGAAAGTCATGTATTACAATATGGAACCAACGACAAGTAAAGATTTGTACGCATTGGCATATGGCCCCGATCAACGAGTTAACCGCTACAGTAGTTGCGTTGTCAATGAGTTACGATTTCATACAAAGTCCCTCGAATTGCATAGAAGAACCCAAAATTGTGGGGTTGTGGTGCTAGACACAGAAGGAGATGAAGAATTTGACTACTTTGGTGTGCTGGACGACATTATAGAGCTTAACTATGGAGCAAATAGACTCGTCCACCTGTTCAAGTGTACCTAGTGGGTCATCGACAATAAAAAGACTAGGATAAACACTGATGCCTACTTTACCAGTGTTAATTTTAGCAAGACTTGGTATCAAAATGACCCTTTTGTGCTTGTGACATAGGTAGAACAAGTGTTTTACCTTAAAGACACCAAATTGAAGGTTGAATGGCATGTCGCCCAAAATATTCCTCCTCGAATTTTGTACGCTATTACAGAAGGTGCAGATGGGGAGATGAGTGCCAGTGAGACTGCATTCCAAGAAGATGAGTCATTCGTCAGTGCAGCAGCGCAATCTGCTTAAAATGTTGTCGAAGAAGGTGCCGATCCTATACCATTGCATAGGTATGGTGCCACTGTTAAACACGTAGAGACTGCTGACATTATAGTTGAACATTCTGTAGATGTTCACTTCATCGACGATGAGGAAACTGATGGGGAAGATGAAACAGTAGTCGAGCACTGTAGTGAAGAGGAAGACACTTTAGAGAGTGAGGATGATACCAATATTGAGGACTTATAGGGGAGGTAAGCATGTTATGTTTGTCACTATGTATATGACATGTGTAAATAACTTAAAATATATGTATGATGCATCCATCTAATATTCATACTTCTTATATTTATTTGTCTACTGATTTGCAGATATGCCACCACGAGGTCGACATTGGAGACTTCCTTTTAGGCACATGAGTACATCACATGAGGATGATCCAACATCCTTGAGACCAGTGGAGCCTGTCAGTCCTAATGCGGTGGCACCATTGTCTGAGCCATCAGCACCTCAGCTAGATATGAATACCACGTATACGACTAATACATAGGGTGAGTTGCTGATCGTGATGAGCAATGTTGGTATGGATACGAATAATTTATTTACATGTCAGCTATTGATAATAGTTATTCACGTATATGATTGTAATTTTGTTCTTAAATTAACTCTGCTTTTAGCATCTACATCCATGGTTAGGTCAAGCCATGGTGCAGCAAAGAACATGTCACTGAAGAAGCACCTGAATAGGACAAAACAGCGGATTCGATTCGACATTCCTCTAGGATACACCGCCCCGCTGAACGATTGGTGCACCTCGTGAACGAGGGAGCTTGACATTATATGTCGACAGTATGCTCTAGTCACTGCCTTCAGTTGGCCGCAGGTGACTCAGGAGCAGTGCATGGTTCTTTACATGGGCATTTTGGTAAGTAATCCTAAACCCTATAAAGCTATTTTTAAATTAAATTTTTTTTTTTACTTTTAATATACTAGTCGATTAACAATTGTCCAATATTGTAATTGTATTACCTATATATGTAGGAGGAGTTTGATATGGACATCCTCGAGGATGATCATGTAAGGAGGGTGGTCGATGTCCAATTGTGTAATAAATTTAAAAGCTATCACTCGAAAATGGACTCCCAGTTTTGAGCGATGGGAGATGAAGTAGAAGCGCGGCCATACGATAAGATATCCTAAGAGGATTGGGAGGTGGTGTGTCGCCATTTCCATGACCCACGCTATCAGGTGATGTGTTTGTATTATAATCACTAATTTTTCACAATGATGTCGCTAATAAACCGTCATTACATCTTCCTTGTAGACCATATGTGAAACAAATGTTGCAATCCGCAATAAACTCCCTACGACGCATTGCGGTGGATCGAGGTTATTCGTAAATCATCGACAGATAATTACTATATATAAAACTATCTGACCATTACATGACATAATACTAATGATGTCTTATATGATAATGTAGTGAGATCCTAAGACTGGAGTTGAGGAGCCACTGCTGTCAGATCTTTATCAGAGAACATACCAACGACGATCGGGGGAGTGGTGCGAGGGTGCGCGGGACAGACATGTAAGTGAAACAAAAGATTTAGTTTATTACTTGATTCAAAACATCAAAGTTTTAGTTTTACTTATTCATTTTTATCATTTTCATGATTGTAATTAGGCACGGATGGTTGAGCTGAAGGATGCACCTATTTCAGAGGGGAGTCAACATATGACAGATTTTGAGATCACTTCCCAGGTGTTTGGGCAACGAGCGGGGGGTTGGGTGAAAGGTTTTGGAAGTGGATACATCGCCCCAACAACATCATCATCCATGGGTGTGGCAGCTCGTGCAGACATGGAAGGAGGGCGTCAAGAGGCCGAGGATCGTGAGCATGAGGTGGCTCAATGAATGCAGATGGTGGAAATGGAAAACATGTAATTGAGAGACATGGTCTCTAACTTTCAAGCCCAAATGCAAGCCATGATGGATAGACAAGCGTATTTCGAGGAAATGATGCGCCAATCTTGACCAGATGATGCAGGTGGCTCCTCTTATTAGAAGGTATGTATGGTACTTATAATTTAATATAATACTTGTGCAAAAGTATTTTATGATTTTTTTTATGTTATAATATAGGAAAATTTTGAATGATTAACGAATACTCATACTAGCTCCTCTGCAGAGCTTTATACGTCATTCTAACTTGAATACTAAAAACCATTAAGCTGAGTGTCAGGGGATGACACTAATGGGATACTTTTTTTTTGGGGGGGGGGGGGGGAGAGGGAGATAGCATTACATTTATTCTCTAGGAAAAGTACAAATTTAGGGAAGAACTAAAGTCTCATATTTGGGGCAATTTTTATATTTTGTAGTTATAGATAGTTTGCATGAATATTGCAAAAAATTAATATTACAAACAGATATGAATTGAGAATAATATAATTTTTTGTATCTTTTTTGTTTCAAAAAGTTCCATCAGTGTTGCACTTTTTGGATGCATTATCCTTGTGAAAGCATCCTCCTTGTGGATGTGCCTATGCATCCTTTCTAAGGATTCAACTTCCTTTTGGATGCATCTTTGTTTTCGATACGACTTCCTTTTGAACAGACCGTTGTTTTGGATATGTGCTCCTTCTAAATGCATCCTCCTTATGGATCCATCATGATTTTGGATGTTGTCATTTCTAATTATTTGATGTGGTAGCATAATGCGTGCATGATTGTTATTTATTTATTGTTATTATAGTTGTATATCTTGTTCAGTTTGGAAATTTTCACATGATACTTATTCATCTTGTACGGATGATAGCTTTACTTGTTGGATATTCTAAATTTAATGAATACACGTACTACTGTCGTGAATTGTTGATTGCTACGTGATTGCATGCTAGTCTAGAATGCCTCTTGTATGGCGGATACAGTTGATGTGTATTGCATGCTGGTAGTGGATAAAGGTTCTCGTGTGCCTTGAACTTCTTATAAATGACTTATTTGAACATATCAGGTGCAGGTTTTATGGGAAAATGTCAAATTTACACATGCTACCAAAATTTCGTTAAAATTTTTCCCAAAAAAAAGAAAATCATGTACACCGATATTTATGATAAGCTTCAATGTTAAAATATTTTTGAAAGGATAAGTGAAAGTTAGGAATCATAATAAATGAGGCAATATAGGCTTAATTCATTTAAAGAAGCATTTATTTATATGTTTTTGGTCCGGTAAGCCTAAAGCATACATTACCGAGCCGAAATTATTGAAAATATTATAAACACTTGACTAAGGATTTGAAAATTTGAAAAAAGCATAAGTTGAATATATAGATAACTCATAGGGAGCATCATTTTCATTATTATTTAAATTAAATGCTCTCATCATTTCATAATGTTCATGTCCAAATGTCTAGATGAATAACAATACCATACTGAACTCAATACTATCCACTGTTCTTTGCTATTTTTATTCTGAATTTAATGGATACATGTATTATTGTCGTGAATTGTTGATTTCTACATGATTGCATGCTAGTCTAGAATGCCTCCTACATAACGGATGCAGTTGACATGTATTGCATGCTGGTAGTGGATATAGGTTCTCATGTGCCTTGAACTTCTTATAAATGATCTATTTGAACCTATCAGGTGCAGGTTTTATGGAAAAATGTTTAATTTACAGACGACATGTTTCCGAATTTTCGTTAAAATTTTTCCAAAAAAAAAAAAAACCATGAACACCAATAATTATGATAAAATGAATGTTAAAGTAATAACAATTGGATTGACATCTCCATCAGTCCTAATGAAAATATTGGGTAGATAAGGTCAAATTCTAAGTTGGATTCATCTAACAAGTGGATAGGTAAATGTAAATATTGCCCACATAGCCACATTCACCCTCCCTCCATCTATGTTTCGAATTTCAAGTTTTAAAAATCCGTAGGAATGCCAATATGTGACACAAATTAGGTATTCGTCTAGACATATGGGTTGCAATGTCACTGCAGAAAAGAACAAAAAAAAAAAGTGAAAAAAGGGTTCATGCATGAGATCACTGATGAAAGCGCCTAGGACATATTTTATTTTCCATGATTTTCGCAGCTACCAAACAAGTGACCAATTTCATGTCCATTTGACTGACATATTTTACTTAGTTCTAATATTTTCTCATTAAGACTTGAAAAGATACACACTTGCTCATGCTAGTTCATGACCTTTTTCTCCATGAATCTTCCCATTTCCCTCGTCTGCAAACCCCACAATCAGTATTGTTTAGAGTTTTATTTCAAGTAGAGCAATAATACTTGTCTACGAAACAGTAAAGTATGCTAATGGACACATGTCCCCAATCTAGATTTATTCGCTGCATCCCATTCTCCACACAATGCTAATACCTCATTGAATCATTGTGCAAATCCCTCATAAACTAATCTCATGCTGCATTCCAGAGCATGCATTTTAGATCTTAAATTTAGATTTAAATAGACTTTAATAAATTTCAATATAATTTTATGCTCCTCGTGTTTGGAGACACTTTGGACTTGAATTTACATTGAATTTAAATAAAACATAATATCAAATTGTATTAAAATTTGTCTAAATCCATTCAAAATGTTTGGAATCTATCCTCTCGAACGCAACGTTACATTTTTCAATATTGATATTACTACCGTACAAATTATGTAATATGCATGGTTATGAAATCTTTGCGAATTTGTTATATCATATAATTATTTTTCCTGATTATACTGAGCGCTAGCTCTCCTCCATTTGTATATTAAATTTTTTGTAATGACTTTTAATTTGTAGGATTCACGGCTGTCATAACATCAGCATAAGGTCCTGCATGCATGCACTAAAGTCGTCAGATGCAAATTTTGGTTATTTCTTTATAATTTTTATTGTTGTTTGAACAAAAGGAGTTTTTATATTTTAATTTGAATTTGTACTAGTATTTGTATTTGAATTTTGAATATTTTTTAAATAATTTTTGTTATCTAAACATATGTTATTTCTTTATTTTGATTAAATTTGTATTTAAATTCAAAATTTTGAATGATTTACGAATTTTGTAGTAATTATGGTTTCAGTTTATGTATTTGAAAATGTAATTACAAATTTTTATATAAGAATTGATGATTAAAAAAAATTAGTATTAAAGGTTTTTTTATTTTTCTAATTATTAATGAATGATTCAAATTCGTCACTAGTATCCTACTATTAGTGACGAATTTGACTCCTTCACTAATGTCAGGATATTAGTGATGAATATCAAATTCGTCACTAATAATAGGGTATTAGTGATGAATTTGAATCATTCACTAATGTCAGAGTATTAGTGATGAATCTGTAATTCGTCACTAATACCAAACTATTAGTTATGAATTTCAATCATTCACAAATTCCCTACTTTTAGTGACGAATTATAAATTCGTCACTAATACCCTACTAATAGTGACGAATTTCTAATTCATTACTAATACCCTACTATTAATAACGAATTTGAGTTGAGCCGTTCTAGACTATATTGTGACGGTACTAGGGTCTCAGTGACGGTTATAATCTATCACTAATACTCCATTATTAGTGACGTAATTTTTAATTCGTCACTAAAAGTTAGTAGTAACGCCACATATAGCAACTATTTTAAAATCATCACTAATACTATTAGTGACGAATTTATGACTATTAGTGACAGATTTGATCCGTCACTAATACCCTGATTTTTTGTAGTGTTTTAATTTCCGCAATTTAAATTTCAACACTTGAATGTTTGCGTTCAATTCTTGATTAAGTTTATGATTGTATAGAAAGATCTTAGGCTTGTGTAATACTGCTGGAATTTGAATTGACCTAAGAAAAAAATTTTAAATACCCAAATCACCCCTTCCTCTTGGGAATACACCAATTCCAACAAGAATCATCCAGCACATTGTTGCCAACCTTTTACTACCACGAGCAAGATCTATAACATTGGCTATCAACCTTCATATCCTTTTTATGTGGTCTATCTTATAAAAGAAACCAATTAACCTTCCTATTTTTATGCTACACCTCACGTTGAATGCTAGGGAAATGAGTTATGCATCTCTACCTTCTGCACATTATTTTTGTAAACTCTTTGTAGTTTTTTGTGTTTCACTTGGAGATATAATTCCTAGAACGATCATAACCAAGAAATACAATGACCACACCCTCACTTAAATGAAAATCCAAAGTACTAAACAAAATAGTCTTACACTCCCAAGCCTCACAAAAGTATCCTTCGTAATCTACCTTCTACTTTTGTTCCTACACCTAAAGACAACACCCTAAAACCTCTACCTGATAGTGTGTAACACTTGGAAGAGCTTGTTATGGCTAACACTAGCATGATAAACAAATTTCTTCATCATATTGAAAAGATGTTGAGCTTAGTACGACCTCACCCCTTGTCTTGTAGTCCTAATCCTTCATCTTTCAAAATAATTTCTCATGGTATATAATCATACAATTTATATTATCTTCATAGTTGTTTTGGGGACACCCTATGTACCTTTTGTTTTTGAAAAAATAAGGAAGAAACTAGTGTATGTGTATAAATGGTGTGTATGGATAATTGCTTTTCTACTGCTCCTATATATGACATTGTCTTCATATAGTACTACCTTTATATATCATCAATGTTGATATGTGAACTGATACTGGTATTAATGCTAATATACTACTCCTATACATCTTGATATATTTCTCTATTAGTGATCATTGATTAAGCGTCAAAACTGCGTAATTGGGCACTTTTATCCGGTCTTTACGACTTATATTTTTAATTAAATGTCCAAATTTGTTCAATATTTTAATAAAGTGTCGTATTTATCATTCTTGAACTTTATTGCACCATTTATGAATTTTCGGTAATTTTTTTTATTGCTGGAAAATTCCCAGGAACCAAAACCGACACCTATTCATATTTCATGCATAACGTTTTCATAAGAGCTCCGATCGAGAATATTAAAATTTTAAAAGAAAGAGGAAAGGATTATCTACACTTCCTGTGTTTTGAGTTTCACGAAAAACGGGCTCCAGAAGGGTCAAATTTGGCAATGAAAAGAGAACTAAAAAAATGAAAAAAAGAAAAAAAAGAAAAATATATGCATTAGTGGTGATGTGACCCGGCCATGCAAGCCGGGTCAGATCCATTCTGGTTTGGGTTGGGACATCTGGGTCTAGGGCAAAGCCTCCCCTCTCCTTTATTAATCTTCCTATTCTCCTTCTTTTCTCTGGTGCCCCTGTGCACCACTCCTCTCTTTCTATCCCTGTTCTTCCTCATTCTCTCCTTGGTTTTATTTTTTCTTTCTCTAATTCCCAGCTCTCTTCTTCATTGTTTTCTATTATTCCCTATCCTCTGTTTTCTCTATTTTTTTCTTCTTTTCTTTACTCTTCCTCCCTTATTCTCTATTCCCTCCCTAGCCTCCTTTGTTCTCTTACAGGTAACGCAGCCACCAACTTGCAGCAGGCCAGCCCCATCTACACACAGCCAGGCCTGCAAACCATGAGCCATCTTTCACAGCACAACAACCATGCAACCAAGCTCTCCATCCAAATAAATCCAGCCTCAATAAGCTCCGGCCAAGTACTCCTGCACCAACCCGAGCCAGAGCCCCTGTTCCAAGCTTCTAGTCCTCGGCCACTCTAGCCTTCGTAGCTGTTGTTCTGGCCACTTTCCAGAACTTGCAGCAGCAACCTAGCCATAGCATCCATGGTCACTCTCTCTCTCTCTCTCTCTCTCTCTCTCTCTCTCTCTCTCTCTCCCTCTCTTTCTTCTTCTTCTTCTTCTTCTTCTTCTTCTCTTTCTTCTTTATCTTTCCTTTTTCTTTTCCTTATTCTATTAGCAAGATGACATTACTATTTTCTTTTTATTTTATATTTATTAATGTTAGTTGAAGTTTTGAATCTTAAATTCTGTTGCAATTATTTATTTATTATTGTTTTCACATAATTTAGTTACTTTAGTTATCCGGTTAGTTATAAAATAAAAATGAAAAAAAAAAAAAGAGAACGAAATAAAAGATAAAAAAAGTGTTATTGTTTTGAAGTTTTCCCAAAAAAATTCACTTCTTTTCGTTGAAGCTTGAGTTAGTTAGGGTTAGTTTTTATTAAAGCTTGTGTTTTTATTGTGTTTTGTCTCGTTTAATTTGTTAACTGTTTATTTTAATTCATGTTCTTGGTTTGTGTTAGAGGTTCGGTTTTTATTGTGCGCGTGTGTGTTTGGTTGAGTTTCTATTGTGTGTTTTTAATTCCATGTTCTAGGTTGCGATTTTTAATTAACGCGTGTCCCAATGTTTCCTTGAGTAGATTAGGGTTTCCATTGTTTACTCCTTAGTTTCATGCATGTTAGTTTTAGGGTTTCACTTTGCGTGTTATTTTAATTAGTTTGAATGAATCTCAACAATTTTGAAAATCCCGAATCTGAACTGAGTTCAACGCATTTTTATTTTCGATTGGACGAATGTGAAATTTAAGATTAAAACGAATTCCCTGAGGAGACAATCTAGCCCTTGGGCTGAATTTTACACAACGTAACTCCTATACTTGGGATAGCTTCCGAGCTGCTCATTTTTTGAGTGAGTCAAGTTTTTGGCGCCGTTGCCGAGGAATGTCAGTTTTAGTCTCAAATTAGCGTTCCTCCCATCATTTTAAGTCTACTGCCTCCTTCTGTTACTGATTCCATTTCTCTCTCTCTTTATTATTTAAATACCATTATTTTTCGGATCATTACAGAAGGACTCGACACCTTATAGATAGGTTAGATCTTTCCAAACTAGTCCAGTCCATATACTTAGCGTTCGTTCCTTTTAATATGTGGTATGTTTTATCGCGAAACTCCTCCTCACATATGACGAGTGAACCCATTTGCTTCGAATGTTTTTGAGAGTATACCAGTTAGGCTGAGTCAAAGCAACTGTTCTGTAGGTGCCCACTGATATCCTAGGCGTACTGAGTCACACACATCACACAAACCTCGAGAGTTTACCTGTTTATACTTGGACTTATATGACTGCATTAACTCTAAATGTGCCACTGATTAACTTCATATGAGTATACTGCTCTTAAATGACATATAAACGATGAAACTTGCATGAGTAATGTGCTTTGGAGTTGTGTGTACTGAATATGAACAAGCTTGTGTGACATTCAGTTATGTTCTTGTATGTGAACGGTATACTTGTGTAGCATGTGCATTGATTTCATGATCACTGGAGTTTGTAGTTGTAGGCACCGCCCTGAGATTCTTTCATGTCATTTTCTAGAGACTAGAAAAACGTTAGTTGGGGGGTGTTACGCATCAAAAACTGCGTAATTGGGCACTTTTATCCGGTCTTTATGGCTTATATTTTTACTTAAATGTCCAAATTTGTCCAATATTTTAATAAAGTGTCATATTTATCATTCTTGAACTTTATTGCACCATTTATGAATTTTCGATAATTTTTTTATCGCAAGAAAATTCTCGAAAACCAAAACCGACACCTATTCGTATTTCATACATAACTTTTCCGTACGAGTTCCGATTGAGATGATTAAAAATTATGGAGAAAGAGGAAAGTATTATCTACACTTTCTGTGTTTTTATTTTTGTGAGAAATGAGCTCCAGAAGGGTCAAATTTGGCAGTGAACAGAGAACGAAAAAAATGAAAAAAAGAAAAGAAAATTATATGCATTAGTGGTGATGTGACTCGACCATGCAAGCTGGGTCAGATCCATTCTGATTCGGGTTGGGACATTTGGATCTAGGACAAAGCCTCCCCTCTCCTTTATTTAATCTTCCTATTCTCCTTTTCTCCGGTGCCCTTGCGCACCACTCCTCTCTTTCTCTCCCTGTTCTTCCTAATTCTCTCCTTGGTTTTATTTTTTCTTTCTCTAATTCCTAGCTCTCTTCTTCTCTGTTTTCTCTTATTCCCTATCCTCTATTTTCTCTTTTTTTTTTCTTCTTTCCTTTACTCTTCCTCCCTTATTCTCTATTCCCTCCCTAGCCTCCTCTGTTCTCTTGCAGGTAACGCAGCCACCAACTTGCAGCAGGCCAGCCCCATCTACACACAGCCAGGCCTGCAAACCATAATCCATCTTCCACAGCACAGCAACCACACAACCAAGCTCTCCAGCTGAACAAATCCAGCCCAAATCAGCTCCGGCCAAGTACTCATGCAGCAACCCGAGCTAGAGCCCCTGTTCCAAGCTTCCAGTCCTCGGCCACTCTAGCCTTTGCAGTTGCTATTCCGGCCACTTTCCAAAACTTGAAGCAGCAACCCAGCCACAACATCCATGGCCACTCTCTCTCTCTCTCTCTCTCTCTTCTTCTTCTTCTCTTTCTTCTTTATCTTTCCTTT
Organism: Malania oleifera; assembly: GCF_029873635.1. Classification (NCBI taxonomy): domain Eukaryota; kingdom Viridiplantae; phylum Streptophyta; class Magnoliopsida; order Santalales; family Ximeniaceae; genus Malania; species Malania oleifera. The sequence continues at coordinate 74,002,110 of NC_080417.1, forward strand.
TCTTTTCCTTAATCTATTAGCAAGATGACATTACTCTTTTCTTTTTATTTTATATTTATTAATGTTAGTTGAAGTTTTGAATCTTAAATTCTGCTGCAATTATTTATTTATTATTGTTTTCACGTAATTTAGTTACTTTAGTTAAATTCGGTTCGTTCTAAAATAAAAATGAAAAAAAAAAGAGAGAATAAATAAAAAATAAAAAATAAAAAAAGTGTTATTGTTTTGAAGTTTTCCCAAAAAAATTCACTTCTTTCTATTGAAGCTTCAGTTAGTTAGGGTTAGTTTTTATTAAAGCTTGTGTTTTTATTGTGTTTTGTCTTCGTTTAATTTGTTAACAATTTATTTTAATTCATGTTCTTGGTTCGTGTTAGAGGTTCGATTTTTATTGCGCGTGTGTGTGTTTGGTTGAGTTTCCATTGTGTGTTTTTAATTCCATGTTCTATGTTGCCATTTTTAATTAACGCGTGTCCCAATGTTTCCTTGAGTAGATTAGGGTTTTCATTGTTTACTCGTTAGTTCCATGCATGTTAGTTTTAGGGTTGCACTTTGCATGTTATTTTAATTAGTTTGAATGAATCTCAATAATTTTGAAAATCCCGAATCTGAATTGAGTTCAGCGCATTTTTATTTTTGATTGGACAAATGTGAAATTTGATATTAGAACACATTCCCTGAGGAGACGATCTAACCCTTGGGATGAATATTATACGACGAACTCCTATACTTGGGATAGCTTCCGAGCTGCTCATTTTTCGAGTGAGTTAATCATACTTTACAGTACTACTATATCATAGTAAATGGCTATTTTGTTCTAGATATTATCAATCATTTTTTACCCTACAAACAAATTAAAGGTCAATTTGTATGTATGAAAAATTAAGGAAAAATACAAAAAAATAAAAATAAAAATATTCTAAGGCAATCGATTGGCCACATTAGGCGGTCGACTGGCCACTTTGGGTGGTCAACCAACCCCTTTCCTAGAAAATTAGCTTGGTGCCCTAGTAGGTAGTCAACCAGTTCCTTCAGGCAATTGATTAACCCTAACAAAATTTGAAATTTTGAGTTGTTTACTAATGATTGGCTAGGGAATTTGTGCATGCCTCGTGTTCCATTGATGCCACATGTCAAGCTATGACATTGGTTGTTGATAGTTGATAGTTAATAGAAGTCATTTTTGGATTTGAATTTTTGAATTTCAAATTTAGAGGGGATTTTCCCTCCCTTCCATTGAAGATCTGTTAATGGACCTGCTTAGGGAGAGAAATGAGCACGTCCAAGTGGGAGAAAAGAGAGCACTTTATAGTGAGACGAGGTGTTTGAACATGGGATTTGTTTTGAAAGAAAATAATAAAGAATTCATTTCCTTTTCATTTTACCTAAAGCATTAATATTGAGTGGTAGTTTGAGAAAGAGGGGGTCCTCTACTTGACCTACGAAATGAAACTTTTTCTTAGTGCCTAACCCTCTCCTTCTCAAATTTCATTCCTTTTATTAGATGTTAGAATTTATGATGCATGAATGATTTTCCATATTTTTTTTCTAGATTTGTTGTGTTCTTGACATCACTCCATGTGGTTAATTTTATTTTAATTGTGTAAGAATGTTAATTTTTCAATCTCATAAGCAAAAACATAAAGAAAAAAAAAATGTCAAAAATTGCATGCATATGTGTATTTGTCTTTCAAGCAATTAATCGGTCTATTCAAGTGGTTGATCGCCCACTGGCTTTCAAAAAGGTAGTCTTTAGTGTTACTAGGCAGAAGACCGACCCATTTTAAGTAGTTGACCATTGAATCCCAAGAGTGCATTTTTGCCCTTTTTTCTTGATTTTCTCTAGAATTCTTCAAGTTTTTTAGGCTTTACACTCATTAAAGTATAGTTGGTCATGTTTTCTTGCTATTTAGATGTTGATTTCGTGTTTTCCCATAAAAAAAATAAAATTTTCACTTAAAAAAGCAAATTCACTCAAGTTTTCTAAAAAATGTTCACATTTCCAAAGATTTTCTCTAAACTTCCTTAGAATCATACATCTATGATGTGGCTTTTGGATGTTCTCTATGTTTCTATTTCAAGATTCTATAATGAAAATCATTTTTCTCAAAATAGTCACCCAGAAAGTGGCAATAATCACCCATGAAATGGCTTGAGGGTGGAAAAAAAGTTTTTTAAATGTTTAAACTCTATTTCGATCTTTATATATATAGAGTATTCTTTGAAATTAAATTTTCTAATCAAATTATAAATTATTCTGCAATAAGGTTTCAAGTATCTTCAAGATTTTACAAGTGATTTTAAATAAATTTCTCCAAAACATTCACTAAAAATGTTTTCTAATTTTATTTTTTATTTTTTTGAAAATGTTTTTGGAACTACAAGTGGCTTGATTCCTCTAACGGAGGATATGTAAGCAATATACCTCGACAGATTTAGCCACAGACAAAAAACTTCATATTTTCTTTGTTTATTTCATTTTATTTTCTCTATGTTTGTTTATGTTTGATTTTGTTCAAGGATTTGTTAAGGAACCAAGTAGAAGGATTCCTATAGGTCTTATGCCTCTATATGAGTACCATGAATCTATTTTCAAATTGGGTAAAGGGGTGAGAGTTTTGATTTTGTTGCAAATGGAAGAGAACCAAAACTAGTAGAGGTCGATTAACCGCTCTCTGTAAGAAATCAACTATCTGATATTGGAAGCATAATTTTGTGTCATTTTTCAAACTTTTCTTCAATAATACGTATTTTTTTGTGGAACATACAAACCCTCACATAAGGTAAGTGCTACATCCATTCTTTGAATGAGTACTTTAGGGTGCTAGGTCTTTCAAATCTCAAATTGAAGAGATTTGAAAGTCTACCTTCCCTATTCACAATGGTACTCTAGATTTGAAATTTTGAAAAGAAAAGGCTTTTACCTTTCTAAGAAACAAAATAAAGTGGAAATTCCTTTTTAAATAAAAATGGCTAAGTGAGATAACCTAAGGATGACTATGTTACTTACTTTGGTTTATTACAAATCACCAAATGTTGGCAACCCAAAAACACTCTTTGAAACCTAATGCCAATAGATATCTTATTTTACATCATTCACGTCATGTTGATTGCACATCTTTTGAGTTGTCATTTTTTCAAAGCATATAGTAAGGGGGAGCTAAGCATATAGTAAAGGAAAGCATAAGCGCGCGCACACACACACACACACGCACAAGGTTTTGTCATCAATCAAAAATGGGGGAGAATGTTGATGTTATTTTTTATGTCTGACAAAACTAGTGTTCAATTCTCACAAACAAACTCACAAATAGACTTACATGGACTCACAAACAAACACTCTCACATACTCTACAATAGACTCACAAATATACCCTTTTATAAACTCACATGTAGACTCTGTCACAAACTTTATCACTGATGCACCATAATTTTATCGTGCTTTGCAATGTGCTTGTTCAGTAAACTTGTCATACTAATATATTTTGAGTTACCTCTTGTATTATTGATTGATATCTTAGAAAAATTGCGACGCTTAATGTTAAAGCTTTAACGTTAGGCAAACATCAAAGGGCTAGATGTTTCCTTTTTTAGGTGAGCAATAATGTTCACTACATGTGTATAAATCCTTCAACTCAATCATGCACTAATTATAGAATCTAGACGAAAAAAAGCCTAAATCTGACCACTCGTCTATGAATACTAGCCAATACTGATTAAAGAATAGAGAAGACACAATACACAAGAATATAGAGTTCATGAATTTGAGTTTACACTTTGTTACTTGTTAAATTTGGTTGTATTATTGTTGTAAATCTTTGGGCCTAATATTTTATCTTACCTAACAGGTTGAGTCCTTTAAGAAGGCTCTCTAGAGTCGCATATTGTTGTTAAATTGACTGCATGTGTGAGTTAGAGAAATACCTTAAAGCTTTATTGTTCCATTGCTATTTCTTTTGGGATGTAATTTTGATTAGAACTTGTGTCAAGGGTCATCATATAGGGCTTCGTTATCCCTAGTGTTGTGCCACAAGGACAATTGAGTGGCAGTGCTATTTTCTTTTTTCTTTTTCTTTTTTCATTAGTTTTATTTTAAAACGGCTTTACTCCGGTCACAGTCGGTTGTAAGGTACTGACACATCGTGGAAAATGTGGAAACACGCGGTGCGTGTCCCGCAATGAATGTCGTCACATGCTGATATGGCAAATTGAATCCCCCACGGTTTCCTCCTCTATATAAACAAAACGAAAATGCAAAGCTAACCCATTGCCCATATATCATTTCCCCCGTCCCCGGCCACATTGATTGAATCTGAAGGCATGGCTGATCACCTTTCCTCCGTAAACCCTCGTCCTCGCATCCTCATCGTCTCCAGGCGAACCCTTCGCAAAAATAAGTTCGTAGATTTTGTGGGTAAGTTCCATCCACCTTTGTTGGCTCTGCCTCCTCTTCCCCTGCGCGCTTCCACTACTCCAGTATTTCGTATTTTTAAGTTTTTATAATATTTTAAACTGTAAAGTACCGAATATTATGTACCAAAGTGCAAAACCGAGGAATCGATTTTTTTTGTTGGAGAGAAAAGAAACTCATTATTAAGCAAAAGCCAGTGTTACCCAAGGTTGAAATTATCTTCACAAGCAAAAAGAGGAAAAGGGGGGTATTCAACAAAATCTTTAGGTGCAGCAAAGACACATTTTGCCTCATAATGAACAAGAAAATTACGATTCCTTTTTGCATAGCTAAAATGACACAGGAATCGAATTGAGGCCTCCTCGCTTTTTGCTTCTCTTAAAATACACCGAGTCTAAAATATGTAATGAAGCCCACACACATGCAACAAATCTAAACAGACAGAAAAAAATGAAAAATTAATATATAATTCATTTTAAGCTCTGCTTACTTCCACATGTATCAAGTTTGTAAAATACAAATCTCTACCATACTTAATATATAATTCTTGTAAGCTCTGCTTGCTTCCACATGTATAAACTTTGTAAAATACAAAATTTCCATCATACTTGAGTAGTGTCACTGACAAAACTCCAAAATAATTTGCTAAAGCAATGATCTCTTGTACTAATTTTAAACATAATGCTACATTGTCAAGTATCAAACTTCAATGCACCACTAAATTTTTTGTGCAAAGAAATTTTAGTACATGGAAATGAGATCTAGCGCGTCAATTTGAACAAAAATTATTTGTAGGTCAATAATCTTTGGTCTCACAATTCAAAAGTTTGTAATTAACAATTTATATTGATATTTCATTTGATAGCACGAAATTCATACTTTAGATTTGAATTTGTATAAATCTGAATAAAATATAGTATAAAAATTACATTAATTTTTTTTTTTATAAAAACAATCACAAATATCAAAATCAGAATTTCAAAATGTATACCACCAAATACTACCTAAAAATTGTGACTGTCGTCATTATGGTTCCCTTCTTTTTCTTCTTCTTCAGTAGCTTTGCAATTAATTTTTTATGATCTTGTTTTTGTGACTGCTGAATATTATTAGGTGAATATCATCTCGATCTAATTGTACAGAATGGGGCAGTCCCAGTAATTGTTCCCAGAGTGTCGGGAATGGAAAAGTTGCTTCACAGCTTTGAACCCATACATGGCGTTCTACTCTGCGAAGGAGAGGACATTGATCCCTCATTTTATGACACTTCTTCTACTCTTTCGCGACAAGAATTAGAACAAATCAGGAACTTGCACGCCAGTGATACCACCGTAGACAGGGAGAAAGACCTTATCGAATTTGAACTAGTGAAGCTTTGTCTCCAAAGGAACATACCCTACTTGGGAATCTGCAGAGGGTCACAGCTCCTAAACGTTGCATGCGGGGGTACCCTTTACCAGGACATAGAGGCAGAACTCCCTAAGGAATGTCCCAACCAAGGTCGCCTCGTGGCTCACATTAACTATGATAACTACGATGGCCATCGCCATGCAATTAAGTTGGTGAAGGACACCCCTTTGTATTGTTGGTTCAAGGATTCTTTGGCTGAAGAGGGCGTCGAAGAGATCTTGGTTAATAGCTATCACCATCAGGGGGTGAAGGAATTAGCCCGTCGCTTTGTTCCCATGGCTTTTGCTCCGGACGGGCTGGTTGAGGGGTTTTATGGTGCAAATTCTTATGATCCCAATGAGGGTAGGTTTTTTATGGGACTTCAATTCCATCCTGAGAGGATGAGAAAGCCAGATTCCGAGGAGTTTGACTATCCGGGCTGTCCACGTGCTTACCAGGTCATTATAATTTTATTTTTATTCAATATTCAAAATGCTATAGTTTGTTTGATACTTTTTTTATTTTGGGATTTCTTTACAATACAAAAATATATTGTGAAAATGTGTTTATTTACATTATCAATTTTCTATTTTTTGCTAGATTATTTTCAGTTCTTTATGAAAAAAATTAAAAATCAAATTTTATATTTTTTCAAATGTTTTGACGAGCAATTGTAAGGATATTTTTATATTCAAAATTGACCTTTTTTTAATATTAAAATTATTTATTTTAGCCATACTTTTTAATTATGATTTAAATGAAATGATCATATAAATTTAAGATATGATTAAAATAAAAATATTCATAAAATTGTAAAAAAAAAAAAAACTAATAAATTATAAAAATCATTTCACAAAATATTTTTACTATATTTTAATTGTCGTATAAAATAAGGATGTTCTTATAAAGTTAATTTTAAAAATAAAAAATTAAGTAAATTAATTATAATAATAAATTTAATTTTCATTATAATATCTTAAATTTAGAACAGTTTCTACTTTTATTATCTTAATTATATTTTAAAATCATTATTCGACTCAAGAACAAAAATGAATATTTTTTTAATTAAATTTGTAATTTCTTTTAATTTGTTAGTTTACATCTATCAGTTTCTATTTCTAATTTTAGTTTTTATTTTAAGTTTTTATTTTCATAAATTTTAACAATAATTCGACACTGACCTTTGTTTTACTTGAAAATTAACTTGTCCTGGTCATTTCGTTTTTGGAAATTTAGGAATTTGTGCGAGCAGTAATTGCTTACCAGAAGAAGGTTGTCATCTCAGAATGTGTGCCTAAATCTCCAAGGCTTGCCCTGGAATTGAAGGAGAGTAAGAGCAGGATCATTGCCGGAAGTAACAGCTCATCTGTCACTCCCGTTTTGCATCCATGGAAAGAAGGCGAGCTCGAGGCTGGAGCAGGATTTTTGGAGGTATACACGGAAAAAAAAAAAAGTTAAACTAATCCTTTGTTTTTAATAATTTCTTTTGAGAATATTTGTCTATTTTAATTGGGTAATTAATCAGTAACTTATTAATATAACAATGCAGCTCTGCAGCAAAGGTTGGATTAGTCCACAGCAGCAAGTAGAGAACGGCAGTGCAATAATGGCGATGCAAATGGGAGGAACAGCTCTGAGGGATGCATCGTTTAACATGGGAATCAGTGGCGGGCGGGAAAAGATGGCAAAACATGCGATTGGGAGGTTGTCAGTGGAGCAGTTATCTGATCTCATGTCTCTCTACCACTGGATGGGGCAAGCATGCTCTGAAGTACTTTTACACCGAAAGCTGCAGCTTTCTCAGCCCAAGGCATTATAAACCATTGTCTTCAGATTGTCTCACGCATTCCACCTTGCTTGTAATGAGCTGCTGTGCTAGCTTGTTCAATTACCCTGTCATTTTTGTTTGCCTCTGCTTATTGGTCTGAAATTAGAAGCAGGCCGATGAGGCGTGTGTTAAATAAATGAATATTCATTTATGAACGTTCAATAGATGAATGTTCTTGCCCAGTTGTTAACGGAAGTCCTACAATCCGTGTTAAATTTGAATAAAGGAATTTTCTGTATATTATTCAATAATACAAGTGTGTATTTACATATATGAGTTCAGGAACAATATCACAAAATTACTCCTAAATATTTGTTCTACAATAAGTACATAATAAATGAAAAATGGAATATATATATATATATATATATATATATATATATATTTCTAATACTTTCCCTTAAGTTGGAGCATGGAGATTTGTATTGCCCAACTTGCGTGATAAGTATATTTTGTACGTTCGTAGAAACATGATTCTGGACCATGTGAAGAGTTGCTTGATTGTCACAATATAAGAGCATAGGTTAGGAATGTGGTACACCAAGATCATTTAAAAGGATCTTGAGCCATGTAAGTTCACAAGTAGTAGAAGCAAGCGCCCGGTACTCAACTTCGGCGGAGGAGCGAGACATTGTAGTTTGTTTCTTAGTGCGCCAGGAAAAAACCAGTAGTGGTGCAGTGAGTGAGGGGATAACTAGCTCAATCCGAATCAGAATAGGCGGAAACTTGAAGAGTGTTAGCAGTAGGAAAAAATAAGTCCTGGCCTAGAGATGCCTTAATGTAGCGAAAAACATAGACAACAACATCATAATGTGGTTGTTTGGGCTGATGCATAAATTAACTGAGAATATTGACGGGGAATACAATGTCGGGATGGGTGATGGTGAGATATATCAAATGTCTAACGAGTCGCCAAAGCGAGCTTGGATCGAAGAGAAGATCAACATTAGTATTATTGAGTTTGAAATTTTGTTTTATGGGAAAATTGGCAGGACGAACACCAAGATGATCGCTATCACTGAGGATGTCAAGTGCATATTTTCATTGATTAAGAAATATACTAGTGGGAGAGCGAGCAACTTCGAGGTCAAGGAAATATTTCAGTTTGCCAAGATCCTTTAGTTTGAATTTTTGAGCCAGCATGACTTTAAAAGTGCTAATATAAGAGCGATCATTGTCTGCCAGGAGAATGTCATCAATATAAACAAGTAGGAGAGTAAAAGACTGACCCCGAGAGCGGGTGAAGATAGAGTGATTAGCCTGAGATTGGGTGAAACTCTCAGCAAGTAAAACAGAAGATAATTTAGAGAACCAATTGTAAGAGGTTTGCTTAAGACCATAAAGGGATTTCTGAAGACGACAAACTCGAGTCTCCCCCTATTTGCAATAACCCAGTGGAGGGGTCATATAAACCTCCTCATCGAGGTCACCATGGAGAAAAGTGTTGTTGACATCCAATTGAAGGAGATGCATGTTCCGAGTTGCAGCCACTGCAAGAACACACCTAACAGTAACAAGTTTAGCAACGGGAGCAAAAGTGTCATGGTAATCCAAACCTTCTACCTGAGTGTAGCCCTTGGCCACCAAGCGAGCCTTGTGTCGCTTTATGAATCCATCGGGCCGAAGTTTTGTTTTGAACACCCATTTACAGCCAATTGGTTTTTTTTTTTTTAGGGGATGGTGCTGAAGAACCCATGTATGATTGGCTTCTAAGGCTTGGATTTTAGAAGTCATGGCATCATGCCAATGTGGGTGTAGAATAACTTGAGAATATGAGCTGGGTTTGGGATGTTGGGACAAAACAGAAAGAAAAGCCAAATGTCAATGAGTAAAACGATGATAAGATTAAAAAAAAAAAAAAAAAAAAAGAGATAATGAAGTGTGCTTGAGGAAGATCTTGAAACTTGTGAAGCCGTGAATGACTTTGGTAAAATTGGGTAGATGTAATCATCCAAGTAAGAGGGATGTATGACAGCTCATTTGGGCCGTGAAGAGATGGGTGGAGGGGGTGGTGGGGAAAGGGGGGGGGGGTGAGGACCTAGGGTTAGGTGTGGTTGGTTGGTTAGGTAAAGTGTAAGAAAAGTGTATATCAAAAATAGGAAGAGGAAGGACGGGAAAAGATTAGGGGGGGGGGGGTTGGAGGAATGAGATGATAGGGAAAAACACTTTCATCAAAGGTGACATCACGGGAGATGATTTTTTTTTTTTTTTCAAGATCATAGACACGATAAGCCTTATGATGAGTAGGATAACCTAAGAAAACACATCAAAGAGCACAAGGGAAGAATTTATCGCGATGTTGGGGAGCAGTTTGGGCATAGCACAAGCACCCAAACACTCGCAAGTGTGTATACGATGGTGGTTTCTAAAAAAGAAGTTTATAAGGGGACTTATGATTGAGACTGGGTGAATGAGTGCGGTTAATTAAATAAGTGGCTGTGAGAATGCATTCACCCCAAAAAGAGATGGGAAGATTAGTTTGAAAACGTAAACACCGAGTCACATTAAGAAGATGACGATGTTTACGCTCAGCAACACCATTCTATTGAGGGGTATCCACACATATGCGCTTATGAAGAATGCCTTGATCATGAAAGAAGGTTTGAAGTGGAATGGATAGAAATTCTTTACCATTATCAGTTCACACGTGCTTAATGGTGCAATTGAATTGATTTTTAATCATGGCGCAAAATTTTTTAAGCCAAGTAAAAGTATTAGATTTCATGTGCATAAGATAAACCCATGTAGCACGTGAGTAGTCATCCACAATTTTTAAAAAATAATGCGCACCAAAAAGTGGAGCTGTAGTATAACCACCCCATATGTCACAATAAATCCAATTAAAACAAAATGTGCTCTTATTCGCGTTCAAAGAAAAAGGTAAACGAGTGTGCTTTTTTCTAGAACAAACATCACAAGCCAAATGAGAACAAGAAATATTTAATGTTTTTGGAAGACATGAAACAGAAGGGTGACCAAGGCGTTGATGCCAAAGAGTACTGTTAGAAATACACTGAGAGTGGGAAACTGAGGTGGAGAGAGGTTTGTTGTGGTAAAGTCTGTCCCGTGCTTCACCCATTCCAATCAGCCTCCTTGTTGATAGGTCGTGAAAAACACAAAAGGTAGGAAAGAAGAGGGCGACAAAATTGATATCAGTGGTGAGTTCGCAGATGGATAATAAATTAAATTTAAATGAAGAGACATAAAGAACATTAGAAAGAGAGAGATTATGAGAAAAACGCATAGTGTCAGTATGAGTTATAGGAATAATGTCACCATTAGGAAGCTTAATGGGGTATGACTGAGTAAAGAGTTGAACATTGTCAAAAGAAAACAAATTGGAAGTCAAATGATATGATGCACCTGAATCAACAATCCATTCAGTATTAGAAAAAGATGTAGAATGACAAAAGATAAGGTTACCAGCAAAGTTGGCAGAGTTAGCATTCCAAGGCGATAAGAGATCCAATAGTTGACAGTATTGTTCGTTGGTGAGATTAGGGACAGCAATCGTAGAAGAAGGTGAAGAACCTGTGACATTATTTGCAGCCATTGAAGAACTAGATTTTTTATTGGGTGTTCCATAAGATGGAGACTTATTGTTGGGTTAACCATGCAGCTTATAACATTATGCCTTCCAATGACCATTACGACAACAGTGGTCACATTTTGGATGACCACACCCTTGCCCCTTGTTATCAGAAAAATTATGAGGAACTGCCATGGCAGTAGATTCTGTTGGAATGCTAGAGATATGAAGAAGGCGTTGTTTTTATTCTTGGTGCAAAATTGAATATACTTTGGTGATAGAAGGTAAAGAATCCATGGCCAAAATTTGGCTATGGATGGAAGCATATGAGTCATGTAGCCCCATCAAAAACTGAAAAACTTGCTCAATGTCTTGCATTCAGATTAATTCGGTTAAGGCACCACAAGTGCACTACGATGCAGAGGCAAGCATGGCTAGTTCGTCCCAATAACCTTTAAGTGTACTAAAATACATAGATATGGTCATGGAGCTTTGGATAAGAGTAATAATGACACACTTCAATTTGAAAATTCGAGGATTGTTGCTTTGGGAGAAACGATTCTAAAGATCTAGCCATACATCACGGGACATTCATAATAGATCAAATTGTGAATAATGGATGGATCAATGGAGTTGAGGATCCATGATAAGACCATATCATTGCAACGTTCCCATAATTGAGTTTCTGTTGAGGGGGACGTTGGTTTGGGAAGGGTACCATTAACAAAAACAAATTTATTTTTTGCATTCAAAGCCATTTTCATAGCCCTCTTTTAGGTAGGATAATTGTCACCATTGAGAAGAGTGGAGACGAGTATGGCACCTGGGTGATCAGCTGAATGGAAAAAACATGCCTAGGGATGGTGCATTGGAGGAGGAGACCTCTGCCGATGTGATGTTGGACAAAATCGTCAGATCAGCGCAGCTAAATAAAAAAATGTCGAATTGGGAACGATGAGAACTACAAAGACGACAATCAGAAGGAGAGAGAGACAACGCGGTAAAATGCCATCGAAAAATCAAGAACCTGCTAAAACGATGCCGGAGATGGGGAGGACCAAAGAAGCACCAGCCGGAACTGAAAACTGACATCGAACCAAAACGCCAAAGGCTACTACGGAAGGCTACTACTGGAGAAGACAAGAGAACCGAACAGAAAGAGATGAGGTCTTCCGGAACAAATGAATAGAGGAACAACTGCAAGTTGGCCATGAAGAAAAATCGGAGAGGCAAGGGAACTCTGGAATGGAGAAAAACCAGGGAAAGACATAAACGGTGAAGATGACGCTTGAACGAGGAAGAACCAGCATGTTCGCTGAGGCACTGAAGATGACGACAATGACATCGCAGAACCGGCGGCCGAGGGGAGGTGACAGGAAGGTGGAAGCCCAAGTCCGAAGGGGAAGACTGGGTCTGCCGATTTGGAACAGGAGGTTCGAACTCGCTGTCCCCGACTATGTGCGAGCTGCGAAGTGGGAAGGGAACGAGGAAGGGAAGATGAAGTTGAAGGAACGGGGATTGAAATTAGGGAGTGTCGGCTGCCAGTGAAGTTGCGAAGAGGGGAGGCGACAAGGGTGCAGCAAGGGTGGGCAGTGGCAAGGGTGGGTGACAATGAAGATTAGAAAAAATTAGGTTTGCTGTGATACCATGTTAAATTTGAATAAAGGAATTTTCTATATATTATTCAATAATACAAGTGTGTATTTATATACATGAGTCTATAAATAATATCCTAAAATTACTCCTAAATATCTGCTCTATAATAAGTACAGAATAAATGAAAAATGGAAAGTGTATATATATTTTTAATAATCGGAAAATCTTTAAGTTTATGAATGAGCATCAATAATTTAATCCAAAAGTTTAAACTTTCATGCATCTATTTATGTCACCTATTCTTTATTTAATTTTTCAATGTGAGACACCTCTCATAAGTGAACTTTCAACATATTTTCTTTTACTTGTGAGTTTCTATTACTCTCTTGAGTGGGAATCAGTTCAATTCTCCTATAGTTAATTAAGTGAACCGTACCAATGTGTCTTATGTGCCTTCAAACCAATGTATCATATATTTTATGCTTTATATATAAGATGATCTTTATCGACCTCAATCATGCACTTGGCCTTTCAACTATTAGCATGTCAGAAAAATTTTACTCTTTGACCTTGACTTTCTTTTTTCACGGAGTTACAAATCACTAGTTATAGAGCACCAACTTGGCCCAAAAGTCTATACTATTAAATCTTGAGCTGATCTATGTATATAACCCACCAATCTTCCACTTAATTTTTTTTTTTTTTTTTTGTGGGACAACATTATAGGTGAATTTTTAACAAGAATTGCTTATGTGGTGGCAATAGGATTTAATAATATTTGATTAGCAGTATTTTTTTCCATATCTAAAGTGGAGAGTTTGTATAGTCTTATTTAAACTTGAAAAGTATTAAGGAGAAAAAAAAAAAAGTAAAGGAATTCATTGACACCAAATTCTATTTGGAAGTGTCGATGACTAGGAGTTGCATGACAATCACCAATCAAGAAAATCTAAAGAAGGAAGGAATGACTTAAACTCATAATCATCACCTTACTTTTTGAAGGGAAAAAAAGTAAAAAAAAAAAAAAAATCCTAAGAAATCTATGAATTAGATAAAATGGGTTGAGAGAATTTTTGTGCATATAGAAGGTGGTTAAATGATCATTTTAAAAGAAATTAATCAACTAACACACCTATCAACACCCCTATTCTTAGAATGGTTACCACGAAACATGTGTGTGTGCATCTTAAGTAAAAAACTAAAAAAGGAGGGAATCCTTTTTTCAATCTTCTAACAAAAGATCATCGTCCAAGAATCTAAACAATAGCATTTGAAATTCTGATATGCTTTTATTTGAAAAAGAGGTGGCCTCAAGATACCCTAAAGTTGAAATTTAAAAGGATAAAAAGATAAATTTTAATTTGATTAAAATCGATGGATTTAAATATGATTGGACTTGGAAATTAACATATATTGAAAAGTATGAAGTAATAGAAAGATTTAACTTATAATCAAATTAGAGAGGAAGATTATTTGAAAGACAATTTTTGATTTTGTCTTAAATCCACCAAAAGGGAATATTCTTTAAATGAGAACCATTAAAGAATGGAAAGTAAAAAACAAAAAACAAAAAAAAACTAAAGTTTCATCATCGGCTAAGAAAGGAATGAACTTGAAATCATTGTGGAGAACATTTCTTGAAAATTAGATTAGGGTTTTGGAAATAAGGAAAGAATTCCATGTTTGTGAAGGGACTTGCGGAATAGCCTTAAGATCTAGCTATAGTGCATACATAAAAAAAATAAATAAAAAAAGAATTATACCTATGAGTTCTGTCTGGTTTGTTCTCGAATCTTTTAGTATGAAAACAAGCCCTTGAAGATGACCAGAAATCTTCTACTGTATTCCTTGAACACACCTTACTCCTAAAAGAGTGGGCTCATAAGCGGTTGCTAGGGTTTTCTTCTCTCACAAAAGCGTCTATCTCTGTGAGAATTCACTCATCTTCCCCTAGCCGCTGAATGGATCGTGTGTATTTAGGCTACAATAGGGACCTCTAGGCAAATATGACTAGGGCTTCCCACATAATTAAGAATTCCTAACCTAACCTGAATTCATCCTTAATTACGTTAATTATAATTCATACCACTAAAGAATTATAATTGCACTCCCTGTCATATTCGAAATTAAATTTCGAGCTCCTATTATTAAATGCTTATTTATCTCCTCACGTAAAGATTACAGATACTCGTGTATTAAATTAAATTACTAACAATTTAATTAATTGACATAATAATTCCCTGAGACCTTCCACTTAACTTATTTGATGTGCCAAATTGAAAATCCACCTACAAGGTTTGACACAATTAAAACTTATAAACTTCCTCAAGGGGGTATTATCAATCCCGATACTGGGACGTGGATTCCATCAATAATTAATGTTCACCATACACATAATGTCATCACCCAACTCACTGAGTATTTTGACTTAAGAATCTCACTCTTCTATGAATGAAAGTAATAAACAGTATATGCACGTGTCTAATAATCATATCAGGATTAAGAGCATAAGCACTCAAAATAACTATGAGGTATTAATTATTTTATATAGTTATTATAAAAACAATTACCCTAAGACGGTTCTGTTCAATACACACAAAGTGTACTAACACAAGGAGTTGGAACTGTACCCTTCCCAATAGTC
The DNA here is from genome assembly GCF_029873635.1 of Malania oleifera. Taxonomy (NCBI): domain Eukaryota; kingdom Viridiplantae; phylum Streptophyta; class Magnoliopsida; order Santalales; family Ximeniaceae; genus Malania; species Malania oleifera. The sequence continues at coordinate 74,017,504 of NC_080417.1, forward strand.
AAGTCAGGCCTATTAAAACCTTGTGCTACAGTCTTACCAATGGTGTGTTCAATTTCATTTAAGACTGTGAACAATAAACTTATATTCTATAAGAACAAATGATCTAATCTTCTGTGTATAAGTCGTACTCTACACACTAGATCACCTATTATATAGAATAAAAGACACACATGCATAATCATTAAATAAATAATGTCAGGCAAACATTACTCAAAGATTTTTATTAAAATGGAATAATTGAAGTTATTAATAAATACTAAAACTGATTACATAAAGCATGTCTTTTAGTATAAATCACCAACGATCTCCCATTTAGACTCAAATCCATGTTGCCATACATCTCACTCTCATTCCCTCTACATGACTATCAAAAGTACTAGCTGGTAAGCTATATGGAAACGGGTCTGCTAGGTTGCTTGCCGTGCAATCTTGATCACCATTACATCACCTCTCTACACGATCTCTCATATCAGGTGATACTTATGCTCGATGAGTTTTGCCCTCTTGTGGGTCCTGGGTTCCTTTGAGTTAGCAATTGCCTCATTATTATCACAGTAAAGTGTAATAGGAAACTGTACCAAAGGCACCACTCCTAGATCCAATAAAAAGGTCCTTAGCCAAATGGTCTCCTTGGTTGTTGTTGGCCTTACAAGGCTTAAAATCTTGTTTTGATGATAACAAATCAGAGGAACTTAACATATTTGGTTAAGTGATGATATTTCAGGACTCAAGTAGGTGCATACAAGGTCAAGTGCACACAAGGATTATTGAAAGCTTGTAGTCTAAAAAAAGAAGATCTCATAAAGCTTATACTATTAAAGCATGGATTCAAAGATGATTTGATGAAGCTTAAAGTAAATTGAAGTTGGAAGTCAAGATAAACTCAAGAGATGGAATAACATGAAGCCTTTAGTGCTTAGAATGTATAAGTCTTAAAAAGTCTCATGTAAGTACTTTAAGTGATTTCAATATGGATACACGGAACTCTTAGGTTAATTTCTTGGACCTATTAAAGCACTTACATGAAATTAGTTGATATTTGAGCATGACATGATAAATTTAAAAGCATGATTGGTAATCTTGACACTTTCATGAATACATAGTTTATACTAATGAAATTCTAAATTTATTGAATATGAAATACATTTCATTTAGAGGGGGGGGGGGGAGTTATACTTATTAAGTAATGATATCATGATTACTGGAAATTATTGAAAATTCTGATATACAAATTTTTGTATTTTCTCATGCTATTTTGGGACTTATTGTCTATTTTTTATGCATGATGAATGCAAAGTTTCTGCTTTGTGCCTTGACTAGATATATACTTTTGCTTATGGTTGCTCTTTGCCTTAGTATTTATATGTTTTTCTTGATATCTTACTCTTTTTGATTGATGTCAAAAGGGGGAGAAGTTTTGGATAAAAATTGAACATGATAATTCATCTTGAATTATGACATGATGTGATATTAATTTAATATTGATATATGAGAATGATATTGAAATTTATCGTGAATTTTGAATGGCTTATTGAAATTGATCTTTATATTGTAAATATTATTAAGTTAATGCTTACTGTAAGGAGGAGCTTTTTTAAGACTTACTCATTTTTTATCCTTATTTTTCATAATCAACAAGGGGTAAATTGTTGGCCTTATAAGGCTTAAAATCTTGTTTTGATGATAACAAATCAAAGAAACTTAACATATTTAATTAAGTGATGATATTTCATGACTCAAGTATGTGAATACAAAATTAAGTGCAAACAAGGATTATTGAAAGCTTATACTCGAAAGAAAGAAGATTTCATAAAGCTTATACTATTAAAGCATGGATTCAAAGATGACTTGATGAAACTTAAAGTGGATTGAAGTTGGAAGTCAAGATTGACTCATGAGATGGAAAAGCGTGAAGACTTAAGTCCTTAGAATGTGTAAGTCTTAAGAAGTCTCATGCAAGTACTTTAAGCTATTTCAATATGGATACATGAAACTCTTAGATTAATTTCTTGGACCTAAATACCTTTTAAAATACTTGAAAAATATTTTTATAAGGTCAAAAGTTATTTCAAAAAAGTTAAAATTATTTTTGGAATGAAAAGCACTAAAACAGGATTTTCCAAACTCTGTTTTTTTTTCTATATCCGCATTGATATTCATGTTTCTCTATCAAAAACTCATTATCTTAAAACGTGTTCAACATGAAAGATGAAGAATTTTCTCTTAGATTTCTATTGGTACTAAGAACGTCTAATTTGGAGTTATATAGAAAAAGTTATCACCTAAAATACTGAAAAGTGGTCAAAGCTGTCAAATGCCTAAATGTGTTGACCCAGGCGACTGACGCAATGATTGAATGAAATTGGGCAAACCTGAGAGGATCCAGGTGATTGATTCTTCATACCCAATCAACTCACTCTTCCAAAATCAAAGTTTTAAAAGTAATGGGAAGTTTCCAAAAATTGAGTTTTTGAATTCTAAACGTTATGAAAACTTAGGAAACACTCCAAGTCACTTGGGGAACACAAAATGCTCCTTTTAAGCTCTATAAATACCCCCAAGACAAAGGATTTTAACCACTAAGAATTAAAATCAGCAATCAAGCTCTCTTTGCTTACAATCTTCAAAAGCTCTCTTGCTTAGATACTTGCTAAAGTTTCAACTAAGTCTTGCTGAGAATTTCTCACCAATCTTTGCGCACAAATTCTAAATCTTTCAATCTAAGAAAGAACCCGATGTTGGCCTTACAAGGCTTAACATCATGTTTTGATGATAACAAACAAGAGGAACTTAATATATTTGGTTAAGTGATGACATTTCAAGACTCAACTATGAAAATGCAAGGTCAAGTATTCAGAAGGATTCATGAAAGCTTATATTTCAAAGGAGGATGATCATATGAAGCCTAAAGCATGGATTGAAGGATGATTTAATAAATCTTGAAGAAAATGATAACATGGAATATTTCAAAATCTTACATTAATTCAAGTGATCAAGAATGAAAGCAGGGTGAAATTCAGGACTTAATGGACTCAAAGCAAACAAGCTCATATATAAAGACTTCAAGGAGTTCAAGAATTGAAAGTCTATAGGAACTATTATGTAGATACTTCAAGTATACTCCAATATGAAATTCTTTGAAGCTCATTAGGTATAAGAGACCTAGAGACGTAAATTTTAATCTTGGAAAATAATTTTTAAGTAAACAAATCAAAAATTCAAGATTTGAGAAGAAAATAGAGTTTTTTCAAAGAAATCTTAAAAACGGCACTTTGAACTAGATAGAAGCCTAACTACAAACCCTCAGTAGGCTGACATAATTAATTTTTTTAAGATGGTAAGATAGAAGGTCTTCAGGCTACTGACTAGACCTTGATAGGCGCCTAACGTGGTAAATTGAGAAGCCTGACTAGGTTTTGCCAGGCAACTGCCACCCTTCCACCTTTGATTTAAAATTGAGTTTTAAAGTGACAGACTATTGCCATGTAGGAAAATTCAAATTTTTTTTATAACGGCAAAGTTTTTAAAATTGATTACTTGGGGCTCAAATTTGTCTAAAACTTGGGCACTACTCCAAGAAAACTTGGGGATCAAGTTAAATGCTTTTGTAAATCTATAAATTGGCCCCAAGGCCACTGATTTTATTCACCAAGCATCAATTTCAGCTCTCAAATTCTCTAAATTGCTCTCATCTTTCAAAGGTTCTCTTGCTCACATATTGCTCACGAATTATACTGAGTTTTTCTGACTTTCAATCACTGAGTTTGTGCTTCAACTCTAAATCTTTCATAAATTGAAAGAATTAACCGGTGATAAAACTCCTTGAGCTTCAATTTCAATTTCATATTATATTACTTTGAAGTATATAGATTTGAAATTGTACTAATGTGCTCTATTTGAGAGTGTTCTTGTATGCAACGTTTATTTCATATATCTTGTAATTCTTAAATGATTCAAGGTGTTTGGATCGTTGACTAAGTGTGGGGTATCGCTTGGAGAGGTGTAACCATAGCCTATTGAAGGAGTGAGTGAGTGTGGGGTATCACTTGGAGAGGCGGTGCTCTAGTGTACTGAAGGAGTGTGTAACGGTTTTGTTCCGCCCAAAAAGGAACCGATTTAGTGAATCCTTAGGTGGTTTCCCTAAGGCAAGGATGTAGACTAGGGATAAGCCAAACCTCGTAAAAACCCAGTCTCGTTCTCTTTCCCTCGTTCTCTTTAAATTCCAGCAAACATATAAACTATGTGCATGATTTAATTTCTTAATCATATATACTACATAATTTGGATTTTAAATTAGCTCAAGTTTAATTTGGTTTTGGGATTGCAGAAACTGAAAGGGAGTACGTTGGTTGATCAATACTTTGTGGAAACCTCAAAAGGAGTAAGTTGATTGATTAACACCCAAAGACAAATTAACTAATAGTTTATTTAAATTCTGAGTTGTGGGTTGCGTTGAAGAAACAAATTGCATTCACTACAGGGCTTGAATCAAATACACATGGCTGCAAAAGCTGAAAGCTGAATCTTGTATCTTCTTTAAATATATTGTGGTTACGTGGTTTGGTTGATTAAGTTTTATTGTGTGATTGTGGATTGAATAAAAAGAACTAAGTTTTCTGTGTGATTTTTAAATCAACAAAAAGGTCAAGAATTCATTGAAAGAATTAAAAGAGGTTAGGAATCTTAAAAAGAATTGAAGGAAAATTTTAAATAACCTAATTCACCCCCAACTTGGGATTACACCTTAGTTTTCAATTGGTATCCGAGTGGGATTATAACAAATCCCAACAAGTAGTTATATAAATATCTAGATGGCACTATTAGGCGTAGCTCCATTTGGAGAGGGTCAATCCTCAACTAGGTCTCCCATCTTTTGTGGTTTAAATTATACATTTTGGAAACAAATGAGTAAATCTACCTTCAAACTATGGATTAGAAAGCATGGAAGGTTGTCACACATGGTGACTTAATTCCTACCAAGCGTGTAGATGGAAAAGAAATACCCAAATAAGCAAAAGAGATGACCGACAATGACCATAAGATGCTGCAAGTAAATTCAAGTGCTATGAATGCATTGTATTATGCCTTTGATATGAATGAATTTAATAGTATCATGGCATGTAAATCAACCAAAGAGATTTGGGATAAATTAGAAGTTACTTATAAAGGATCCATTGATGTTAGAGATAGTAGAATAGACATGCTCACAAACGAGTATGAATCTTTCAAGATGAATCCGGATGAATGCATCACTAGTATGTACACTAGGTTCACCAACATAATAAACTCTCTAAATGCATTAGGAAAAACTTACACCACCTATGAGATGATCCGAAAAATTCTTAGAGGGCTGACACCTATATAGGAACCAAAAGCCATTGCAATAATCGAAGGAAGAAATTTGAAGAACACCTTCTTAGATGAACTCGTAGGTTCTCTCCTCAGATATGAAATGACAATGAATGAAAGAAGTAGAAAATCTAAAGCTTAAGAATCTATTGTTTTTAAAATGTCAAAGAAAAGCTATAGTGATGAAGAAGAAGATGAAATGAATGAAGATGAACTAGCATTCATATCCAAGAAACTTGTAAGAATACTAAGAAGGAAAAATAAATTCAAAAAAAAAAAAAACAATCCAAAACTCAAGTTCTTATGAAGAAGAAACCAATGAAAAGAAATCAAAGAATAAAATCCCCACATGTTATAATTGCAAGAAAGATGGACACATAAAACCTGAATGTCCACTTCTTAAGAAAGATTCTAAAAAGAAAAAGAAAAAGGGAATAAAAGCCACTACTTAGGACAATAGGAGTACAAGCAATTTCGATAATGAATCAAGTGACTAAGAGGTTGCTTGCTATATGGCCTGGGCTGATGAGGAAAGCTCCTCATCCAAATCCTTAAATAGTTCTTGTGATGATTTAGCAGAAGAGTCCAATGATGAGTGTATGCCATCTTATGAAGAACATCAAAATGATTTATTCAAGGTGCATAATATGTTAGTTAATGTGACTAAACAAAACACATCATTGAAAAACAAGAATGAAGGAGTTATGAAAGAGTTAGAATCCCTTAAACTTTCTAAAAGAGAAATAAATTTGAAAATCAAGAAATTAGAAAGTCATATGATTTTGCATTTAAAGTCCAATTTCAAAACATAATATTCCCCAGATAATATATGTGATAATGGGGACTATTTTACGTGTAAGTGCAAGGTCGTAAGGTCTTTTCAAGTATGCCCAAAAACCTGGCATCGGTCGACTGAGCTCCAAAGTCATCTAATTAACCTACGGTCGGTCTATGGCATTACTGAGCTTATAGATCCTACATGCATGATATGTAATGATTATTACAGACCGATCCTATATTACTATTATAGACCCAAATTAAACTTAATATACAATTATAACAAGTGAATCTCCTGGGTCTTCTTTTAGCTTTGAGTCATCGTGTGCCATCATACGATCTTGTCAATGAAAACTTGCACACACACTAAGCAACAATTAAATTCCGGAGCATTTGTCATAATCAAAACAGGGTATGACCCATAGGATCAACAATCTCCCCCTTTTTGATGATGACAAATATTTGCCTACTTCTCCCCATTTTGGCAATAGCAAAAAAGGTCTAGATAAATATTTAAATATATATAGGCAAATAAGAGGAAAATATCATTCATATACAAGAGATAAGTTGGGAAGATTTTAGAAATTTCGACAGCATGTCGTTTGAAAGTGGAGCATTTCCCAAAAATCTCTATATACAAGTGACCTGATTGAGTAATATATTGACAATATATCCACAACTACTCACTCAAATAGTCCATTATTCTGAAAACACATAAATATAATTATCAATACACGAGAGATATGATAGTCATGCATTGCAAATCATAAAAATTTTCACAAAGCGTGAAATATAGCAATGAAGCACGCAAACTGTATAACTAGTCATTAAAAGGTTCAAATGACATAAAAAACATGATTAGACCAGAAATATACACAAACCATTGAAATTGAAACATATCATAAGACTCATGAAAGATTTGAGTTAAAAGCACACGACATATGATACCAAATAGAAGGTTTAAGCATAAAAGCAGTCTAACTAGTTTGCATGCATTTTCATGTGAAGTTATTGAACCAGTTATGCAACTTAAAAACATAGTGTATAATAATAATAAGGTAAGTGATAAAAGAGTTTAGTTTTGAAATTTGATCTTGCCACTAGTACATGTAAATAAATATATATGTATATAATAATAATATATATCCCCCGTATAATGTTTGCAAAATGGTATTGAAGGTTGCTTGCTGAAAAAGAAGTTTTAAGGATCAAGCAAGCACAAATTTTCTGGTTTGTCAATTAAGTACATACAAAAAAATAATTAGAAAAGCACAACCATAATGATCCTAAAAATTTAACAATCGCATCTAAGATCATATGACAAACACAAGGAACGTGTGGTTAATTAAGTATTATATTTTTCAATTAAGATATTCAATAAGGTCATCACAATTGAGCATGTGCCACAGTTAATAACAAACTTATCTAAGCCAAAAATATTGGTGAGCATAACAAGATAGGAATTTAATTTTAGATGTTCTCCCTATCAAATTGAGTACGTGCTTAGATTCTTTAACTACTTATATTATCCAAAGATTAATTTCATTATGTTCCGTAGTATAAGCCATTCTTTTGAAATCCTTTAAACCAACCATACTAATGGTTTATTAATAGTATACTAATTAATATGGTTATCCCTATAGGCCACATATGCATCCTAGAAAATATATTAAGGCATGAACTAATACTCACAACCTAGAACAATCCATACCTATTCGTAGACCTTTAAAAACCAGATATGATGTTCAGGGTTTTCTAAAAAGCCTCAATATTCAAAAATGTGAATTGATGCATATGAATCCTTTAAGTTCTTTCTATAGGGATGGAGCTGGGCTCCTCTAATTATTCGATGATTATGTTAGGATGAAATTTGATATTTCTATTTAAGTTTTCACTCATCCTTTCAAAAATATTTTAACATTTTTATCATCATAATCACCTTTGCGCATGGATTTGGTTTAGGAAAATTTCACCAAAATTTCAGCAGCATGCCAACTGTAAATTGAATATTTCCCAAATTTTTATGCACCAAGACCTAATAGATTCAAGCAATTAATTCAAAATAATTTAGTTTGAGCATGCGAGAACCTATTTCTACTACCTGCATGCAATACACAATATACTGCATCAACCATGCAGGAGGCATTCTAGACTACACATGCAATCTAGTAGTATAATCAACAACCCTTATAAAATGTAAACCATCCAACAAGATAACATGAACAATAAATAACCATGGATAGTTAGGAATTCAGTTCAGTATTCATATGGAAATTTAGGCATGAAATAGAAAAATATGAGAGCATTTTAATTTATATAACCATGAAAAAATATATGCTCCCCCTGAGTTATGCACTCAACTCATTTTATGCCTTTTCTTATTTTTCAAGTTGTTCAGTCAAGTGTTATAAGAATTTCAATGATTATATCTTGGCTTTAAATGCTTTCTTCTTAGAGGACCAAAAAGTCACAATAGATACTTCTTTAAGTGAACTAAGCCACTATTTGCCTCTTTTCTTATGATTTTTAGTACGTGAGAGACCCAAGTTCGAATGACTTTGAATAATAACTACATGTGCATAGGTCACTTCGAGATACATGAATCCATCAAGATTAGGACCTAGGCAACCAATTTAGCCATTCAACACAGTCAAAGGATATGAAACTCTAAATGATTTAATTTTAAAACTTAAGAGCTTTGTTTGAGCTGTAGAGAATAAATACTCTTGGATAATAAGATTATCATTAAGCTTAGACGAGTATTTAGGTGAAGTAGGACATTGTATAGTATAAGCAGGCAGGAAGGTAAGTCCTAGCTATTTAGATAAAGAGCATTTAGGAGAATATAGTTTGAAGAATGATGCTCTTTGAAGAATGGAAAGCATCCTTTAGATATGATCACTATTTTGGAGTAAGGATACAAACCAATGAGAGAATGGATTTTACCAAATGTGATCATGATGTGGTAAAGATTTTCCTATGGAGAAGATGAACCCGAATCAGAGGATTTGTTTTTTGAACTCAAAGGTAAAATTCCCCTAGTGGATGCATCTAATTTTGATTTCAAGGATGTCTTATGAAAAGCACTCAATATATGTTGGTCATTTATGGTCAATAGTGCTTTAAGTCTAGTGTGATGACTTGATTTTGATTTAGGCTTTTCATATTCAAAAGTGAGTTTAGGGTATGGTGATATATGATATAAGATGGAACCCTAACACTCAATTTTGTGCAATGGACAACAGTGACTTAACTTAAAGTATTATATTTAAGCGTGGGTTAAGCATTTGGAAATATTTACCTAGCAATGATGCCTAGTCCATTTGGGAGTGGATTTTATTCAATTTTTGAATTGGCTTGCTAATCTTGTGACTCTTAGTATGGTGAAAGTGTATAGTGAATACATATACTAAGAAGTTTTATTTTAAGCACAAACCACTTCCTAAGCCTACAGTCATCACAACCCCTAAACCTAGGAACTAAGGGACGATTAAAATATTTATACAATTTCTATTGGAATTCGATCTTCCTTAGATCCTGAGAGATTCACCATCATGATAATTCAATTCATTTTCTTATCCAGGCCTCTAAGACTACTAGATGGACACAAAGATTGAATGCGCCATTTTCTTTTATAGTGTAAGCAGGTTTTGTAAATATGTGAAAGATTATGCTTACAAATCTTATTTTTGCTTGATGTGGCATAAAAATAGCTATTGGATATAAAGGATGACCCCTTCTTGAAAATGTTTTTCCTTTTAATTCTTAAGGGTTTATTATGATTATTCTTTTCATTTTTAACTTCGAGTGTAGCTCTAGAATAATCATCCTTTTCTTTTTCTAAGTAGATAATTTTTAAGATCTTCTTCATCTTTCTTTTATCTAAGATGGAATAATAATATTTTATTTTTCTTAATTGCTTTGCCATGCTTTTATTTTCCTTTTTCAAAATGGATTTCTTTTTAGAGAACTTTGCTAGAAATTTATTCATTTTCAATAAAGTTTTATCCAGCTTTTCATATGAAGCCAGCTTTCATTTATCAATTCAACACATGATTCATCATAAGATATATCATAGTTATTATATGAATCATTGCCTGCAATTTCAACAGTATTGTCACAGGGAATATTAGATGATTCATCATATGACACAACATAGCATTCAACATAAGAATCATCACATGCATCATCAACAAAATTATCATAGTATTCAACAAATGATTCAACATTTGACATATCACAATAGTTAAGGTAAGAATCATCAATTGAGTTTGAGTTAGAATCATATATCTTTTCTTCTGTTAATGCCATTTCCCTATCACTTACCGCTCCCTGACCATCTGGGCATGACACCTCTAGAGTGATGGTATCCTTTTCCTTAGATTCTCCATATTTATTTTCATGTTCGTCCTAGATTTCCTGTGCACTAAGACATGCCACAAACTCAACAAAAATATTATAATCTAATGCAAGATGTAACATATCCATGGCATATGAATTTGCATGCATCAAATTAATATCATTTTCTACTGGCATATAAATTCCTTTATCAATCACCTATCAAGCCCTCTAATTCATAAATTTTAAAAATACGCTTGTTCGAATTTTTTAATGGGCGTAATTGACACCACAAAATACAGGAGGACTAGAGGGTGACTATCCCTTGCCAAATGGGATACACCAATTTGAGCCATTGCAATCTTTTACAAAAGCTGTTAAGCTTAGGGCAACGAAGCTCTGATTCCACTTGTTATCTTTGGTGTATTCCCAAGAGTTGGAGTGAATTGGAGATTAAAAATTTCCTCCTAGGTTCAACTAATCCAGCCGGAAGTGTTTTACAATCCTAGGGTCTTTCTATGTATTCACAATCCTAATCAAATATTTAAACGATAAACATAAACATACAGGTGTAGAAAGTAAATTGCGGAAAATAAAATCAACACCAGATATGTTATCGGGGTTTGGCCAACTGTGCCTACGTCTTTGCCTCTAGCTCGCAAGCCTAAGGATTCCACTAATGCTCACTTAACGAGTGGAGCGGCACCGTTTACAACTAGGTCAATTCACGGGGCTAACCTTAACCTACACCTTACCAGGATGGTGCACCTAACTTTCCTAATCGGGTCTAAGCCAATCCGGGACTATTCAACAGGGCTAGTCTCCCTTTTTAGGCCCACGCCTGGAATACAACAAATGTAAGTTTACATACATGGAAATGTGCTTCTCAACTAAGCAGACTATGTATTACAATACGGTACAGTATAATCAATGCACATCAATAATATATGTTGATCCTATGAGTCATTCCCTGTTTTGATTATGACAAATACTCTGGTATTTAATGTCTATCTAGTTTGTGTGCAGGTTTATATTAGCAAACCAATTGATGGCACATGAAGACTTGAAGACTAAAGACCCTAAAGACTTATTGTAATTTATATTTTGTGTAATTTGGGTCTATACTAGTAACTAGGTGTATCGGTCTGTAATAATTTCTGCATGTCATGCATGTAGGTTTTGAAAGCTCAAAAAGACCGTAGTTTGACCATAGGGACCGAATGACTTTAGGGCACTCAGTCGATCGACACCAAGTTTTTGGGCATACTTGAAAAGATCCTAGGTTCCTACACATTGTGCAAAAAGTCCCCATAATCACTTACATTATTAGGGGAAAGAATTGAAATAAAATTGGACAAAATAAGGTAAGTATGTGAGAGGTAGGGTGACTGAACCTCAGGAGTTCAAAACTCCTCAGGTGCCCGAACTGCTAGAAATTCAGCAATTTGACCAGGCTTCGAGCCACCGAACATAAAATGACCCTATCGCCCTTATGTGACCGAACCCTTAGAAGGTTACTTTTCACCAACTCGAGCTGCCTAACTTTTTAGTTCAAAAAGGGCTTAGGCAACCAAACTTGTTAGTTCGGTTAACCGAACTTTGTTTCGGGCACCTGAACTGCACGACAAATGTTTCTGAATTTTATTCAAGCAACCGAACCTAGACCCAGGTGACCGAATTATTTAAAAGATGCTTTTTTAACTGAGTGTTTTCAGGCACTCGAACCTCAGACTAGGCACCCGAACTTTTTCAGGTTAAATTAATTTTTACAGGGGTTAAAATTAAGTAAACTGGGTTAATTTTCCTAATTGGTTTTAAAACAAATTTAATAATACCCATAAAGTCCCCAACGGTTATAATTTTGCCATTCTCTATATATAGGAGCTCATTTACAAAATTAAGGAGAGATTAGCAGAAAATCATTTACAAAAATCCTCTCTATTTCAAAATCCTATTCTTACCCAAATACTCTCAAATTTCTATTCCCTTGATACATCTTAGTATTGTGAGAGTATATTGATTGTGCTAGTGCATATTAGGTTGCTAATGCTCCCATTGTTCTTGTTTGATTGATTGATTGATTTTTGGGGAGTTAGCAAAGTTTATCCCACAGATTTGAATGTAATAAATCTTATGTTGGGATAAACTAGTAAGCTTATGACATTTGCATCGTTATTGCAAGTGTCTCATAGCTTTGATTTTGCTGTGCAAAAATATTTTCAACAAGCTATAATATTTTTCAAGCTACTCTTGAGCTCATTACACTGAAGGAAAATATTTTGAGTTAAGTTTGAATATTTGATTAACATCTTTGAAACTTTGATTTTCTATTGAGATTTCATTTAGTTTGTTTCAAAGACACAGCTTGTTTACAATACTCTTGAGCATATTAGTGATTATATCTTGTCGAGTGTGGCTTGCACAAAAATACACATCATTGAGCTTACATTAACCTACGTTGTTGATGTGTATGTGATTGCACGTACTGGGGTACATATCTGCTTTACTTGAGAAGCATAATCAATGTACCAGTTATATTGTGAAAATACTTTTGTATTTCTAGGCATGGCCTGAAGAAGTTTCATCTAGCTCGGAAGGATCAGGTTGGGGTCAGCCCTATGAATTTGACCTAGGGCCTTCTCCGCCTCACAATGAGAGTTTGTAAAGGTTGAGGTCAACCCTGTGCTAATTGACCTGGTTGTATTAGGTGTCGCTCCACCCGTTAAGTGAACCATTAGTGGAATCTTTGGGCTTGCGAGTTAAAGGCGGGGACATAGGCACAGTTGGCCGATTCCCGATAACATATCGTGTGTGCATTGTTTATATTTCCGCAATTTATATTTTTGCACGTGTATGCTATAGTGTGAATGTTGTGTATGATTTTATTTTCACGTTATATTTATCTACGCATATTGGAACTGCATAGATAGACCCTAAATTGTGAATATACTGCTGCTATTTAGGTCAAACCTAGGAAAAAGTTTTTAAATTCCAATTCACCCCCCCCCCCTCCCCTCTTGGGAGTACACCAAAGCTAACAATATAGAAACTATAAGCTCTGTGCAATGTGTTCAACTACACTCTAATACATGTTAATATGTAATAACCACAAAGAGTGTACAATTAATCTATCTTTAAAACCAAGTATCAATATTGATCATTCATAACAAGGGTTTCAAAGATTTGCAACAAGAGTGTTCAAAACTTCTCACAAATGATTTTCTCAAAAATATAGCTAAAGAGATATTTGAAAAGTTTGCTTGTGAAAAATGTATTTGCACAATAAAAAACACAAGCCAAGTAAGTCTTGCAATGGTGATGCAAAGACCCACTAGCAACAAGGTTTTCCCACACAAAGAGTATCAATTAAACTGGGGGAAAAACCTTAACTAAAACTCTCCAATAAAATCAACAATCAATCTATATCCAATGAGAGTTTTGAGCAAGAGTAGCTAATGAAGATCACACCCTAACACACTTTGGAAACAAGGTTTGTCAAGGGAATCACAAAGATAGAGTGTATTTTGGTTTGGTATATAAAATATGAGCACTCAAATTTCAAAGGATTTTTAAGATAATCCAGGTGCTAATCATGTCTTAATTTTACAAATGAGCATGTATATATAGGCATAGGCAAAATTATGACCGTTGGGGACTCAATGGGTATTATTAAATTTTTTTAAAAAATGTTTAAAAAAATTAACCTTGTTTAACCCAATTTACCACGGTTAAAAATGGGACCAACCTGAGAGTTTCAAGTGCCCGACCTGAGGTTCGGTCGCTCGAACAGATTCAATAGAAGAAGTCATTTTTGAACATTCGGGTGCTTGAATAAGGGTTCACTTTGCTGAACCGGGGCGATTTCCAAAAGTCTTTGATTCGTTCACCTTTCCCTAAGTTCGATAGCCTGAACTTGTCAATTCGGTCACCCAAGGGTAAATTGAACTATAGGTTCGGGTTCCCAGGGACAATGGAAAAGTACATAGTACTAGTTCAGTTGACCGAGGATGCTATGGTCCTTTTGAGTATTGTCGCCCGAATGCAGGTCAACATTTTGACCAGTTAGCTATTCGGTCAATCGAGGCAAAATGCACTGCCAAGTTCGGTCACCTGAAGTCGTATGATTTTGCATTTAAAGTCCAATTTCAAAACATAATATTTCCTAAATAATATGTGTGATAATGGGGACTATTTTACGTGTAAGTGTAAGGTCGTAAGGCCTTTTCAAGTACGCCCAAAAACCTAGCGTCAGTTGACCAAGTTAGCCCTAAAGTCATCTGATTAACCTACGATCTGTCTATGGCATTATTGAGCTTGTACATCCTACATGCATGATATGCAGTCATTATTATAGACCGATCCTATATTACTATTACAGACCCAAATTAAACTTAATATACAATTGCAACAAGTGAATCTTCTGGGTTTTCTTTTACCTTTGAGTCATCATGTGCCATCATACGATCATGTCAATGAAAACCTACACACACACACTCGGCAACAATTAAATAACAGAGTATTTGTCATAATCAAAACAGGGTATGGCCCATAGGGTCAACAAGGTAACATATTTAATGTTTTTAAGATGGAAAGATAGAAGGTCATCAGGCTACTGACCAGACATTAATAGGTGCCTGACATGGTAATTAAGAAGCCTGAATGGCTTCTTCTAGGTGACTGTCACCCTTTGGCCTTTGATTTAAAATTGAGTTTTAAAGTGACAGACGCTTGACCAAAAAGTGACAAGCTACTGCCATGTAGAAAATTCAAATTTTTTATAACAGTAAAGTTTTTAAAAATGATTGCTTGGGACTCAAATTTGTCTAAAACTTGGGCACTACTCCCAGTAAACTTGGGGTTCAAGTTAAATGCTTTTCTAAATCTATACATAGCCCCCAAGGCTATTGATTTTATTCACCAAGCATCAATTTTAGCTCTCAAATTCTCTAAATTGCTCTCATCTTTCAAAGGTTCTTTTGCTCACATATTGTTCACGAATTCTACTTAATTTTGATGACTTTCAATCACTGAGTTTATGCTTCAACTCTAAATCTTTCATTCATTGAAAGAATCAACCGGTGATAAAACTCTTTGAGCTTCAATTTCAATTTCATATTGTATTACTTTGAAGTTTATAGTTTTGAAATTGTACTAAGTTGCTCTGTTTGAGAGTGTTCTTGTACGCAGCCTTTATTTCATATTTCTTGTAATTATTGGACGATTCAAGGTGTTTGGATCATTGACCAAGCGTGGGGTATCGCTTGGAGAGGTGCAACTCTAGCCTATTGAAGGAGTGACCGAATGTGGAGTATTACTTGGAGAGGCGGTGCTCTAGCCTACTTAAGAAGTGTGTAACGGTTTTGTTTCGCTCAGAAAGGAACTAGTTTAGTGAATCCTTAGATGGTTTTCCTAAGGTGAGGACATAGGCTTGGGATAAGTCGAACCTTGTAAAAACCCTGTCTCTCTCTCTTTCCCTTACTCTCTTTAAATTCCAGCAAACATATAAACTGCGTGCATGATTTAATTTCTTAATCATATATACTATGTAATTTGGATTTAAATAAACTTAAGTTTAATTTGGTTTTGGGATTTCAGAACCCGAAAGAGAGTACATTGGTTGATCAATACTTTGTGGTAACCTCAAAGGAAGTACGTTGATTGATTAACACCCAAAAACAAATTAACTAATAGTTTATTTAAATTCTAAGTTGTTGGGAATTTGAGTTGTGGGTTGCATTGAAGAAACAAATTACATTCACTACATGGCTTGAATCAAATACACAGGGCTGCAAAAGCTGAAAGCTGAATCTTATATCTTGTTTAAATATATTGTGGTTAATTGGTTTGGTTGATCAAGTTTTGTTGGTAATTATGGATTGAATAAAAATAACTAAGTTTTTTGCGTGATTGTTAAATCAACAAAAAGGTCAAGCATTCATTAAAAGAATTAAAAGAGGTTAAGAATCTTAAAAATAATTAAAGTAAAATTTTAAATAACCCAATTCACCCCCCCTCTTGGGACTACACCTTAGTTTTCACCTGGTGATATACACTTGAGCTTCATCTTTCTATATTGTTATTTGACTGAAGTATATTGTTTTCAATTGTACTAATCTGCTCTTGTTGAGAGTGTCTTTGCACACCAATTTGTTTCTTGATTTTCTTGATGGTTCAAGTTGTTTGAATCATTGTACCGAGCATGGGTTATCGCTTGAAGAGGGGGCTCCACCCTAGTTGAATTAGTGAACCAAACGTGGGGTATCACTTGGAGAGGAGTGCTCTATCCTATAGAAGGAGTGTTGTAAATGTTTGCACCATCTATAAAAGAGTGGTATAGTGAAATCCTTAGGTGCATTACCTAAGGCGAGGACGTAGGTGGGTATAGCTGAACCTCATTCCCAGTGTCTTTCTCTTTCCCTAAATCTCTTTAATTTCCTACACGTATATACATTGCATGGCTGAATGCTTAATTTGTGAAAATTAACTTGTGATTAGGAATTGTAATGGGAGTACGTTCATTGATCTTTTGCGGAAACCTCAAAGGGAGTACGTTGATTAATCTTTTGCGAAAACCTTAATTAAAAGAAGTGTGTTGATTAATAGATATCAAAGACTGAATTTTGAAAGACTGCTAAATTTCTAAGTGATTCTTTATCAGCATACTAATTTGTTTATTGGATTGACATATTCAAAAGAAAAACTAAAATTTGATATTGATTGTGTATTCACATCAAGGTTTGAACTTGAAATTGATATATTGAAGTGCTGAATTTTTAAAGTTGAGACTTATTTATTTAATATTTTGAAACTCGGTTTGACATCATCTTCATTCATTAATTAAAGAAAATATGAGTTTTTGCTCAAATTGGTCTTTAACATAAAAGATTGATTGGATTGAATTTTCACATAAAGCCTTGAAAGCTAACATTGTTGAATGCACAACTGATTTGAATCTTGTGAAATAAATTATTCTATTGAAACAAAATTACAAGATACTCAAAATAACTTTTAGATATCAATATTGTCTTTGAAGTATACTGAAAGGAAAATCAAATTTAAATATTCAACTATTGAAATTCTGAAAGTTTAATTAGCAATATTATCTCTTGTTGATAAGAATTAAGTGAAGAGTGGGATTTCTGAATATATATATATATATATATATATATATATATATATTTTCAATCAAAACTAAAATTGAAGAAGGGTTATACTTAACTAAAAGTTTACAAAGAAAATTTTAAAACCCAATTCATCACCCCTCTTAGGAGTACATTTTACTTTTGAACTGCCTCATAGGCTGTCACATATTCAACTTCCATAGTGGAATCAGCGACACATGATTGCTTGATACTCCTCCAACTAATGGATCCATCTCCTAGGGTAAACACATTTCCCGAGGTTGATTTTCTAGAATCCGTATCAGACTAAAAATCTAAGTCCGTATACCCAATGGGTACTAGACTATCTGCCTACTAAACCGACATATAATCCCTAGTCGTTTTCAGATACTAGATTATATATTTTACTATAGTCCAGTGTTCCTGCCCTGGGTTTGACCGATATATGCTAACCATGCCTACGGAAAAACAGATGTCAAGTCTAATGCAAAACATAGCATACATGAGGCTTCCTACCACTGATGCATAAGGAATTGCCTTCATGTTCTCTACCTTAATCGAAGTTTTAGAACACTAATCCTTGGATAGAGAGATTCCCTATCTGAAAGGGAGTAACCCTTTCCTGGAATCTTGTATGCTAAAACGTGCAAGAATTATATTGACATAAGTAGCTTGTGATAAGCCCAACATCCTTTGCTTACGATCTCGCAAAAGCTTGATCCAAAGGATTTGACTGACTTCTCCCAAGTTCTTCATGTCGAACTGTCTGGATAACCATACCTTAACTGAAAATAATAACCCCACATCATTTCCAATTAGTAAGATATCATCCACATATAGCACAAGAATACCACCAAGTTTCGGTCATGCTTTTTGTATACACCTGACTCATTAGGGCATTGATCAAAACCATAAGATTTAATGGCTTGATCAAAATAGATGTTCCAAGACCTAGATGCCTTATTAAGTTCATAAAAGGACTTCTTAAACTTGCACAACATGTGTTGTTGGCCTACTGATGCAAAACCATCTGGTTGCACCATATAGATGCACTCATCAAGACTTCCATTGAGGAAAGCTGACTTGACATACATTTGCCAAATTTCATAATTGCAATGAGCTGCAATGGATAAGAGAATCTGGATAGACTTTTGCATGGCGACCAGTGAGAAAGTTTCCTCATAGTCGATTCCCTCTTTCTAAGTAAACCCTTTCACAACAAGCCTAGCCTTGAAGGTTTCCACCCTCTCAACAGCTTCTCTTTTCTTATTATAGATCCACTTGCATCCGATGGATTTTATCCCTTCAAGTGGCTCTACAGGATCCTAGACTTAATTAGAGTACATAGACTCCATCTTTGATTTCATAGCCTTTTTCCAAAATTCTACATATTTATCTTGATGTGCTTTACAGTAGTTTCCAGGTTTGGTACCCAGCTCATCAAAGATCTTGTTATAAGACTCTCCTAAGAACATATACCGATCAGACTGGTGTACAACCCTCCCACTATGACGAAGCACGTTTTGCTATGTTAATCTTGATCCTTGTGCACCATCATTCCATGCTAGTTGTACAACCGGCATATTGATGGTAGCTACACGTGATGGGTTAGACTCAGCTCGAGTTACAACATTCCTCCCACTACAATGAGGCAATGGGATGTCAATAACTCTATCTTGTGGTGGTTCTTCTTGCACTATTGGTATAGATGGTATATCTTTTCTCAATTCTTCTAGAACAATCCTACTTCTGGGTTTGTGGTTCATTACATATTTCTCTTCTAAGAATCAAGAATTGGTGCTAACAATGACCTTTTGATCATTAGGACAACAAAATAAACCACCTTTCGCTCCTCTAGGGTAGCTAACAAATAAACAAAAATCTGTCCTTGATTCCAACTCATCTGTTTTCCCTTTTAGCACGTGTGTTGGACTACTCTATATCCAAATATGTCATAGACTAGGTTTGCACCTAGTCCATAATTTTGTGGGTGTAGTAGGTACTGACTTAAATGAAACCAAGTTTAGAATATAGGCTGTTGTTTCTAGTGCGTGCCCCCCAAAAAAATTAGGCAAATCTGAATAACTCATCATGTATATGACCATGTCCATAAGAGTCCTATTCCTTCTTTCTGCTACACCATTATGTTGTGGCATACCAAGTGCAGAAAATTGGGATTCAATTCCCTCCTCTGATAAGTAATCCACAATTTCTCCTAAAAGGTACTTGCTACCACGATCAGATCGTAGTGTCTTGATACATTTACCCTAACGCTTCTCCATTTATGCCTTAAATACCTTGAATTTCTCAAAGCATTCAGACTTATGATGCATCAAATAAATATACCCATACCTTATGTAATCATCAATGAAAGTAAGGAAATACTCAAAGCCACCTCTAGCCTAGATACTCATGGGGCCACACAAAGAGTGAACTAGTTCTAATGCCTATTTTACTTTATAGACCTTGGCCAAATAGAGTTGTTTGGTAATCTTACCTTCTAAGCAGAATTCATAGACTGGTAGTGCCTCCACTTCTAATGAACCTAATGGTCCATTCTAAACTAGTCTTGAAATCCGTCTTAGATTAATATGACCTAGGCATAAGTGCTAAAGATAAGTTTGGTTCAATTCAGAAGATTTCTTTCTCTTTCATGGTAGTTTATCAGTGTTATTCAATTCATTTAATTGCATTGTAAGAGAAACATGATTGACAATATAAAGACCATCCACAAATGTACCAAAATAGATAAAACACTTATTTAACTTAATAAAAACTGAGTTATTAAAATAAATGGAATATTTGTGATCAACCAACTTGGAAACTGAGATCAAATTCCTTCTAATGGAAGGTACATAAAGAGAGTCTTTCAATATTAAAATCCTGTCTCTACAAAAAAAAAAAATGCAAATGTCTCCTACTACAACTATTGACACTCTCGTGCCATCTCCCAAAAATATGTAAATTTCCCCATCACTTAGCTGGCGAGTTTGCTGGAACCTCTGTAAAGAATTGCAGATACGATTAGCGACTCCCGTATCTACACACTAGGTACTAGTAGATATCACTACTAAACACGTTTCAAGTACTAGTGAATTAGATATACCTTTATTTTTCTATTTGGTGAGATAAATTGGATATTGTGATTTCCAATGCCCTGGCTGCTTGTAGTGAAAACACTTGCCCTTAGGCTTTTTCACTCAATCCTACAGCTCATGTACTACTACAGGAGCTCCCCGTGATTTTTGAATCTTTGTCTACTTCTTTCGGCCTTTTAGCCTAGAAGAAGAAGCTTTCTCGGTGACAAGAGCAATAGTTGGCTTCCTGATGAGGCTCTCAACTTCTTGAAGCTTTTTAAGTAGTTATGCCAATGACTAAGAGAGCTTATTCATGTTGTAGTTCAGGCAAAACTTCTTGAAAGAGTTAGGCAGTGATTAGAGAACAATATCAACCTGGGTTTCCCCATCGATTTCAGCTTCAAGGATCTTTAACTTAATGAGACGACCAATCATCTTCAGAACATGATCCTTTATTGGGGTCCCTTTTGCCATAGTAGTATTCATAAGTTCCTTCATAGTAGTCTGCCCAGTAGCACAATTTTGATCCCCAAACATTTCTTTGAGGTTTTGCATTATGATAGGAAGAAGACATAGACTAATGCTAATGTTGCATAACATTCAACATAGATGCCAAAATGTAGCATCGCGCCATCTCATCAACCTTAATCCACTTTCTGTAAGCCTGGGTTTCCTCATTGGTTGCCCCTTCACCAGGTTTCTGTGGACATACCTCTACAAGCACGTACTTGTACTCCTCTACAACCAGTACAATATCTAACTTCCTTTTCCAGTCAATATAATTAGGTCTAACTAGTTTGTTTTCTTTGAGAATAATAGCAAGGGGATTGAAAGTCATTTTAATCCTGAGAATCACATTATTAGAACAAAATATGATGAGCAATAATAAACTTTTAATTCAATTAAAAGAATATGGTTCTCTCTACCAATATTTTCTTTTAAAGAATCTATCAGTAACCTAGCATACCATGAGTAGTATACCTCGATGGAGGTCATCTACTATTCAACATTTGTGTAGATAGGTGAAGGCCTATTAATTTTACTATCTAGGCAAGTAATTATGTCAAACAAAATTAAACTGCTAACTTTGCTTTGGTCCTATAAACAATAGCAATGACTCAAATGGTGAGGATACTATTATTCATATCTAAGTGTATACCATCACATAATACTAGACCTATTGTCCCGTTGTGAATCCCTAGATGGAGAGGTGACCCAATACTAACAATTACTAGAGTTTATAGTTGGTGAGTCTGTAATTAATTCCATCCGATGGGGAGGAAGATACTAATATCATCACATAAAATTAATTACTTCACCTATAAACTAGTGATGGTGACTATAGGATTTATATGTGATAAATCCCCTCACCCACTTAGTTATTTAATTCATAAGGGATACAAACATGTGTTTAATATTCAAATAAATTTAATATTCCAATGTTAGAAACCAAATTACCCGCAAAGAAATAAAATTCCAAATTCCCTAAATATTTTTTTATAAAAATTATATTATAACTTGAGAATTAATTTTATTCGCTAGTTGCACATGCATAACCAACATTGAAATTTTAAATTTTACATGCTAATAACATAACGTAAGGAAAACAAGCATGCCAAACAAGCATATATAAACAAGAAATATGATATAATAAATATCCGGTTATTATGGTCAACCAGCTTGCATCATAGCACCGTAAATCCTTCTTTGCCATTGCACACTACCGAGGTTCGGCGAAGCCCTAGGGTAGCACTGCCAGTGGGGTTCGACCTGCCCGGTCAGGTCATAGGGGTCAAGGTAAATTTTAATTCAAATTCAAATTAAAATACAAAAATAAATTCAAATTTAAATTCCAATTCAAATTCAAAAACAAATTCAAATTCAAATTCAAAAACAAATTTAAATTTACATTCAAATTCAAATTCAAAAAGGAACAAAAAACCACATCACTGTTCTAGGATTTTTCCTATTTTTTACCACTACTATGTACACATCACAATTGTGTTTCATTCCAGATGAAGCTGCATCAGATTACAAAATCCTATGCCTCCACAATCAGAGTTCATATGTTCGAATCTTGTAATAAACAATCAAAGTCACAAAACATACATTTGTGTGATGAAGCTGCGTCAGATTACAAAATCCTGTGCCTCCACAATTGGAGTTCACATGCTAAACATACATTTATGCGACCATAATTGTCAGACAGAACGCTGCAAAACATATGTTGGTGCATACGCACGTTCTATCCCCTAAGCATGCATTGATTCGATTTTTGAAGAACATGGTATTATTATCTGTACACAGTATCAACCCAGGCTCTCATACGAATTGAGGGGACTTGCGGAATAGTCCTAAGATCCAGTTGTAGTGCATACGGATAATAAATAAAAAAATCTGATCTTGCAAACCCTAATTATGTGATTATGATTATACCTGCGAGATCTATCTGGTTTGATCCCAAATTTGCAAGTATGAAAACAAGCTCTTGAAGATGACTAGGAATCTTCTACTGTATTCCTTGAACACACCTTGCTCCTGAGAGAGTGGGCTCGTAAGCGGCTGCTAGCGTTTTCTTCTATCACGAAAACTTCTACCTCTATAAGAGTTCACTCGTCTTCCCTTAGCCACTGAATAGAGCACGTGTATATAGGTTATAACAGGGATCTCTGGGCAAATTTGACTAGGGCTTCCCACATAATTAAGAATTCTTAATACGACCCAAATTCATCCTTAATTATGTTAATTATAATTCATACCACTAAAGAATTATAATTGCACTCCATGTCATATTCGAAATTAAATTTCGACCTCCTATTATTAAATGCTTATTTATCTTCTCACGTAAAGATTACAGATACCTGTTGATTATATTAAATTAGTGACAATTTAATTAATTAACATATTAATTCCTTGAGACCTTTCTCTCAACTTATTTGATGTGTCAGATTCAAAATCCACCTACAGGGTTTGACACAATCAAAACTTATAAGCTTCCTCAAGGGGGTATCATCAATCCTGATATCAAGATGTGGATTCTATCAATAATTAATGTTCACCATACACATAATGTCATCACCCAACTCACTTATTATGTTGACCCAATCTCACTCTTCTATGAATCAAAGTAATAAACACTATATGCACGTGTCCAATAATCGTATCAGGATTAAGAGCATAAGCACTCATAACCATGAGGTATTAATTGTTTTATATAGTTAGTATAAAAACAATTACCCCAAGATGGTCTTGCTCAATACAAACAAAGTGTACTAGCACAAGGAGTTGGAACTATACCATTCCCAATAGGCAAGACAAACCTATTAAAACCTTGTGCTAAAGTCCTACCATTGGTGTTTCCAATTTCATTTAGGATTGTGAACAATAAACTTATGTTCTATAAGAACTAATGATCTAATATTTTGTATATAAGTTGTATTCTACACACTAGATCACCTACTATATAGAATAAAACACACATGCATAATCATTAAATATAAATAATATCAGGCAAACATTGCTCACAAAGATTCTCATTAAAATGGGATAACTGAAGTTATTAATAAATACTAAAACTGATTACATAAAGCATGTCTTTTAGTATAAATCCCTCATAGTTTGCGACTTAGGCTTCATTCTCGATGGTATAAGCCCCAACTTCCATTTGTCCATTTGAGTTTGAGGAAGAGTACTTTAATGGTGCTAGAGAAGGAAGAGAGAAAAAATTCATACTATGAGATTCTCTCGCCTGTACCATCATAAGGTTGAGATGAAGTCACAAAGGTCATCATGGAAACACCCTAACTTCTAAGATTTGATCAAAAAGTGCACTGAATCTACCAATTTTCAAGCAAAGTGAGTATTGCATGCTAATAGATAAAAAAAAAACAAGCAAACTTGTCGAATATGTATAAAGTCTATGTCGAATTTCTTGTTAGACCATAGTTGTTTATAATACTTTTTTTAAAATATTTTTTGGCTTATATATATTTTTTGGAATTTTAAGCATTTATTTGATTGTTTTTTTTTTTGGAATTTGTAAAGATTTATTTGCATTTTAAAAAAAAATTCTAGTAGTTTATTGCAAAATAAAAAAGGAAAAATAAAATAAAAAAAGCAAACATAATCTAATTGTTGAATAAAAAAAGGGATAACAACAACAAGAACAACAAAAACAACAACAACAACAACAACAACAACAATAATAATAATAATAATAATAATAATAATAATAATAATAATAATAACAACAACAACAACATAGTAGTTATATAATAAATAATAAAGATAGGTATAATAATATAAATAACAAAAGTTATATAACTAAATATGTGGAAAAAATAAAAATTTATAAATTTTCATAATTTTTTTTATTTTTTATTTTAATTTGAAAAAATTTTAAAAATAACATAAAAATAAAAAATGAATTGGACTAACACAATTTGGACTGGGTTAATCGACATTGGCCATTGAAGAATAGCACGTTAGGAGTGCTCCCATGTGAGAACAAAGTAAGGTGGTAGGGGAGGGGGGTCGTTTGTTCCACGAGCTTTTTAGAATGAAACCCTAGCTACTGCCTAGCCTTGCTATAGCAATGCCCCAGTTCCATCACTTTGTAGGCATGCCACCCCAACTATGGGTGTGCATAATTTGGTAAAAACTGAATTAATCAAAATAACCAACCAAATTTGGTCGGTTCAATTCAACAAATTTTTAATTTTGTTCGGTTCAATTTTATATTTTGGTAAAATAGATTATTCAGTTTTTGGTTCGGTTATGGACAAATTATGTTTTGATTAACCAAATTAACTGACTTATATAATTAATTAATAATTAAATATAAATTATATAATTAATAATTATGGCTCCCTAATTATTACATAATTAATAGTTAAATATAAATTAAATATTAAAAGCATATAATCATTATTTTTTTTATAATTAATTATAATTAGATTCGGTTAAATTTAGTTAACCAAATTAGCTGATAATTCAGTTCGATTGGGTAAGATTCGGGCAAGAAGGGTAGTTTGTTCGGTTTGGTTATGATGAATAGTAAATCGAATTATTTTGATTAATTAGGTTAATTGGCCAAAATGGCCGAACCAACAAATTGCACACCCCTAACCCCAGCTAGCCGCACCACCCCCCAACAACTCATGGTGACCACCAATTGTCGAAAAAAAAAACCTTTCTATTTTTTATTTTATTACACTTCACTTGAGTTTTAACTGTCCATCGTAGCCATGGCTGTCCTTGGTCACCCCTCAAGCCCTTATCCACTTTCAACTATTTTTCCAGCCTCACCACAGTTCGAAACTCCAACTCCACCACCCTTTTTGTTTTGCTTTTATTTATTCTCTCTCTCTCTCTCTCTCTCTCTCTCTCTCTCTCTCTCTCTCTCTCTCTCTCTCTCTCTCTCTCTCTCTCTCAATACAGCCTGGGTACACGATCAAGAGGCAAACTCACACTAAGACCGCCCCTACTGTCTCAATACAGCCTACGTTCATATAGATCAAAAGTATGGTGCCCTCACTAGCAACAGATCCGTGTCTACACTATTAGTCCCTAGGGTTCCTAAAGCATATTGTGCAATTTAAGCAATTTAAACACTCCTTTGAAATCATTTCACAAAACACATCATTACGTGAAATCCGGCCCCGTAGCCATCAAATAAACTTCCTGCATTTTCACAACAGTTCTAGTTTTCAAAACATCAACATCTGCCACATAGTTTTCCACATTCGAAAACAACCCAAAAGTAAATGTAAATAGTTAATATCACAGTACGGGTTTTAAACAAAAAAAATCAACATTTCCAACCGATGAAAAGGTCTAGAATGATAAGTACAATATTCTAAAAACATAAAATTTGAATTTGACCAGTTGGTTTTGAAAACAAAGCCAATTTACCGAACCGAGGCCTACAAACTCTAAAACCATCGTAACTCGATATCTAAAAGTTATTTCAACATTTCAATCAATTCATATTGTATAAATCACTGTATTAACATAACCTCCTTACTTGTGTGTGAATTAGAGTCCGAAACGACCCGAAACTCAAGCCTTAACTTTCCGAACCTCGAAGCTAAACGGTTCAAAACAACGACACGAAAATCCCAAAACCTAATACTCAAAAAACAACACTTCAGTATAATCTTGTACACTACAGATCTACAGGACCAAAAGCAAAAATTGACCCTTGCCTCAATTTTTTGCGAAAAAATTGGAAATCACCAAAATGAAATTCTGATCCATAGAACATGTAGAGATTCCTTCCCTGATCCACAAAACGACGTCGGATCGTCGATTTCAGAAACACACTGCCCAAAAATGTTAGAGAGAGAGAGAGAGAGAGAGAAAGAGAGAGAGAGAGAGAGAGAATGAGAGTTTATAAAGAGAAACCTAACTTAGCCTTGAAGGAATCAAAATAAATATCTCATCCAAGATATTTATATATAAATATCTCAAAATATCTCCTTTCAAAATATCTTGTCCAAAATATCTCCTCCAAAATATCTCTTTATTTATTTATTTTATATATATTGACAGGGTTACTACAATCTCCCCTCCTTATAAAATTTCCTCCTTGAAATTTTCTAATTGTTCCTATCACATCATCTAAACTCTAACTACTCTGTCTCTAGGAAGAGCTGCTGGCGACCCACATAGCCGCCGGGTCCCAAATTTATTACCTACCCTCACTTATGGTGGAGGAATACCATGGTTACATATAATAGTCTCGGAAGCTCTCCCAGACTAACTTTGAACATCTCTGAATAGGTCAAGATACTTCTGACATATCTCGGCCTTTAATTCCCAAGAAGCCTCCTCAACCGCTTGGTTACGCCATAACACCTTTACCAATGGTATCTCCTTGGTACGTAGCTTCCATACCTTCTGATTCAAAATCTAAACCAGTACCTCACCATAAGCTAGTGCTTCACTGATCTCTAAGGACCCATAACTAATCACGTGCAACGGATCTAGCACGTACTTCCTCAGCACCGACACGTGAAACACATCATGCACCCTAGATAAGGTTGGGGTAAGGCTATAATATAAGCAACTAGACCTATCCTCTCTAGGATCTTGAACGGCCCAATGTATCAAGGACTCAACTTGCCCTTCCTCTTGAACCTCATCACTCATTTCATAGGAGTAACCCTTAGAAATAACATATATTCGATATCGAATTTCAGTTCCCGTCGGCGAGTATCAACATAACTCTTCTGCTGACTCTAAATTGATCCAATCCTTTCTCTGATAAGCTTAACCTTCGTAAACGTCGGCTGAACCAACTCTAGTCCCAAAATTTGCCGCTCACCTACCACCTCCTAGTACAATAGATATCAGCACTGACGACCATACAAGGCTTCATATGGTGTCATCTCAGTACTGGCCTAGTAGCTATTGTTATAAGCAAATTCTACGAGTGGTAGATACCAGATCCAACTATTACCGAAATCCAACATGTATTCCTGTAGCATATCCTCCAAAATCTGAATCGCCCTTTCAAACTCCATGCTGAACGTAAGATGTGACCTCAAGGCATCCTGAAACCCCTTCCAAAATCGAGAAGTGAAACATAGGTCTCGATCTGAAACGATAGACATCATAACACCATGGAGCCGTACTACCTCTTGTATGTACAAATCTGCCAGCCTATTCATAGAATAGCTGACTCTGATTGGAATGAAGTGTGCCATCTTCATTAGCTGATCCACCACCACCCAAATAACATTCTGTTTGTGCATCGCTGAAGGCTACCCCGAAACAAAATCCATCAAAATGTGTTCCCACTTCCATTTGGGAAGGTCAAGCGTCTGTAGTGGTCTTGCTAGTCTCTGATGCTCAGCCTTCACCAGCTGACATGTCAGGAATTGCTCAACAAATCTAGCCACTTCCCTCTTCATATTACTCCACCAGAATGATTCTCGCAGATTTCTATACATTTTTGTGCTCCCTAGTTGAACAGTATAGAGAGAGAGCGATAAGCCTCCTCCAAAATCATCCTCTTTATCTCTGCATCATCTGGTACACATAGTTTGGTGTGGAATCTGAGAACTCCATCCTTAGAGACATTAAAGCTTGAATGTGGTTCGCTCTACAGTTTCTCAACAATCTTTACCAACTCTGCATCATTCAACTGAGCAGCTTTGATTCATTCTCGTAAGGTTGGCTGAACCACCAACCCAGCAATGAAGGCCCAGGGATCCCCATCCACCTGCTCTACCCTCAATCTCTCTAGATCCATCCTGATATAATGCTGCCCCACAACTGCTAAAACTAGCACCTCCATTGACTTCCGACTCAGCGCATCAGCTACCACATTAGCTTTTCTAGAGTGATAGCTAATGGTACAGTAGTAGTCTTTGATCAATTTGAGCCACTTTTGCTTCCTCATATTGAAATCTTTTTGGGTGAGGAAGTATTTGAGACTCTTATGATCGCTAAAGATCTCACACTTCTCACCATACAGATAGTGTCACTAGATCTTTAGAGCAAACATAACTACTGCCAGCTCCAAATCATGTGTAGGGTACTTCTTCTCGTACTCCTTGAGCTAATAAGAAGCGTAGGCAACTACTTTACCTTGATACATCAAAACACAACCTAGTCCCTTCAGGGACGCGTAACTGTAGATCATGAAGCCACCATCCCTTGATGGAATGGTCAACACAAAATTCTTGACCAAGCACCACTTCAACTCTTGGAAAATCTACTTGCAGTCTCCAGTCCACGCAAACCTGCTACCATTCCAAGTAAGCTGCGTCAAAGGGCCCGACAACTTAGAAAATACCCGCCAGACCTAAGAAACTACGAACCTTATGCATGTTCCTTGGTCTCACCCAGTCAACTATCGCCTCAACTTTACCTGGGTAAACTGAAATCCCCTCCTTGGACACCATGCACCCTAAAAATGCAACCTGCTCAAGCCAAAATTCTCATTTCTTGAATTTAGCGAATAGTTCCTTCTCTCTAAGTACCTGAAGGACTACTCTAAGATGAGCATCATGCTCTGTTGGACTCTTCGAATACACCAAGATGTCGTTGATGAACACCACCATGAATTTATCTAGGTACTCGTGAAACACCCTATTTATCAAGTCCATGAATGTTGTAGGTGCATTCATAAAACCAAATCGCATAACAAAAAACTCGTAATGGCCATACTGAGTTCGGAAAGCAGTCTTCGATACATTCTCTGCTTTCACCTGCAACTGGTGATACCCGGGCCACATATCAATCTTTGAAAAGACCTGAGTGTCCTGCAACTGGTCAAACAAGTCGTCAATCCGAGGTAACAAATATCTATTCTTCACAGTCACCTTATTGATCTACTGATAATCGATGCACATCCTCATCGACCCGTCCTTCTTTTTCACAAACAACACAGGCGCACCCCAGGGTGACACGCTCAGTCTAATGAGCCCCTTGTTCAAAAGTTCTTGCATCTTCTCTTTAGCTCTTTTAACTCAGCTGGAGCCATCATGTAAGGTGCCTTGGAGATTGGTGCCATCCTCGGTGCTAACTCAATAGAAAACTCCACTTCACTGTCTAGAGGTAACCTTGGCAAGTCTTCAGGAAAGACATCGAAGAACTCCCTTCTCACTAGCATATCCTCCAACTTCAATCCCTCCTTAGGTGACTCTTTCACACTCGCCAAGTATCCTTGACAACACTACTGAAGCAGCTATCTCGCATGCATCGCCAAGAGGATCCATGGTGCAGAACGCACACACGACCCAACAAATAGAAGTTCTTGCTCTTCGGGAGTTCTGAACACTACTTCCTTCCTACTGTAGTCAATGCTCGCAAAACTAGATGCCAACCAATCCGTCCCTATGATTACATCAAACACATTTATATCAAATACGATTAGACTGGCGGGCAGCCTCCTTCCTTGAATCTCTATCGGGTAATCCCGGACCACTCTACTGCATACCACCACTAATCCTGATGGCGTATCCACACCTAACTCGACCTCTAACGGTTGAGCCACTCCACACAATTTAACAATTATCAAGATATAAAGGAGTGGGTTGCACCCGAATAAAAAAGAACTACAACATTATATGATAAGCTGTAAATGGTACCTGTCACCACATTGCCAGCGTTCTCTGCATTGCCTAAAGTCATCGAGTACACCTTAACCTGAACGGTGCCTCACTGGTCACCACCTCGAGGTGCCTGGTTACCACCCCAATTCTGAGCCTATGCTAAAGGGAGAGTCACTATCACCTGACAGTATCGTATTAGTTACCTTGACTCCTTACACCTGTAGTAGCCCATGAATCGAGACTTGCACTCACCCCATTGTTGCTTCTAGAACTTGGGACACATTGACTTCTTTGAACTCCCCTAGGAAGCCTGAGATCCCGACTAATGTTGTTGTTGGCCCTAAGGACCACCAAACTTTTTTCAATAACACTTGCCAGATCCTAATTGTGAATTATGGGGAAAAGGCCTCTTCTTCTTATTTGCCTCTCTCCCTCCCCCTCCTAGATGCTAGCTTTAGCTGCCATGGCATAGCACAAGCTCATAAAAGCCTTGGACCATCAACGCTGCCACCTGTGCACGTATAGCATACTTCAGGCCCCTCTCAAACATACGAGCCTTCTTTGTCTTATCTAAAACCATATGAGGCACAAACCGAGACAACTCCATGAACCTAGTCACGTACTGCTGCACTAGCATCAATCCTAAGTCAAGTGGAGGAACTCCTCAGACTTCACCTCACAGGTGGTGATGGGGAAGTATCATACAAAGAACACCTCCCTGAAGCGAGTCCAGGTAGTCGACACATACCCTGGGCACTTTCCTCAACTAGCTTAGCTGATTGCCACCATCTCTCACCCTTCCCCACTAGCTTGAGGGCAGCGTATTTAACCTTCCATTCCTCTGTGCACTCAAAAACCTCTAGCAGATCCTCTATCTCTTGTAACCAGTCCTCTGCCACAATCGGGTTCGGTCCTCCCAAAAATGTTGGCACATTTGCTCTTGAGAACTGATGGTATGTGCAGCCTCTATCTGCAACCATCTGGTCCTGCTCCCTAGAACCCTACCTTGGTTCCTTCCTGGCCTGCCACATGAGCCTCAGTCTCATCCTTATTGGAGGCATCCAATTGTCGTCTCCTGCCATAATCCCTTTCCCTCTAGGTTCCATCCAGTACATAGGTAAAAGATGACTTAATCATTCCATATTTAACACAATAAATGCAAATATAGAACAAGAAGATTAAACAACATATATTCGAGACACTGACAACCCATACACACTAGACCGTCTAACCTCTCATCTTGACATCTAAGTGAAGTCTCTAAACCTAGAAATGAAACCATCAATGGATTTGCCATGGTTTTTTCGAAATCGTCATTCCCGAAATAGCACAGAAGACCGTCGAAGGAAATCACGCCCCCGAGCCTCCAGACTAAAACATGACTAACTCTCTAACTCTAACTCATTATAGCCAATACTCTTGTAATTTATACACTAACCGTCAAAGCCTACAAAACCTAGCAAACCTAGGCTCTAATACCATCTGTAACGCCTCGGTCCCAACTTACGGCCCAGGTGTTACGTAGTGACGTCCCTGTGCTTGATATACTTCTCAACAGATATATATGCAGTGAAAAACATAAACATCCATCAAACTATTACCGTAGTTCTAACTACCTGATAGATACATACAACTATTCCAACATCTATATACAATATTGTATGATACTTGACGCATCCTCAAGTCTTATAACATTTTACAAGTTCCGAAAATCTATAAAATAACCTACAAAATAGAGCTCATGGAGACGATCACTCAAAAATAGATTGTTACCCTGCCCCAGTCCTTGCTAATCTCAACCTCGATAAGGACCTAAAAGACAGTTTGTATAATAAGGTGAGACACCTCTTAGTAAGGGATGATTAAGCTAATAACAGAGTGTGGCCAGCATTCTTTATGTGTTTAACAAAAACATAAACATATAAATTCATATTTTCCATAATTGTAAAATACGTAGCCCATTTTCATCATATGAACAACCCTATAGTATATAACAACAATTACATAACTGTACAGATATGCAGGATAAGACATGCTTTCAAACTCTATACCATGTATAAATCCCCACAGTCGAGGTTGACCACCCCTACTATCTCAATACAGCCTGGGTACACGATCAAGAGGCAAACTCACATTAAGACCGCCCCTACTATCTCAATATAGCCTAGGTTCATATAGATCAAAAGTATTGTGCCCTCATTGGCAACAAATCCGTGCCTACACTATCAGTCCCCAAGGTTCCTAAAGCATATCATGCAATTTAAGCAATTTAAACACTCTTTTGAAATCATTTCACAAAACACATCATTACATGAAATCTAGGCCGTAGCCATCAAATAAACTTCCTGCATTTTCACAACAATTCCAGTATTTCACAACATCAACATGTGCCATATAGTTTTCCACATTCAAAGACAACCCAAAAGTAAATATAAACAGTTAATATCATAGTATGAGTTTTAAACAACAAAAACAACATTTCCAACTAGTAAAAAGGTCCAAAATGACAAGTACAATATTCTAAAAATATAATATTTGAATTTGACCAGTTGGTTTTCAAAATAAAGCCGATTTACCAAATAGAGGCTTGGAAACCCTAAAACCACGTAACTCGATATCTAAAAGTTATTTTAACATTTCAATCCATTCATATTGTATAAATCACTCTATTAACATAACCCCCTTACTTGCATGTGAATTGGAGTCTGAAATGACCCAGAACTCAAGCCCTAACTTTCCGAATCCCAAACCTAAACGGTTCAAAACAATGGGACGAAAACCCCGAAACCTAATAATCGAAGAACAAAACTTCAGTATAATCTCGTATACTACAGATCTACCCGACCAAAAGCAAAAATCGTTTTCAGGAAAAACTAAAAAATGTCCAAAATGAAATTCTGATCTGTAGAACTTGTAGAGATTTCTTTCCTTAATCCACGTAGCGACATTGGATCATCGATTCCGACAACACACGACCCGAAAATATTAGAGAGAGAGGGAGAGAGAGAGAGAGAGAGAGAGAGAGAGAGAGAGAGAGAGAGAGAGAGAGAGTTTATAAAGAAAAACCTAACTTAGCCTTTAAGTAATCAAAATAAATATCTCCTCCAAGATATTTATATATAAATATCGCAAAATATCTCCTTTCAAATTATCTTCTCCAAAATATCTCCTCCAAAATATCTCTTTATTTATTTATTATATATATATATATATTTGACCGGGTTACTACATTGTTTTCTTGGGTGCTTGGGAACACACACACACACCTCTTTCTACATCAATAAAAACAAAAAAATATATATAAATGCTAATTTATGCCTTTAACTCGCTAAATTGCATAATTAGAAAGAAAAAAAAATCACATTTTAACAAGTTAAAAAAAAACCTCATAAAAAATAGACATCGACAACTACCCCCTTTTTTTTTTTAATAATGTCTTTGACTAAAGGCATTAGGCAAAGATAGAGATGTCCATTTTCACTAGAATCAAAGAGTGGAGGATGAGTGAATAGACCTCAAGGATTACGAACTTTGAATTGTTGAGTTGTGAAACTATGAAATCAAATTTTTGTGAAGGTAAGAGGACAATCCTCGGGAATTTGACAACCCAATGTTGACTTGTTCTTAGAAAGAAAAAAAAAAAAAACACATACCTTAGAGATTGGATGACTCCAAATTGATATGACCTTTGAAAGAACATATGAGGAACCTTAGAGATTTAAATGCTCCGAACTGATTTTCTTAATAAACGATGATAGAAATCGTAGATTGGAAGGATCCAAACTAACTTGACTAGTTGAAAACTAAGAAAACATACCTTAAGGGTTTGATGATTTCAGATCGGCTGATCTACTTAAAGAGTAAAAGGGTAGACCATAAGGGTTTTATGACCTTGAATTGACTTGTCTACTTGAAAAGCAAGAACATAGACCTCCAGGATTTCATGACCTAAAACTGACTTATCCCTAAAAGAAAGATGACAAACTTCAGAGATAAGATGATTTTGAACTAACATTTTTATTTGAAATGTAAGAAGACAAACCTTAAGAACTTGACGACCTTGAATTGACTTATCCCTAAAATAAAGAAGGATCTTTGAGATTTTTTAATATCAAATTAACTTTTAAAGATGAGATAACAGACCTGAAGATTTGATGACATTGAATTGATATCCCTAAAACAAAGCTAAAAGACCTCAAAGATAAGATGACTTTGAATTGACTTTTTTATTTGAAATGTAAGAGGACATACTTCAAGGATTTGGTGACTTTGAATTGACTTTTCCTAAAAGAAAGAAATACCTTATAGATTTAGTGATATTGGATTGATTTTTAAAAGGTAAGAGGATATACCTTGTTAGAATTGGTGTATTCCCAAGAGAGGGGGGTGAATTGGGTATTTAAAAATTTCTCCTCCTAGGTTTATCCAAATCAGCAATATTATGCAACTTAGGGTCTGTCTATGCAATTATTGTTAGCCTTACAAGGCTTAAAATCTTCTTATCTTATTTTGATGCTAACAAACAAGTGAAATTTAATGTAATTGTGTGAGTAATGATATTTCAGGATTCATATATGTGAAAGTAAGGTCAAAGTGCCCACAAGGATCAAATATGATGGAAGCAAGGTCAAAGTGCTCACAAGGATCAAATGAAGCTTAAATGAGCCAAGACATGAATTACTTGTTGAAGAACATGAGGACATGAATAAGTTATTGAAAGCCAAGGCATATTAAAGTCAAAAGATTCAAAGAAAGGCAAAGTAAGAAAGCTTAAAGAATATGGAAGTTTGAAGAAAAGATGGATTCAATCAAAGGACAAAGCATGAAGACTCAAGAACTTAGAATGTTAATATTTTAGAAGTCTCATGTAAGTGCTTTAATGTTTAAAATATCATTTGAAATATTTTGAAGCTCTTAGGTTAACTTCTTAGACCTAGATACTTTTTAAAATACCTGAATAATATTTTTATATGGTCAAAAATTATTTTAAAAAGGTTAAAATCATTTTTGGAATAAAGAGCACCAAAAAGAGTTTTTTCCCAAATGCTGTCAGTTTTTATACAGCCGTATTGAGGTGAATTTTTCTCTATCAAAAACTTATTATTGTAAATAGTGATAAACACGAAAGTTGTAGGATTTTATCTTAGCTTTCTTTTAACACCAATATCACCTAATTTGGAGTTATATAGAAAAGGTTATGGCTAAAACACTGAAACGAGGTCACTGCTATCAAACATTTAAAAATTGTTCAACGGGCAAATTTTTAAAATTCGAATGTTTTAAATTATAGCCGTTTGAACCTTAAATATTCTAATAAATAGGGAAATTCTTTAAGGAAACTTTTGCAAGTTTGAAAGCCTATAAATACATGGTTTTGCAAAACAAATAAAAAAACTAAGAATTGAAAAATCTGTTTTGAGAAGCTGAAAGTATTCTTGTTCTTCCTAAGTTCTCTTGCTCACTCATTGGAAAATTCTTTTGCTGAGAACTTTGAAGTGTTGATCCTTCTTCCTTTGAATTCCTACTACTAATCCTCTTCTAAGAAGGATACTGGTGAATTCTACACTTGAGCTTCATTATATTTCCTATTGATATTTTACATTTAAGTATATAGTGCTGAAATTGTACTAACTTGCTCTTTGAGAGAGTATACTTGTACGTAGATTTTATCTTATGTTTCTTGTAGTTCATTGACATTCCAAGGTGTTTGGATCGTTGGCTAAGCAAGGGGATATTGCTTAGAGAGGCAGACTCTAGCCTATGTAAGGAGTGACCGAACGAGGGAATATCGTTTGGAGAAGGCAGGCTCTAGCCTTAACCAAGGAGTGTTGTAATCGGTTTTGTTCCACCCGTCAACGGAACAGGTTTAGTGAATCCTTTGGTGGTTTGCCAAAGGCGAGGACGTAGGCTGGGTATAAGCCGAACCTCGTAAAAATCTCCGTCTCACTCTCTTTTTCCCTATTCTTTATTTTCAATTCATATACAACTGCGTGGATGATTTAAATATCTAAATTATACATACTATGCATATTTGGAAATCAAGTAAACTTAAAATTCAATTTTGATTTGGGTTGCGGAAACCGAAAGGGAGTACGTTGGTTACACCATATCTTGCGGAAACCATACGGGAGTACGTTACTTGGTTAACACCCCAAAGATAAATTTACCAAGAGTTTATTTGAGTTCTAAATATTTGGAAAGAGTGATTGGATTTATTTATACAGGGCTTTACTTCAGTAAGCATAAATTATAATTCATAATCACAGGGCTTATATAAACAAATAAACTATCTCAAGATCTTATATTACCAAATTGCTGAATACTTTATATCTTGGTTTGGTTGTTTGTTGTTTAACTTGTACTTGGCAAATAAATTGATTGTTTGCTTTGAAGATTGTGTTTAATTGATTGGATAAAAGAACTAAGTTCTTGATTGATTAAGGAATTAAAAAATAAGTCAAGAATTGGTTAAAATAAATAAAAGAAGTTTAAGGTATTTTAAAAGGAATTAAAAGAAACTTTTAGAATCCAATTCACCCCCCCCCTCTTGGGAAGCTATTCCTAATTTCAATTATAAATCCAATCATTCACAATACTAAAACACAAACATTCAAGTACTAAAATTTAAATTGTGGAAATTAAAAGCAAGCACAAGAAATGTAATCGAGATTCGACCAATACTGCCTACGTCCCCGCCTCAACTTGCAAGCCTGAGGCTTCCAATAATGCTCACTTAATGGGTGGAGCAGTACCGGTTACAACCAAGTCAAATTTCCAAGGATGACCTCAACCTTTACAAACTCTCCTTGCGGAGCAGAGAAGACCCTAACAACTGATCTTTACGGGCTAGATCAATATCACCTTAGGCCACGCATGGAATACAACATATATTCAATATAAATTTTATGTACAATTTCAATGCTTCTCCATAAGCAGATATGTACCACAATATGCTCAATAAAATTACAAATTGAACTTTCGCATGACACGAAAGTATAAGCTCAGTGAAGTCTAAATGTGACAACTCTCAAGATAATGTCAATATTATCAAGCAATATGTGAAAGTGGTGTGAGTACATCTTTGTGTTAAAAATGTGTATATCAATCACAAGTAATAACCAAAAAAAATTCAAGAGTACACTCAACTATCTCAAGAACTAATATTAAGTATAAAGTATAGGAGATATTTGAAATCAAGCTTGTTTGAAAAGTGTTTCACAAAGCACAAGAACAAGCCTTTGAATACTTGCAATGATAACGTAAGATTGACAAGCTTTAGAGAATATTCCCACTGAAGACTTATGAATTAAATCACAAGCAAACTCTCAAGCTTACTCTCAAAAAATCAACATCAAACAAATATAATGAGAGTGTGAGCTAATATTAACAATCTCAATAATACTCTTACCAAAATATTTTAGCAAGTAGGATAACTAAGAGATGAATTTTTGGCTTGTATATGAAAAAAAAATAAGGATTTTGAATTTTAGAGAGTTTATGCTAATGATATTTTCTAATCCCTAACTAATCAAACCAAATAAGGGAGTATTTATTGAAACTCTAAAAAATATAACCGTTGGGGACACATTCTGTATTTTTGGAAAAGTTAAGTATGGTTCATTAAAAATAACCACGTTTTAACCTCAGTAAAAACCAAGCAACCCGAGAGTTTTGGTTGACCCTATTTAAGGTTCGGTCAACCAAATTATTAAGTTCGGTCGATCAAGGCATTTTTGAACAGAGGTTTTGGTCGACCAGATTTGAGACAATTTTGGACCTCCGATGTTTGGTAGACTAGGTCAAGTTCGGTTGACCAAATTTCATAGGTTCGGTCAACCAGGCCATATTATAACTGGAGGTCCAATTGACTAGAGCGTTGGAATTTCCCATGTGCTAGTTTGGTCGACCAGAGCATTGAAGTTCATTTCAAACTTGGTCAACCAAATGGTCAACTATTGACCATGGGGAGGTTCGGTCGACCAAAGGTCTATGTGTGTTCTGGTTTGGTCGATTGAACACACAATTTAAGTTCTAATTCTCTTTTGAAGTCACCCCTGTTCACATGATTATAAATTTTAAGTTATAGGGGCCTTGTCACATGATGTTTGGGGATCCCTAAGGTTCTGTGGTTCCCTATGGTCTGTCTACGATCATTACTGAGATTTCATTCATACCATGCATGTCATGCATTATTACAAACCAAATACAAAAAAAAAAATGCATTACAATACAACTTGAAAGAAAAGTGAAAGAACTTCATGCTCTGATCTTTTGCTATAGCATGGATTGCACTGAAATATGTGCTCGTTTAAGTGTCCATTTCTCATCTATCATCTGTGCTTAGAAAAGTAGACATGTTCATACACTTAACACACAGATGAGATAATGTGATTTGTCATAATCAAAATAGATATCTGACCAAAAAGTCAACAGATCTCAAGGATTTGATGATCTCAAACTAGCTTATCTATAAGACAAAGGTTGAAAGACCTTAGAGATTATATGACTCCAAACTTAGTTAAGTATTTGAAAGGTAAGAGAATGGACCTTAAGAATTTAGGGACCTTAAATTGAACTATCCATGTAAAATATAGAAACTAGACCTCAAAGATTTGACAAGTTTGAACTAACTTTTCTACATGAAAGGAAAGAGGATAGAGCTCAAGGATTTTAGTGACCCTCAAACTAATTTATCCCTAAAAGTAAGATGAATAAACCTTGGAGATTTGATAGCTTCGCAATAACTTTTACAAGAAAGAATATAGACCTTGAGGATTTAGGTGACCTCGAATTGACATATCCCTGCCACAATAAAGGTGTTGTCTAATGCAAGTGGTAAAACAATTAAAAGTTGAATAAGGAAAGTATGATGCTTACTCAAGAAACTTCTCAATCATTGTTTGAAACCCACCACTACCCTTGATCATGCATTGTCAATGCCTCTTGTTATGCCAAATAATGAGTGTTTAGTGGAACCTTTTGATTGAATATATCAAAGCTTGATTTTCCTACAAATATTGCTTCTTCTATATTTCAAAAAAAATTATGATCTTTTGGGCTTTTCATGGATATTTTCTAAATCATATCCCAAAACCAAGTGACTCTATTATACTATTAGGTGAGTGTGAATTATGAACTTGAATTTAGTAAAAAAAAAAAAAAACATGATTTCATTTTTTTTGTTTCAAAATAGAACGAATCAAGATGTCATGGGAAGTGGTTCAAAGAATATGTCAAGCCAATAGTTTGGATAAATCAATACAAAGAGGGGTTAGGGTACCTAGAGGTAAATATTAATTGTAATAATAACACCTTTTCTTGATCCCACTGCAAAGAGGGAAAGTAGTTAGAGATAATTTTAGGACTCTTTGTTAATTCAGATTTGAAAAACAAACTACCCTAGTATATGCATTGTCAAACATTGAAATTAATTATTCTAGTGTGACGAATTTTAGGTATGATTGAGCTTATTTGCTGTGAAATGTGGCTCACATACTAAGTGGATAGCATACACGAAGGGAAAGCATGAAGGAAAATCAAGCAATAGCAAGGGAAATCATTGATGGTAAGGCTCTAACTATCGATGGTTTGGAGCAGAATCTAGGCAATTTGCATTCTATTTCAAACCATCAATGGTTTGGCTCGGGACACCTAGTGCAAATTTTTAATTTTAAAAGGGGAACGTTAATATGGTTGGAGTTTGGAGGAAAAACCTCTGGAAACTCCATGTATATGTCATGATGTATATAAAGTGTTGTTTGATGATGGTTGTACTAGTTGAGAGGGTTTTTATATTGCTCTTATAATTTACACAAGAAGATAGTGAATCCTTGTCATTTTCTTCTGTGGATGTAGGTATTGCCGAACCACGTAATTCCTTATGTCTTTGTGATTGTTATTGCTTTCATTAATTTGCTGTGGCTTTGGATTGTTCTTTATTTTCATCATTAAAGTACTGCATTGTGTGTGTGATCCTTTAAACATAAGTATATTCCTCTTTGCAAATTTGGGGGTATTACACAATAAATTTGTATTAGAGCATTGTTGTAATGACCTTTGGATCTTCATCTAGAAAATTTGACATCGTCAAGTTTGATAGAACCGGGAATTTCGGTTTGTGGCAGAGAAGAGTGAAGGATCCCTTAGTGCAACAACGAATAGTGAAGGCCTTATACGGAATTCAACCGGAAGGC
Source organism: Malania oleifera (assembly GCF_029873635.1). NCBI lineage: Eukaryota > Viridiplantae > Streptophyta > Magnoliopsida > Santalales > Ximeniaceae > Malania > Malania oleifera. The sequence goes on from NC_080417.1 coordinate 74,058,423, forward strand.
ATGGATGAAACAAGTTAGAATGAATTGGGGGAAACTACAATATCGACCATCCAACTTTGTTTGGCTAATGACGCGTTGTATCACGTCATGGATGAGGATTCTTTGAGTTTAGTTTGGTGAAAAATGGAAAGCCGATATATGTCTAAAGGTCTATAAAAATCTACAAATGTAGTGGAAGGAGATTCAAGAAGCAGTGATGGTGATATTCTATATGTTTCATCAGATTTAGAGTGCCTCACGGATCATTCTTGGATCCTAGGTACCAAATGCTCTTATCTTATGACAGCAAATAGAAAATGATTCAACACCTACAGGTTAGTTAATAATGGATGTGTTTTGATGGGAAATTATATTTCATGCAAAATAATTGGTATTGGAAATGTCAAAATCAAAATGTATGATGGTGTTGTGAAAACCATATGTGATGTAAGGCATGTACAGAGTATAAGAAAGAATGTAGTTTCATTGGGCACTTTAGATTGTAATGAATATAGTTACAAGTCAAAAAGTGCAGAAATGAAAGTGTGTGAAGGTAACTCAATAGTGATTAAAGGAGAAAAGGTAGCGGGAAATATCTATATACTGCAGGTTGTTACAATTTTAGGTGGAGCTGCAGCTATGGAATCTGAGTTAGACATTCTGTGGCATATGCAGTTACGCCATATGAGTGACTATATGTATTCAAATGTTTGGGGGCTAGTGGTGAGGTTAGCATCATGAGGTAGACATATATTTTTTATGGGTGTAGTCTTGGTTTATCTCATGTGGCACGATCTTGAGGTGTTTACTAGGTTTAACTCATGGTTCAGGTGGAGAACCAGATCGGGAGAGAAATCCTCAAGTCAAATATTTAGACTGGGTATGCTAGTTTTGTTCAAGGAGTTTTGTAAGCAGGGCAGGTTACATGCATGGCATGCAAGGAACTTCTTGGTGAAGTTCAGTGAGTATGGTGCATTTCTCGTTTAACTGATGGCTAAAGGTATCACTAGATGAGAAAGTTTCAGGTGAATTTTTGGTAGGTTTTGTGATAGATTGCTCGAGTGTGAGTGGATGTACACTGGTGCACTATTCTAGTGATGGAGGATTTAGGCTTGGTGTTATGTTCTAATAGTACATATTTCTGGGGGTATAAGAAAGGTAGGTGCAAGTTGGGTGATCCTGTGGAAAACAAAGGGGTGATTGAGGACATGACTTTTGGTGATAAAGCCATAGGACAACGTACTCAGGTAAAGGAAAAGAAACAAATCACAAAAAGCTTCGATAGCAGCAAACATGTAATTCAGGTGGAGTTAGATACTCTAGGTAGAAATGTAGGGAGTTTTATCTTGGGTCAACAGTATCATAGTATAAATGGGCATGTGATGCAGGTGGAGCAACAAATTTAGGGCAGAGATGACATTATTCATATTGTAGGGATTTTCAACTCAGGAGATCAGCAAGATCACGGTGAGCCCAGCTGCATTACAAAATTGCCACTCAAGTATAAATTTGGCATTCTGTAATTTTATGCATTCATTACTACCAGTAGAAAGGTTCCTAGTATTTTTCAAGTTGCAGTACACAACAAAGGGGAAAATAGAAGGATAAGTGCTATGGTGGAGGAAATGGAAGTATTGCATAAGAACCAAGTGTGGGAGTTGGTGAGGCTTTTAGAGAGGAAGACGGTGATAGGATACAAGGGAGTGGTGTATCTGTTGTGTGTGAATGAAATGTTATTGGCTGGGAAGGCTTTTACTGAGGCTAATTAGTTGGGAACTCTGTTAAAAGTTTTTGACATGAATGTGTTGGGTACGACCAAGAAGGGTCTTAGTTTGAATATTCGCATAGACAAAGTTGCACGAAGATTAGTGTTATCTCTAGGTGGTTTTGTGGACAATGCTTCAAGGAGATTGGTGTTATCTTAGGGTGGCTTTGTTGATAGAACAACAGAGAGACTTTGTTTGCCATCTTAGGGGGTTTAGTGGAGAATCGATGTGAAATGTCTACCACTCGGTACCCAAGGATAGACTGTGATGTTCAGGATTTGTCAAAGGTCCTCCAAGACGAGGCAATGGGGTGTTTCGGCAGGCAACAAAGTGGACCTTCAGTTGTGAGATTTGTTGAAGACTATGCAGGGAGCTTTAGTGATAGAAGGCTTGCAGTAACTTTTGTATTAACTATTGTGGGAAGGCCTTGTTGGAAGCCTAGGGTGAAGTATTTTGGTGTAACATCTACAATTGAATTGGGTTTGATGGTAGAAGTCAAAATTGTCATGGGCAAGTTCAAGTGTTGCTTGGACTTGGTGTTTGTCTCTAGTTACAAAATGGGAGGCGGTTCCAACCTAACGTCCCAAGTTCAAGGTGGAGGAATGGGTTCATGTTTTTTATTTCTCCCAAGGGGCGTATGTTGGTCAAGGTAGAGACTGTTGTGAAATTTGGCTCACATACTGAGTGAATAGTATATACAAAGGGAAAGTATGAAGAAAATCATGTAGCAGCAGGGGAAACTATCGATGGTAAGGCTCTAACTATCAACAATTTGGAGCAAAAATTCAAACAATTTGCATTCTGTCTAAAATCGTGAATGGTTTGGCTCGAGACTTCTAGTGCAGATTTCAAATTTTGAAAGAGGAACGTTAATGTGGTTTTGGAAAAAAAACCTTTGGGAACTCTATATATATGCCATATATGATGTATTTATAGTGTTGGTTGATGATGGTTGTAATAGTTGAGAGGGTTCTTGTGTTGCTCCTGTAATTTACACAAAAAGATAGTGAATCCTTGATGTTTAGTCCTATGGATGTAGGCATTACCGAACCACGTAATTCTTTATGCCTTTGTGATTATTATTGCTTTCATTAATTTTTTGTGGTTGTGGATTGTTCTATATTTTCATCATTAAAGGACTACATTGTGTGTTTAATCCTTTACACAAAAATATATTCCACTGTGCAAATTTGGGAGTTTTACACAACATTATTTGATCCAACATTATATAAAACTATCCTAGCGTCATGGTGCGAACTATTTCTTTTGATTTTTCACTTTCTCTTTTTGGTATTTTTCTTTTTTTTTTTTCTTCTTTTTTCTTCTTAAATGCTCATATTCCCTCTAGTTCCATTTCTAGTTCTTACCAAGGGTTGGCTCATGCCTACATGTTGCTTCATGTGTAGGTTTGATTCCAAAACCTGATCCTATAATAAACCTACTAAATTTGCTAAAAAGAATGTGGATTTCTGAATAGAATTTTAATAGGACGAAACATGGCCAAGAGTTACAAAAAACTCTCAAAAGTGAAGGGATGATAAGCTCAAAATTCACTTATGCTTATGTGCTCTTGTAACGACTTGAAATTTCCATCCATTTTTTTCTATATTAATCTATGATTTCTGATATCTAGCATGAGCATAGCTGACGTCATCATGGCCCGAAGTGGGACCGTGGAATCCTGTGCATTTCATATAACACCTAAGCAGCAGAAGAACATACATATCCAATATATTCCAAAAATACAATACCAAAGTATTATTACCTAGTTGTACACACACATATATACATAAATTTTTCCAAAAATCCCGAAATACTATGGGCTCCACATACCAGCCCAAAACTCACCCCAAAACTATGCCGACTCTACACCAACTCTACCTCTGAGTCTGCCTTGCTCGCCTCTCTGGATTACCTGAAATGTTTAATAATTTTGGGGTGAGACACCTCTCAATAAGGAGAAACATGTTATTACCAGTGTGTGGCATATGAGTTAATTGGCAACATATCATTTAATTAATACTGTATATGATATACATTAGGAAAAACATCTATATAATAACACATGCTTATATCATATAGAATATGAAAATTTTTGAGTTATCTATTCAAAAGTACTTTTATCTATAATATGTAATATTTGGTTTCTGTGTGTACTATACATAACCATATATCTGTAAATTTCCCCCTGGATGGCTATATGTCATGACTTACCCCCTTATGATTGGGTTATGTGGCCCGTAGACGGGGCTAAATGCTGGTTGGCCCTCTAATGCTAGCCTAATTGTATGCATATTTGGATGCCTATAGCATGAAAGGCCCACTCCACTTGGTCCGGATGCTAGGGAGCTTACAACTCTACCTGAGGGCACAATCGGCTGTACCATACTCTATTTGAGACGTATAGTTGCACTGTTTATACTATATCGCAACGGTACCGTACTCTATAAACTGTTGTTTTCCATCGGGATATGATATTGTATAATAATATTTCTATATAAATCTAGTTTTTTTTAATGATTTTGTATTTTTTTAATAACCATGATTCTATATCAATTGTATAGTCATGACGCTGTAATAACTGTATATCTATATATCTATATATTTTGTAATCCTGTAACTGTAATTCTGTATTTTATATGTCATGACTCTATATTCTGTATAATCTGCATTTTTGTATATCATGGTTCTATATTCTGTATATCATGATTCTATAAAATTCTATATAATCATGGTTCTATATTTTGTATATCATGGTAATAAAACACAGTATAATCAACTTTGCAAAACGTTATAAAATCTTGTTTTGGAATATACTACGTATTCATAATTCTATAAAATACCGTATAAGCATGATGTTGTAAAATATTGTATATCATATAAACTATATTCCTGTATAATTCTGTATAGTCATAGTTTTGTATATAAAACTGTATAAGTTATGTTTCATAACTCTCTAAGCTATATAATCATGCTTCTGTAAAATTGTATAATATATTCTATAATATACCAGTATTTCTCATGCCACACAATTCAATAAAATTCTATAAATATGTTGTGCAAAACTGTATAATTTTCATGCTCTGTTCAAATACTATTTGTTAGCTTTGGTGTATTCCCAAGAGTGGGGGTGAATTGAGTATTTAAAAATTATCGCCTAGGTTAAACCAGATTAACAGTATCACTCAACCTAGGGTCTATCTATGAAAAAATAAACTCAATCATTCATAATAGTAAAATACAAACATTCATGTGCTGGAATTTAAAATTGTGGAAATTAAAAGCACACACAAGAAATGTTATCGGGGTTCAGCCAACTGTGCCTACATCCCCACCTTGGCTAACAAGCACAAGGATTACAACTATAGACTCACATAACGGGTGGAGCTGTGACAACCCAAATAATAATGGGATTTAAATAATCAAGAGGAAAGGAAATGGGAACAGTAATGAAGGGGGAAGTCGACTTCATCGACAACATTGCACTTTGGAAGAAATAATAGAGGGAAATTATCAAGACCTCGTTGACGAATACTGGGGATTCATCGACGAAATTATTAAATGACTCGTCGACGAGATAATGTGGCTCGTCAACGAATCCAACCCTATAAATAGTAAAAAACTCAGATTTTTGATGAAATTCAACGCAGAAACTCCCTCTCTCTCCTCCCTTCAGCTCCCTCTTCTTCTCCTTTCGATTTTGGGCCGGTTTTTTGCCGGTTCAAGAATCTAAAGTCACAACGACGCTCCTGGGGAAGTTCTCTCCAAATCTACCGGAGCGGATTGTCGGTGGAACTCTGTTGAAAATCATCTCTGAGTTGAGGTAAGGCTTTTTAAGCCAAAGTTGGTCTTACCATAGTTGTAGGAAATGATACTTATGAAGAAATACTGATGTTTAATTCTGGGGGTTGTCGTTTTTAGGGTATTTGATCAAGAAACCCTACGGGTGTTAGACTGAGATTTTTAGGGGCTTTCTCAGTAGCCAAGTAAGGGAATAAACTAAAATAGTTATTTTTCACACAAATTACTATTATTTATGAGCAAATTGATTTTCTGAAAAATATGTACGATATTTGAATATTCTGGAATAAATGCATATTTGGGAAAATACTGTTGTTGTACGGAATTATGATTTTAGAATGAAATGTATGATTTACCCAGCTTTGTGTGACATGAATGTTATTTTTCATGAAAAGTATTATGATATGTAAGATTCTACAAGTAAAGCATGTTTTCAGGAATTATGAGATAATGTAGTACATTATAGTTTTTAAAATAGATGATAATTGATTTACTTTCAAAATGATATGTGTGAGATATTCGGAGCAAGGCCGTGTTTTACTAATTATTTCGTCATGAGGCCCTATTTATGAAATGTTCGGCACGAGGCCGTATTTATGAAATGTTCGGTGCGAGGCCGTATTTATGAAATGTTCGGCGCAAGGCTGTATTTATGAAATGTTCGGCGTGATGCCGTATTTATGAAATGATTTCGGCGCGAGGCCATATTTATGAAATTGTGAAAGATGCTATATTATCATGTATTATATGTTATCAAAACCCAGATGTTAGTTTAGTTCAGTTCAGGAGCTCGGTACCGTAGCTTATAGATCAGATATCTATGATCAGATTGGTGCTAACCACCCCACGAGGGGGTGGGAGATGGATAGTCGATGTGGCTTTCAGTAGAGTGTAGACATCCACCTGGTAGTCCGACCAGGGTGTGGCAGGCCCATCGTACTTACATACATTTTTTACTCAGCAGTGGTCAGCCAGCCATTGTCGGGTCTCGCCTTCGAGCTGCACAACCCGTCAAGGGGGGTAATACATGACATCAGCTAGCTATTCATCCTAGGTATGTTTTCGGTATTATTAGTTATAACAGATGTTTTATGAATGATATGATTTATTAGAAAATATGAAAGTATATTATGATTCAGTACGATATGATGAACGTTTACAGATATAGATGAAATGTACTGTATATGTATAATTGCATTAAATGTTCATGTTGTCACATAGTTGTATTTAGTTTATTTTCCTTTACTGAGAAGTGTCTCACCCCCAAACATTAAATGATTTTCAGGAAACCTAGAGAAATTGGCAGGTTATGGCCGCCGTTGAGTGAGTTTAGTTTCCCTACTAGAAGGGTAAGCTTTAATCTAAGATCAAGAGATTTTTGTTGTATGATCCTATGGTTATTTTGATGTTTTGGACGTTGTATATAAATAAAGTATTTTGGTGATGTAGTAAACTCTGGTATTATGTATTCTATGGCTTTCAGAATGTGATTTATATTTACTGCTGCTTAGGTTTCCGCTGTTTATGTCAGGCTATCCCCACTACCCACGGGTTCAGGTTGATGTTATTATTATTTATGTTTATTATGTGATAAGTTGAATAGAACGTTATAGGAGTGACACTTAATACAGTCAAGTCAATTAGCACAGGGCTGACATCAACCTTTACAAACTCTCCTTGCGGGGGCGGAGAATGCCTTAGGTCAAATTCACAGGGCTGACCCCAACCTGATCCTTCCGGGCTAGATCAAACCCACTCAGGCCACGCTTGAAAATACAACATTATTTTTCACAAAGTAACCGGTGCAGTGATTATGCTTCTCAAGTAAAGCAGATATGTACCCAATACGTACAATATAAACAATCAACCACGCATCAACAATATTGGTAAATGTAAGCTCAATGATGAGTATTTTGTGCAAGCTACACTCAACAAGATATGATCGTTAATATGCTCAAGAGTTTTCTAATCAAGCTATTTCTTTGAAACAGTATATATCAAATCTTAATAATAATTAGGGTTTCAAAGATGCTGCAAAGACTTAGAACAATTCAAAAATATTTTCTTCAATGAAATATGCTCAAGAGTTTTTGAAAGAATAATATAGCTTGTAGAAAAATGTTTTTTCACAACAAAATCAAGCTATAGGAATCTTTGCAATGACAATGCAAAGATCCTTAAGCTAATGAGTTTTTCCCAACACTAGATTTATCAAATAAAAATCTATGGGAAAACTCTTGTTTGACTCCCCAAAAATAGATCAATCAATTAAATAAGAACAATGAGAGTATTAGCAATCTAATATACACTAGCACAACCAATATACTCTCACAATACTAAGATGTATCTAGTGAATAGAAATTTGAGAGTAATTGGACAAAAGGAGTATTTTTAAGATAGAGGATTTTTAGCTAATGAATTTTCTAATCTCTTGCTAATCCACACAAATGAACTCATATTTATTAGAAGGGGTAAAATTATAACCATTTGGGACTGGTTGGGAATTATTAGAAAAGATTCGAAATGTTTAAACACACTTAACCCAACTTAACCCAATTTTACCACGGTTAAATTAATTTTAGCCCACCGAGGTTCGGGTGGCTGAACCAAGGTTCGGTCGCTCGAACAAACACAGTAATAAAAGTTAATCAAATAAGTTCGGTCGCCTGTGTCAAGCTTCATCAATCCAAATCAAAGTCAGTAGCCTTTGTTCATGACTTCAGGTGCCCGGTCCTAGGTTCAGTCGCTTGAACTCTTGTGTTCAGTCGCCCAGAGCTTATTTTGAATTATATAGTTCGGTCGCCCGGGTTGGTGAAAAGCACTTTGACATGGGTTCCGGTGCCCGAGGAAGATACGTTAAAAAAAATTTGATTGCCTAAGAGCCAAAGTCAACTATTGACTCTTCAATAGTTCGAGCGCCCGAGGAGTTTTGAACTCCGGGGATTCGGTCGCCCGAGCTCTCTCAAATTGCTTAGAAATATTAAATTAAGCGCATTTTTAACACTCCTCAATTTAGTATGATATATGTGCATAAGTGTTGGGACCTAAAGTCATACTAGGGTCTTACTGAGGCAGCCGTTTTGAGATAGTCCCAAAAATCTAGCGTCAGTCGACCGAATGTTATTCAGCCCCTATAGTCATTTTACGGTTATTTGGAACTTACAATTACCTACATGCATGACATGCATAGATTATTACAGACTGATATCCTAATTACTATTACAGACCCATAATATAACATGAATTACAATATAAAATATATCTTTTGGGTCTTTAGAATTCAAGCTTTCACGTGCCATCAAATGATCAAACTAATATGAACCTGCACACAAACTTGATAGACATTGAATACCTAAGTACTTGTCATAATCAAAATAGGGTATGACCCATAAGGTCAACATTCTCCCCCTTTTTGATGATGACAAATACACTATGCAAAAATTGGGTATACCCTTAGAAGGCTCCCCCTAACAATGTGCATCATGTGCATCATATAACATTCTAAATAATAAGTTAAATTCAATTCAAATATAAATTCAATTCAATTTAATAAATTAACCCAATTTTTGCCCTTACACTATTTTATACTGATAAAATGTCTAACAACGCTGGCATAACATGTATTCCCCTTACCTGGTTATCTAGCTCTAAATACTACTTATAATTTCATGCATGCGGAATTTATAATTTTCAACTCCCTAAAATAACACCCATATAATTCCTAGTCACACAACTGAATTTACTATAATAATTATCACATTCATATTTTCCCTAACTCCACATATTCAACATTTCTAAACTATAATTTACCTGAGCTCCTGGAAATATTCCCACTGGGGTCCTTAACTTATATCTACAGGGTCCCGAAACACCATAATCCTGAAAACATAATACCCCAGTTTTACTCCACAAACACTAGTATATTCCCATACAACACATAATCCAAACTTTGATAAGCCTGGTAATACTAAAAATATCCATATAACCAACTTTACATGGTTTTGGGATGGTGCACAACTTGGCCTAACCAACAATCTACTCCAGCATATTTATAGAGAATCTTCCCAGGAGTAGCGTGGCGGCTTCCGATCATCGAACCGACCAAGAACGAAGCTAGAATCGTAGAGAGAAGGGGAAAGGAATGAATTCTAGAGAGAGAGAGAGAGAGAGAGAGAGTAATTTTTGCATGAATTTCTCGCAAGAAAACCAAGTTAGGCCTATTTATAAAATGCGGATTCGTCGACGAGACACATAACCTTGTCGACGAGTCCACGAAGGGAGTTCATTGATGAACTCGAATCCCTCATCGACAAATTTCAAGCTCTGCGAAACCCCCTCTCAATAAGTCCTTGTCAACGAGACACGTATCCACGTTGACGAGCCTAAGAAGTATGCTTGTCGATGAGCACCCTGCGTTCGTCGACGAGACCCTGTGAGTCCGTTTTTGAGATTTCCTTTTTCTCTCTTTTCTTTTATTATTTAATTACTATAATTCTTCGAGTTTCTACAGCTCCAGCCCTCCTAGATGGTGATAAATTATATTGAACCTATAGTTTAGTAAGAGGTTACCTACATACTCATTATGGAATTAAGTCTTGATGTACTTCATTCCACTTTTAATTGAGAAGAGGATGAAAAATTCTAGTCTAAGAGGGATCTTTTGACAATTGTAATAGGGCCATAGTTTAGGGTGAAACAAAAAAGGATCTAACCGTTTGAGAATGATGTATTGAGGAATAATTAATGGTCCAGGATCATCTATCTTTCCCTCTACTTCTTTTTATTTTTTTTCTTTCTTTTTGTTTCTTATTTATTTTTCTCCAACTTCATTAATCTTTCCATTTTGTTGACTTTGTGTGTGTGTGTGTGTGTGTGTGTGTGTGTGTGTGCATATTTTCATATTTTCATTATTTTCACTTCCTACTTCTTCATAAAACAAAAATTGTTCAAATATTAAGGATTGATTTCTTGGCATAGGCCCTATGTGGGGTGTGATCCTTAAACCAAGTTTTATGTAGAAGCATTATTTAGGCTTAATGGGGGAAGCAAAGGCAAAATTTCTCTTTGCAAAGGTAGTTGAAAAGGAGGCTTCTTTTCCTTTTTGGGAGTTCATCCTTTCTTAATTAGAATGCACTTTGATGTCAAAATCTGTAATTCATGCAAGGAAAAAAAAAAATAGATGATATGGTAAATATGAAAGAGTACTACATAGGTTGTTGTGAATGAATTTGGAATTGTACAACGGAATTTAAACACGGCAATAATGAAGAACAAGTAAAGAATACACACGTAATATATCTGAAAGCAAGAATAACAACATGGAGATTCACGTGGTTCAGTAATGCCTACATCCACATGAGCAATCGGAAAAATTTTTCACTATGAGAATGTTAAAGAACACAATGTACTACTAACCCCAACACTACCCTGATGGAAGTGTGTCAAACCATAGGTGAAAAGATTTCATCATAATCTATTCCTTTTTTCTGTAAGTACCCCTTTGCAACTAACTCTGTCTTCAATTTCTCTCCTTCATTTTTTAAAGTTGCTTCCTACTTCCTATATACCCATTTGCAACATATCGCCCTCTTCCCATTTGGAAGCCCCACCAACTCCCAAGTTTAATTCATATGCAGCTAATCCATTTCCTCAATCATAGCACCCATCCACCTATTTTTCTTCTAATTGTGCACTACCTCTTGAAAAGTAGTTGGATCATTGCAACTCATAATGAAAGCATAAGGTACTAACTCTTCAAACCCATACCTTGGTTGTGGTTTGATAGTGCATCTAGATTTCCATATAGGAATTTGTTGACTTACTAGTTTCCCAAGTTAGAATCCTTTGCAGCCGAGGAACCAAAATCATTATCATTGCCCCGAGAGTCTAACTCCACCTACACAACATGGTCATTTCTGCTTTAGTTTTCTGGCTTCTATTTCCCTTCATTATCAACTTAGGTACGCTTCACCATAGTTTTCTCATTGAAAACTACATTACTACTAATCACCACCTTGTTTGTCATTAGATCCCACAACTTGAACCCCTTTACACCCTTTTGATATCCCAAAAAGATGCAGCGTCTAGAATTTGTGTCAAGCTTCGATCTCTCCTCACTAAACATATGAACATAGGCTGGACAACCAAAAACCTTCAATCTGGAATAGTCTACTGCATTTCCCGTCTATACCTCTTCTACCACTTTCCCCTCTAGTATTGCCCTTGGTGATCGGTTTACTAATAAACAAGTCATACTAATTGCCTCGGCCCAGAAGTTTCTTCAATAGCCCTACATTAAGCTTGAGACACCGAGCTCTTTCAGCTAGAGTTTGGTTCATCCTTTTAGCTACACCATTTTGCTGAGGTGTCCGACGATTGGTGAAATGTCTCTTAATGCCCTGCTACTCACAAAACTCAATGACCCTAGAATCAGCGCAATTGGTCCCATGGTCTAACTTGAGGCATTTGACTCTCCTTCCCGTTTGGTTTTCCACTTCAGCTTTTCACAACTTAAACATTGCAAACGTATCAGACTTGTGCCACATAAAGTATACGTAGACTTTCCATGAGTTGTCATTAACAAAACTCAAAAAATAAACATGTCCTCCTTTTGATGCTACTCTTACAGGCCCGCAAACTCAGAATGTATATAATCAAGAATATCTTCCGTCTTGTGAATTGCCAATTTGAATTTTGCTCTATTTTCATTTCCCAATGACACAAAACTTACAAAAATTCAGCTTAGATGTTTTCATACCTTTCAAGAGTTTCCTCTTGTGAAGTTCTTTCATACCCAAATGCCCAAGCCGCATATGCCACAAAATGGTTTCATCACATTCAGAATATATAGCTATAGCTCCACCTATAATAGTTGCCCTTGCAGTGTATAAATATTTCCATATAATTTTTGACCTTTCATCACCATTAGATTACCTTTGCACACTTTTGTAATCCCACTTTCGAACTTGTAATTGAATTCATTACAATCTAAAGTGCCAAGTGAAATGAGACCCTTCCGTAGGTTAGGAATATGTCTTATATTGTTCAAGGTTCTTACAGCACCATCAAACACTATAATTATAATATTTCCTATGCCAATGATTTTACAAGAGACATTATTGCCCATAAGAGCTGAACTTGAATTTACCAATCAAAAAGTGTTGAACCACTCCTTGTTTGGAGTTATATGGTAAGAACATGCCGAGTATAGGTTCCATGAGTCCGTGAGGTGATCCAACCCTGATGAAACTAAAAGTACATCACCATCACTGCTCTTCTTGAACTACATTTACTAATCTTGAAGTCCCTTCATGCATTTTAGCATTTCCTTTCTTCCAATCCGGACACTCTAGTTTAATGTGCCCTTTTTTACCACACTTATAATTCCATATATCCTTTTTCTTCTTGGATTGAGTTTGGGATTTTTGACTCAATCCATTTTTGAATTTTCCTTTCCCACGATCTTGATTATCTTTCACTACAAGTGTTTCTCTATGTGAATTTTCTTCGCACACTTTCATCCTTTGATGAAACCCCAAAAAAGCATTTGTCACCTCTTCCAAGTTTGTGTTCTCTTTCCCCCATGTAAGAGTAGTACCTAGATTCTCATATGTGTGAGTCGCTAAAAAGGAATTTATTAGCATCAATGTCTTATCATCCTCTTCAAATTTGACATCAACAAGCATTAAATAACTTATCATTTGATTAAATGCATTGATGTGTCAATTCAAGTTTGAACCATCCACCATCTTAAGCCAATAAAGACGTTGCTTAAGAAATAATTTGTTAGTAAGGGATTTGGACATGTAGCGGCTTTCAAGCTTTTACCAAACAGCCGCAGGAGAATCTTCCTCCATAGCATGATAAAGTACTTCGTTAGCCATATATAATCGTATTGTAGCAAGAACCTTTGCCTCTAATTCTTTCCAATTAGCCTCATCCATACCTTCCAATTGAGCACCATACAAGGTCTTCACCATCCCTTATTGCACAAGCAAATCTTTCACTCTTCTCTGCCACAAACCGAAGTTTTTGATTCCATCAAATTTGACAACATCAAATTTCACAGATGAAGTGCCCAATGCCATAACAACAACCTCGCTCTAATACCAATTGTTGTGAATGAATTTGAAATTGCACAGTGGAATTTAAACGCAATAATAATGAAGAACAACTAAAGAACACACACGCAGTATATCTAAAAGAAAGAATAACAACATGAAGATTTACGTGGTTCGGCAATGCCAACATCCACGGGAGCAATTGGCAAAGGTTTTTACTATGAGAATGTCAACAAACAGAATACATTGCAAGAATATACCTAGAATGGTAAATTTATAAACAATTCGGAGGTTTCCCTTCAAACTACAAACCATATTAACATTCACATTCAAAATTTAAAATCAACCTCATTGCCCTGAGCCAAACAGTAGACTAATTGGGCCAATCAGTTGACTGTTTCAGACAGAATGTAATTGTCTGAATTCTGAATCAAACCGTCGATTGATTTGGCCAAACAGTCAACGGTTTGCTACTGCTCCTCAACACAAGTGACTTTCAACTATGTTTTCTTCCTTGTTTATGCACTCCATCAAGTACATGAGCCACAAAAACATAACATAGGTTCAACTAGTTAATGAAGGATAACATTTTTTATTAAGGTTGTTGCAAGGCAAAGCAGCTAACAAACATGACCATCGATAACAAATTGTCATTTTACATTTAGAACTTGACTCGAATCACAAAATTACAATCATTATGCATAAAACCTTGTAATGATATCAAAATTGACCGATTGGATTGGCTCTCCATCTCTCTCCGCTAAAATGACCGCTCCTTTTGAAGAGACTTTCTTTATAACATAAGATCCCTTGTAATTTGGTGTGAAGCTTGCCCCTACCATCTCTTTTATTAAGTAGCCTACAAATTTGGGCATGGCACATTTTCTTATCCACATCAAAATTAAACAAAACTAATTAAGAAACTTGTAGCAGACGTGTAATTTTTTTTTTTTAATTTTTTTTTTTTTTTTGTGCGTGAAGCGCACACATGTATTAAGTTGGTTAAACAAATTTAACCCTAAGTATATGAGTGAGAGGGTAATTCAGTCCACCTCAGGTTCCTGGTCATGCCAAAAGAAAAGAAGAAGAAGAAGATGCGTCGTCTAATTTAAGCCCAAACAAAATCATACATTGCAGTCTTCGCCGAGCGTAGAAATTAATTGTACAAAATAATAGGACATCCATGCTTGTACGCGACTCCCGGATGAATTCAAATGGCCGACCGACCGGCATGCCATCATCTCCATTTGGGAATTCTATACAAGAGAGCAGGCCGCATATTCCGCGTTGGTAAAACCAGTTAAGAGGACCCCTACCTAGCGAAGGATCATTTTCGTGCATTCTCTTTGAAATGCGTGGTAGTCATGCGTGTTGCGCTTAGTGATCATCTCCATTATGGAATTCTATTTGGTCGGCCACATCTTTGATTTTTGTATTTATGTATTTTATTCTTAAAAAAGTATTAGATTAAACGGATTAATAATGTCAATTTTTAAACAACTAATTATATAGATTTTTTAATTTTGAATGATTTTGAATAAGAAATTAATATTTAATTCAAGAGACCTCTCCCGAGGTTTGTAAAAACGACGCAAACCTTCTTTTGCATTTTGCAAAGAGATAAACTCTTTTAGGAAAGAATTTTGTCTTTTACTCAGTAACTTAATATAATAGCTAGCATTTTCATATTGTATTATCTTCAATTATTTAGCTTAATTAACCATTCAAGTTTTGAATTTTTTTTATATTTTTTATTGTTAAAAATATTAGAACATAGACTTACTTAAGTATGTATTCTTAATTGTATTTGAAATAGGGATGGAAGAACTGGTCGGCAGTCGAAATTTGGTTGAGTCATAATTAAATAGGTTGAGTCTTGATTGATACATTTATAAATGGTTGAATAAATTATAAATTTGAACCCACCCAATTAATAAACATGAACTTGTTAAGAAATAATATATATATATATATATATATATATATATATATTAATGCATGTGATTTAAGAACACCTATTTATCATTTAATTTATTTTTTATTTAATAATTTTTTTTTTTTATAAAAACAGTGATTTGAAATTTGAAAAATAGAACCTATAACCTATTTACCATTCTCTCTTTCTGAATATTTCAAAAAATGTGATTGTATTTCTTGTAAAAAATACATGATACAATATGCATGCATCAAATATCATAATTTATATATATAATTCAAAAGTATTTTTTATAACAAATTAAATAGGTGACTGGGTTAGTGCTTGACCTCAACTTGACTATCTTATTTATTTATTAATTGGGTTGGGTTTGGGTTGACTTGTTTATAAATGAATCGTCCCACATAGACCCAAACTTATTTTAAATTGACACTTATTGGGTCTTGACCCATTTACTATAGTCATAATTGAAAATATAATCATTATGATAATATATATGTTAAGGGTGTAATGGCTCCCTTCATGAAATGTTTATTAAAATCCTAATGTTGAACTAAATATTAACATAAGAATCATATGTACATTTTTGGTATCTCACAACAATAAAAGGCATTCATCCATTCCCAAGAATGACATTCTTAAAATAGCCATTGCATGAGAATATTTCTAATGTCGCAAACCAAATGTCGCCTAAAATTTTACTCTATTTTAATTCTTTTTTTCTTTTCCTAGCAAAACAACATGAGTTCGAGTCTTTTAAAATGTTTATTAAGATTTTCATATTAAACCAAATATTGACCTAACAATTTTGTAGACATTTTAGAAATTAAAACGTGAATCAAATAAAAATTTCCTTTGAAATGTATCCATATATTTAGGAAAGACATTGCATAAAATAGCTTGAGCAAATTTTTATGGAACAAAATAGCATGAGTTAATTTTTTGTGTAATAAAATATCATGAGCTGTCATTCTCTCTTTGTCTCAAATGTATAAACACATGTACATACACTAATTATGATATCAATGCTATAGGCATTATCATTAATTATGACCATAGTAAATCGTCCCTTTCACCTGTTTGGCAGTGAAATTGGTATATTTAAATTATGTGAATCCTGTGCCATGTGAACTCCATTAAAGCTTCCCCTTTTCTTTTGACTATAGGACCATTCTCTTATCCAAATAAAATGTAGCTGTTGGATTTTGTCACTAAAATTGAAGGGCTGAGTGTTTAATTACTATGATGTTTATGGAAATGCATTACTTGAGGGAAAAATCTACAGAATTATCATTGCATTCTTAATAATTTTTTAAAAAATTTATAAAAAATTATTAAAGAGTATTTGGAAGCATACAATTTGAATTTGTATAAATTTGAAAAGAAAAAAAAACGTAGTATATTTTTGCATTGAATTTCCTTGAAATTCACACAAATTAAAATCCAAAATTCAAAATTAATACTTTCACACACTATCTTAAGGGTTTTGATCGAGATAATGATACTAAGAATAGTTATGAAAGATCATTAACGGTTTATTTAGCACACAAAAATAGAATGAATTGTAGTAGAATTGATTTTTATAATTTTATATACGCATAATATAATTTTTCATTTTATTTCACTCCTATTCCATTTTTTTTTTTCAACTTTTATCTCAACATATCAAACATTAGGTTAGTGAATGAGCAAGAACTTTATTAAAGTATAATGTTAGGTGTCTTGACTATTCTAAGAGGCCATATTTTTATATTTGACGTCTTGAATTCAAATCTTAAGATATATTAGAAGGTTATGGGTCATGTCTGCTAGTGCAATCCCAAATCTAATGTGGGTCTCTAATAAAGTTAAAAAAAAAAAAAAAATTAGGTACATCAAAATTTGTATTTCATTCCTATATATTTGTCTGAAATGGGAGTTGAAGCCACATGGATAGTTTTCTTTTCTCCTATTTGTACAATTTCGAATGTTATTCCTTGGAGAATATCCTCTTGTTCCTATGATTTGTAAATTGATCATCCTATGAGGTTATTTTTCTCCAAGCTTGTCAAACTTAGTCTCACAAAATCCAAGAGAATGATTTCTTACCCTTTCTTCTTGTCCTCATGTCATCCCCTTTTTCGGCATTCAGCCAAAATGAATATATATATATATATATATATATATATATATATATATATATATCTTTGTTTGATATCTTTGTTTAAAGATGTTAGCCAGAAGGGGCTACTATTTTCTTTTTCATAGGCAATCTGTAAGAAAAATGTTGAAAATCATAGCAAATTAGAGACGACGCATTGTGGTGGATCGAAACTATTTGTCAGGCATCGAAAGGTCATTTCTACATTTATATATCTGATCATTACCTGACAAGTGTTATTCATGTTTATACCAAACCTAATTAATATTTGTTGACTCTACGAGTCCAATCTTGTTTTGATAATGACAAATTATTTGATATTTGATCTGTGCATTAAGTTTGTGAATATGACCTATATTAAGCATGCACGGAACGAGTCATGGAAGCATTCAAGTAAAACTTACAAATTTTGGGAAGCACCATAGAACTCAAAGAGTATGAGAATTAAGATGCAAGCGGCAAAGTTTAAGAATATCTTGGGAATGAATATTTAGAACTTATGTATTTACATTTTCGTATGATTTAATTTGAGGCTCAAGATAACTTAGAATGATTTTAAGATTCATGCATTTCATGTATATCATTAAGGAACCTTCATGGACTTAGAAATGTTTTTGAAATCATGAGATATATGTTTTATAAAAAGCCCAAGAAAAAAAAAGCAAAGTTTTTTTTTTTTTAATTAGAAAAAGAAAGAAAAAAAAAAAAAGGGACTTCGGTAGCCTGAACTCCACCTCAGTAGCCTAAAGAATTTCTTCGGGAACCTGAAGAATTAAATGGGAAAACAGAACCTGGTAAAGGTACCTCGGTCGCCTGACCTTGGAACCTTAGGCGCTTGAAGTTGTCACTTCAGGAGCCTGAACCCCACTTCGGTTGCCTGAACCTGCAGGAAACTTAAAAAATTAAATTTTTATTAAAAGGACTCGCGAGCTATCTTATTGATCCAATGGCTGAGATAAATCCTAAGGGTAATATACTATATATTCTAAATATCTAAACCCTAGAACAGATGTTAGACACACAAGAAAGAGAAGAACACAATTTGTTGCAAAAACGTTGAAAATCTACTCCTAGTGTTATACAATTGCCTACTATTCTATCTCTAATCTTGAAGTTTGGACAAATCAACTCAGATTTTCAAAGGGAACTTGTTTACTCTACTGTACTTCAATCTAGTATTGAGGTTTGATCTTTCAAGTTATTATTCGTACAAACATCTCATCTCATCTCATTGCGTGTTCTTGACTATCTTTAGAAAAGTTTTGATCTTGAGTGTGTCTATTCATATAAAAATTAATTTTTTTGAAGAGATCATTATTTGAGAAAGTTTATTTAACTTAGTTAATTGTTTTTTGATTCGAGAGTATATAAATATACATATATTCTTAAAAGAGCTTATTATTGAAAAACCTAGTTTGATTAAAAGGGTGATCTTGAAAGTACCTATACATATACATAGCTATTTTAAACAAGATCATTATTTGATTTATGGTGTGTGATTGATTGAAAGGTTTGATTTAAGTGTGTGTTTGCTAAAGGATCTATAATTTAGATATATTAAAGCTTGATTGAATATCCTTGGTACTTATAACTATACATTTAATTGAGAGATATTTTTTGAAAATTAATATACTCAGTTTGTGATTGAATACATGAAATAAAACTTTGTGATTTTGATTGAGTTTATATTCAAGACAAATTTTTTGCTAACTAGTTCACTTCAAATATATTTGTACATTTTTGCAAAGTGAACCAAGAACCCTAGTTTATTCTAAAACAGTTTGAATATATCTTTACTTGAGAGTTTTGGTTAAAAAAGGATTCGTGGGTTGAAGCATATCATACATAAAATGATTGTATCGTTTTCATACATTCATGAGCTTCAAGTTATATCATATGTTAATGTATTAGGATTTTGAATTGTACTCACCAGCTTTTGTTAGAAGCATTGTTTTGAGTGTTAATTTTCAGATTCTATTGTATAGACGGTTTGGTATGCGAACCGGTGTGTGAGGAGAGAGTTGTATCTCTTGTAAGCAGCGGAGTAGGAGGAAGTTGTGCCTCTTGTAAGCAGCGGATTGTAAGGGAAGCTACGTCCCACTTTAAGGAGCAGGAATTTAGTGAATCCTTGAGTGGTTGCTCAAGGCGAGGACGTAGGCCAAGTCGGCTGAACCTCATAAAACTCTATTTATCTTTTCTCTTCCCTTTACTCTTTATGTTTTTGCACTGCATTTAATTTGTGTATATTGTAGTATAGGTTGGATAGCCTTACACATACATAATTGAGTAACAAGAAGGTAAAGTAGTGCCAAAAAAATTTTAAATACCCAATTCACCCTCCTCTTGGGATTACACCTGATTCAACAATATTAATTATGTTTTACATGATAATGTAGTGTGGTATTGAGACTGGCGACTTGGAGCCAACTCTGGATCTTTATTAGAGAACACATTAGAGGCCGTCAAAGGAGTGGTGCCAGGGTGCGGAGAGGAAACATGTACGTAAAATATATTATTTAGTTCACTATTTTCTTCAAAACGTCAAAGTTGTATTCTTATTTCTTAATTTTCTACATTTTCATGACTTAAAATAGGCAAGGATGGTCGAGCTGAAGAATGCACCTATTCTAGAGGAGAGTGAGCCAGTTTCAGATGATGACATCTATAGGTAGGTGCTTGGGAACACACGAGGGTTGGTTGAATGATCTTGGCAGTGGATACATTGCCCCAACATCGGCAAATATTTCGACCACAGCGTCTCGTGTCAAGCTTGACCGAGTGCATAGGGAAGCTAAATCTCAAAGGGAGGATATGGCTCTCCGGGTGTGGATGATGGAAATGGAGAACCAACAGCTTAAAGAAAAGGTGTCCACTTGGCAAGAGAAGGTTTCCATCATCCAAGAAGAGATGGAAACCATGAAGAACTGCCAAGTGCAGATGGAACAAATGTTGCCCCAATCTCGTCCAAATGATATGGGTGCCTCCTCCTCTCATTAGATCAGGTATACTTAGTATGCGGTAGGAAAATTTAGTTGGGAGTTTTGAAATTGAGTTGTTCTACATTACACAATGTAATTATGCGGTTATATTTTCATATTTTATTATATGTATTGTGTATGCAATGAATTGATAGAAGTTTCTTCCCCACTTAGAAACAAAGTTAGAATAGAAACAAACTACTTAGTAAACTTAATTCATTTTAAACACTCAGGTGTCCAAATCGAGCATATGAGGTCCAAACTGAGCCTGGTCAGTCTCGACATGTTCGTCACATCGAACTAGACGTGCTAGATTAGATGGTCCCTAAAAACTTGATGCCAATTGAAAATTATATACTTAGAGGCAAACTTAGTACACTTAGTTGAATTTAACCACCTATGTGTCCAATTTGGGCATTCAAGGTCCAAACTGAGTTTAGTTAGTTCTGACACATCCGTCACATCGAACTGGAGGTGTCAGATCCGACAGTTTCCATAAAATCCATGTCAATTGAAAATTATACACTTAGAGGCAAACTTAGAACACTTAGTTCATTTTAAGCACTCAGGTGTCCAAATCAGGCATATAAGGTCCAAATCGAGCATGGTCAGTCTCGACACATCCATCATATTAGATTAGACGTGTCTACACTGACGATCCCCAAAAACTCCTCGTTGGAAACTTTTTCCCCACTTAGAAGTAAAGTTAGAATATAAACAAACTACTTAGTAAACTTTGTTCATTTTAAGCACTCAGGTTTCCAAATCAGGCATACGAGGCCCAAACCGAGCGTGGTCAGTCCCGATACATCCGTCACATCAAACTAGATGTGTCAGATTTGATGGTCCCCAAAAACTCCATGTCATTTGAAAAATATATGCTTAGAGGCGAACTTAGTACACTTAGTTCATTTTTAAGCACTTAGGATTCCAAAACGGGTATGCGAGGTCCAAACTGAGCGTGGTCAATCCCAAAACATTCATCACATTGAACTAGACATGCCTAGACTAATGGTCCCAAAAAACTCCTCCCTAAAAGCTTTTCCCCACTTAGAAGCAAAGTTAGGATAGAAACAAAGTACTTAGTAAACTAGTTCATTTTAAGTACTCAGGTGTCCAAATTGGGCATATGACGTCCAAAACGAGCGTGGTCAGTCCCGACATGTCCATCATATAAACTAGACGTGCGTGGTCAGTCCTAACATGTCCATCACATCAACTGGATGTGCCGGATCTAACGGTCCCCAAAAATTCCATGCCAACTGAAAATTATATCCTTAGAGGTGAACTACGTACACTTAGTTGAATTTAATAACTCATATGTCCAATTCAGGCATTCATGGTCCAAACTGAGTTCGGTCAGTCCCAACATGGTTATCACATTAAACTAGACATGCCGGATTTGAAGGTCCCCATAAATTCCATGCCAATTAAAAATTATACGCTTAGAGGGAAACTTAGTACACTTAGTTTATTTTTAAGCACGCGGGTGTCCAAATGGGGAATATGAGGTCAAAATCAAGCATGGTTAGTCCCTGCACGTCTGTCACATCGAATTGGAGTGTTTACACTAACGATCCCTAAAAACTCCTCCTTTAAAGCTTTTTCCCTACTTAGAAGTAAATTTAGAATAGAAGCAAACTTCTTAGTGAACTTAGTTCATTTTAAGAACTCAGGTGTTCAAATTGGGAATACGAGGTCCAAATCAAGCACGGTTAGTCCCAGCACGTCCGTCACATCAAATAGGAGTGTTCACACTGACGGTCCCTAAAAACTCCTCCTTTAAAGCTTTTTCCCTACTTAGAAGCAAAGTTAGAATAGATGCAAACTACTTAGTGAACTTAGTTCATTTTAAGCACTCGGGTGTCCAAATTAGGCATATGAGGTCCAAATCAAGTGTGGTCAATCCTGACACGTCCGTCACATCGAACTAGACGTTCCGGACCTGACAGTGCCCAAAAACTCCTCCCCGAGAGCTTTTTTCCCACTTAAAAGCAAAGTTATAATGCAAACAAATTACTTTGTAAAATTAGCTTACAATTCGGTCATACGAGGTCCGAACCGAGTGGGCTGGCATTTGACTGATCAAATTTAGTTATGTTACAATTGTATCATTTTTTTCCACCATGTCTGATTGTCTGATCATTTTGCCATCAAATCATATTATATTATAGTATATACATATATATTCAAATACTATATACTAATTTCTTGTATAATTATGATTTTGTATGGTTTGCAGTTGTCAGACCACTACAACGATGACAGGCACTACAGTCGGGTCGATGCACTACATCTTTAATTTTGAATTTTCTTGTATTCTAAACATTATGAACAAAATTATTTTTTATCTTTTAATTTGAATTTGTCTTTGTATATATGTATTTAAATTTTAAATAATTTTTATTTTAATTTTGAATAATTTATGAATTATAGATTGTTTGTATTCTAAAATGTAATTACAGGTTTTTACTGAAATTTTAAAAAAAAATTATTTCAAAGTATTAATGACAGTTTACAATACCTATTACTGACAATAGCAAGATGAACTTTTAGTGACGGTTTATTAATCATTACTAAAAGTCTAAAATCTTCATTATAAAATCACCATTTTCTGCATTCAAATTCATCACTAAAAGCTCAATATTAGTAATGGTTTTATAATCGTTACTAATACTATATTATTAGTGATAGTTATTAGTAATGGTCACTATAATCGTAACATTAGTGACGGTTTATTGAGCATCACTAATAGGCTCATATTAGTGATGATCATTAAATCCGTCACTAATACTTGTGCATTAGTGACGAATTTGATTTGAATATATCTATGATTTATAGTGACAGTCGTAGGCTATTAGTGACAATTTTTTTCCGTCACTAATACTCCACTATTAGTAATTGTTTAAATTTTTGCCACTAATAAGTATCAGTATTCGTAGATATGGTGACAAAGTTGTAACAATCACTAATAGTAACAAAACCGTGACTAATACTATTAGTGACGATTTTTTGATTATTAGTGATGGTAAAAAACTGTCACTAATAACTTTTTTTTTTTTTTGCAATGATATTTATACTACCTATATCCGAAGTTCAATAGAAAGTGGGAAAGTCGGGTATCAATCCACGGAAACTAAACCATGTAGTTGTAAACCTTTTCTCAATTAGTTTATTAATGCATCGTGTAAAAGAAAAGTAAAAAAGGTGGTATTTTTGCAATGAGTGTGTTTCTATCAACTACTAGAAAGCAAACAAAAGCTAAAGTACCCTACTCCTACAAAGCAATGCTTGGATTTGAATCAGACGTTAGACGTCATGCCTTTGACTACATTCAACCAGATATACATAAGAGTACTAACTTGATCTTGTCATGCCAAAGTGGGAGAGGGTTAGTCAAGGGCACAAAGTAGCAAGGATGCACCAACCGTCCAAAGCATGGTCGGGAACTGGAGTATACCTTGTCTCAACAATTAAGCGATCACCTCCGCGGATCTATAGCCAACTACTTCTACCTAACTGAAATGGTAGTAGTGCTTATCCTTATAGACAACCTTTCATCATAACCAAGCAATAAATCAAAAGCAGTAAATTGAAAGCATGTAAATGAAAGAAGTAAAGAGAAAGCTAGTAAAAAGATCAAGCCTTTGTATTTGAATCGTCTGTCGCTAACGACTGTCCATACAACTGAAGGATCATCTAATATAACAAAGCAGATAAAAATCACTCCTTGTTATTCGAGTCATCTCTTACAAACGGCTATCCTTGCAACAGTGTGATGGCTCTTAATGGTGTTTTAGGCCTGTCACTAACCTAAAAGAGGCAAAAGAGGAATCCAAAGCACATTGTCGAAGCTATTATTTATAGGCTCTAGGGTTTACAAGGTATGGATTTCAGTTTAGGAAAGTTTGTAGCAAATCTCAAGTAGAAGATCGTTGCTATTGACCTAGTTGCTCCCATGCTTCCCTTGTGCGCGCCCTAGTTGAGACTCACGTGAAATCAATAATTTGAATCTTCAGTGTTATCGACTAAGTTGCACTTCAAGGTCTTACTGATCGAGTTGATGGTCGAGACTTGCAGAATCTCGATCTTCAAGATATCTTAGGAACTCAACATAGTCGCCTCTCAAGATCTTTTGGTCGACCACTTGGTTAATGCTCTCGGTATTTCTTGACTTAGGAAAGTCCAGCATCTCACCTTAGTCACCCTTTGAAGCTAGGTCACATGGTCGATCACTTGGTTGACCCTTACAACATTTCAATCTCAATATGAACTTCAGAGTGTGCAATGGAAAACTAGGTTGCCCTTTGTATTCCTGGTCACGCCGCTTGGTCGAGCAAAGACTTCCTTTTCTCTAATGATCTGAGGCTTTGGGAGTTTGGTTAAACATATGACTTTGAGCTTTGTATACTCCAGATACTCCTTTAGCTTTTGGTATGCCTGACTCCTTGGTTTTAACCTGTATTTCTTGAAAAGACCAACAAACCTTGCATAACTTCAAATAATGATAACAATTGGTAAATAAATAATAAAGTAAGGATAAGCAAAGGTAGACGAGGATCTAAAATCATGCACTTTAGGGACTCATCACTACCCCAAACTTACACTTTGCTAGTCCTTGAGCAAAGCAAAGGCCAAGAAAATTCTAGAATCTTATTTACCTCCTATTTCGCGGGAAACACGGTTGCATTTACCATATGCAACAAGGCTTTAAACCCCTAGGTAATTCTAGTGGATGAGTTCTAGTCTCGTGAGGGTTTCCAGGGCGATACCCAATAACACCAATTCTAATGAACATTAAATAAGAACACATGCAACACAACCATACCATGTCATATGCAAGAATATCACTTTATTACATATAAGCTTTTTCATACATAACTTTGCTATACATGCAACTCCAAATGAGATCACTTATGCAAGTCTCAACATTATACAATCATCAAGAACAACATTTTCTTAGAGTGTTAGCCAACAATTTCACTTCAAAGTTAATATAATCATATAAATTCAAGCATAAATAGGTGAAAGCATAAGGCATGTGTAAAGTAAATGACTCGTTATACTCAGGATAACCATGAACACCTACAAAATGGTCGTCTTGACTAAGCCTAACCGGTATATCTTAAAAAAAATAAAAAAAAAACTTAAGAAGATGGGTCACTCATCATATGTGAGGAGGAGTGTCATGATCAAACATCCCACATATTTTTAGGAACAAATGCTAAAGGTATGGAGTGAACTAGTATGAAAATAATCGAGCCTATCTTGGAGGTGTTGGGTCCTTCACCCTAGCATATTTTCATTCGCTCGCCATATCCAACCAAGACCACCCTAGATCAACTTAATCATAGACTTCGCGTGCATACAACAAATGCATTGGTCAACTGAACACTTTTCATACGTATAGAAGTTTGGTGTCACGTCCTTAGCTTGACGCTTATACATTCATTTGGAGCAGGTATATATATTTTTCATTTCATTCTTTTGCATCTGTTTCTCTTTTTCTATCTTTTATCATTCTCTTCATTTTTTTTTTCCTTTTCATGGTTAGCTAGGACAATTGTTACAAATATTTGTGTCTTCATACCACCAATGGGAACTAAACTCGAACAAGAGTCTATGAACTAAGTCTATCTCTAAGGGTGGCTCAGTATTCACATCTTGAGTAGGCTACAAGACCTAGGTTTTTATCACCCCACTAGATATCATCTCTAGGCTGGAAATTCAAAAATAGAGACTAGTATTCAAATAATATTTAGAAAAATGAAAGCTGAGTTTTAAAAGCTCAGAATTTGACATCAACAACTCAAAAAATGAATGAACAGCTCAACAGTACCTCATAGAGTGTCATAGTCGCCATAGGTGTTCTCTCAGTGCTCTCAAGGAACCCTAAGTTTTACAAATCCCATGTAAGTGCGTTTCCAGCCTCATGGGATACCATTTAAATATGAGAGTTTATATAGCTAGATTAATACAAATGAACAATTAGTCAACCTCTGTAGAGTTACCAATCCTAGATTAGCCATATAATGAGAAACTAAACATAAGTAACCTACTACATTGTCAGTGAGCATAACAAGGTCATGTTAGTGATGGGCCTAAATGTATAATCTCTAGGTTATATGCAAGTATGTAAAGGGTATATATCAGTGTTAATCATGGCATAAAATAACAATGTTCACAATTTTATTTTACTTTTTTGAATTTGTCATTTTTGTGCTAAAAAGTGCCAAGCAGTGTTGACCTATCTCCTACCCCCAATTTAGAACTTCAGTGTCCTCACTAAAGTATGGAAAGAAAGAACCATGAAGGAAAGGGAGGAAAACAAGGTTTGGTGCAAGGAGTATCAAATAGTGTTCCTGCATCAGATAAATGTAAACCAGAAATAGCATGCATGCAAGAATACACTGTAGCACAAAAGACAAGTATCACAATTCATGTAAAATTCATTAATTTTAAAATGGCATTACACTGTATGTGATGTCATTACAAGCACTTGGAATACTACAAATATCATGGTGCAAGAAGAAAATAAAAATAAAAGAAATATAGTGAACATGTGCCACAAAAGCACGACACAAAACTCAAGAGGGAGCAACATGATCCTAACGACAACCAAACTAGTTCTAATCAAAGGTGGAATCAGAATCCGAATTAGAGGAAACTATCAGTGGTACGACCAACGCAGCATCACGGGTAGGCACCGTTTCCCTCAAGTACTGAAGCCGAGTAGGGGAGAGAGGAGGACATGATCGATGCGATTGGAGAATTAGGAATGGAGCTGGCTGGTCAGACATGTCATCTGGCTAAAGTGATTGATAGTATTGAAAGGGGAAACGCAGCGGCTGTGGGTTTGGCATAGGCTTGAGAAGCATTGGGGTGGAATCATATGGCTGGCTCAGGTTGAATATGTGTAACGTTAGTGGCTGAGGAAACCTAAACACGTGAAGCTTGGTGGAAAGATATGGGGTTGTTCAATAGGATCTGGTGCCGCAAAATGTGGTAAATGTAATTGCGAGTCCGCATTTGGTGCCCATGGCATCCTTAGGGACTATGTTGAACTCGCTGACCATGGGGCTGAACCCCATCGTGATACTTGCCTTAGTCATATGCGTGGAGACCTTACAACATCTGAAGCCTCTTCCTCTGCCCCTAAATTTGGCTGACCCATCGACGAGGAACCTCGTCATAGTAGGACCCAAAGCTACAGTTGTTTGGAAGTGGGTTGAGACAACGCTTGGGACGAGTCCGAAGATGAATTAGATGAGGATGATATTTTCAAGGAAGCTCAATGAAGTAAAGTCTTGTACAAGGGGATGGTTGGTGAAGCTAGACTAGAGAACTGAATGCTTATTGCAGCTAAAGATATTGCTCGAGGTCTTGATGACAAGGGTGAGAAGAGGGACGACGAGGATCGACCAAGAAATAGAAATGGCGGGAGTTGAAGGGTCGAGTGCGAAACAAGATTTTAAATGACATTTGATCTTATCAACTAAGGCACACCAGCTTTTGTGCTAGGTGCATGTGGTCAAACCCTTTTACTTCAACTGGAAAACATTACTCCTGACTAAGTTGCACCCAATTGGCAGTGCTGGTCGCTGACATTGTTGAACCTCTCAGTATTTCAAATTTCAATAAAGTTCAGGGACTAGACCAAGTCGCCAATATGCGTAATGGTCGCCTATTTAGTCACACCCCCAACTTATTCTAATGTTTACTCTAAAGACACTAAAGTTGAATTACCCTACAATGTACACTCTAAAGGCTCAAAAAGGAAAGAAAAATTCACGGGATGCCTCCCGGAAGTGCTAAGTTTACCATCTTTAGCCAGACGCATTAATGGTCATATCGAACTCATCCCAGTTCAAGTTAAAATAATCCTCCCTTCTTTCCTTGGCATACACTTTTTCACTTACCCCCAACTTTTCCTCTAGACTGGAGTCTGAATCATGGTTGGCTAGAAGTTGTTCACTAAAGTCCTCTAGTTTAGAGGTAGAACAGCTTTCAGGCGGCAGTGCACTATCCAAGGAGTCCCTCCACAAAAATATGGGAGCTTGGTAGGCTCGCCAAGGCTTGGATCCTTAACTACCAAAAATAATATTTATAAAACCTAACAATCCCAAGTTTAATAGAAAGTGGGAAAGTCGAGTATCGATCCACAGGAATTAGAGTGTAGTTATCAACCACTTCTAGATTAGTTTATTAAAGCTTTGTATAAAAAGGAGTGAAAAGGTGGGATTTTTGTGGTGTAAAGTTGTTTTTAATGACTGTAAAATTTAAAGTACCTTACTCCTACAAAGCACTGCTTAGGTAAGAATCAAACGCTGGATGTCATGCCTCTGACTACGTTCAACTTGATATACATGAGAGTACTAGCCTTAGATTCTTAGACCAAAATGGGAGAGGTTCATTCGAGGGACATGGTAGCAAAGGTGCACCAACCATCTAGAACACGGTCGGGAAACAGAGTATACCCTGTCTCAACAATCACACAAACACCTTTGTGGATCCGTAGCCAACTACTTCTACCTGACTGAAATTGTTGTAGTGCTTATCCTTATATGTAGCCTTTCATCATAATTAGAGCAATAAAGAAAGAAAGTAAATAATAGCACATAAATGAAAGCAGTAAATTGAAAGCATGTAAAAATCATCCCTTGATATTCGAGTTATCTCTCACAAACAATTGTCCCTCCAACTAAATGACCATTTAATCTACTCGAAAAATACGAGAGTGTCGTCGATTGTCACAAGTCGTCGAACACCTCTTACACAATCTAGAACTGGTATTGAAATCTTATCTAACTAATGTACATTGGTTCTCAATGGTGTTCTAGGTATGTCACTAACCTAAAATCGGCCAAAGAAGAACTAGGAGCTCATCTTCGAAGCGATTATTTATAGGCTCTAGGGTTTACAAGGTTTGATTTTTAGTTTAGGAAAGTTTGTAGCAAATCTTGCATAGAAGATCGTCACTATCAACTAAGTTGCTCCCATGCTTCCCTTGTGCGTGCTCTGGTCGAGACTCACAGGAAATCAAGAATTTGAATCTTCGATGTCTTTGAATGGGTCACCCATCAAGGTCTCGCTAATTGAATTGATGATTGAGACTTGCAGGATCTTGAACTTTAGGAAATCATAGGAACTTGACAGAGTCACCCCTCAAGGTCTCTTGGTCGACCACTTGGTTGATGCTCTTGGTGTTTCTTGGCTTGGGAGAGTTTAGTAGCTCGCCTTAGTAGCCCTTAAGGGTCACATGGTCGCTCACTTGGTCAACCCTTGTAGCATTTCGATCTCAATCTGAACTTCAAAATCTACCGTGGAATACTAGGTCGCCCCTTTGTGTTGCTTGTCACGCCACTTAGTCGGACAAAGACTTCCTTTTCTTTGATGATCCGAGGCTTTGGGAGCTTGGCTAAGCTTCTGAATTTATGCTTTAAGTACTCTAAATACTCCTTTAGCGTCTTAAATGCGTAATTCCTTGGTTTTAACCTTATTTTCTGAAAAGACCAATAAACCTTGCATAGCTTCAAACAATGATAACAATGGGTAGATAAATAATAAAGTGAGGATAAGAAAAAGGTAAATTAGGGTCTAAAATCATGCATTTTAGGGACTTATCACAACCCCCAACTTACACTTTGCTAGTCATTGAGTAAAGAAAAATCTAATAAAATTCTAAAGTCCTGTCTACCTCCTTTTCGTGGGAAACACGGTTGCATTTACCATATGCAACAAGACTTTAAACCCCTAGGTTGATCCTGGTGGATGAGGTCTAGTCTCGTCAGGGTTTCCAGGGCGATACCCACAAACACTAGTTCAATGAACAAAAAATGAAAACACATGCAACATAGTCATACCATTTTACATACAGATATATCACCTTATTACATGTAGGTTCCTTTATACATGACTCTACTATACACACACCCTACAACAATTCAATCATGTAAGTCTCAACAATGCACAACCATCTCAAGACACAACTCATAGAGAATCAACCAATGGTTATCATTCAGAGTTAATATTATCATGTAAATTAAGTTATGAATAGGCCACTTCACTAGGCATGTGTAAGGTGTATGATTTGTCTCACTTAGAGTGCCCTGGGATACCTACAAAATGGTCATCTTGACTCAGCCTCACTAGTTTATTCCCTCAAAATTCACTCAATAAAATGGGTTCACTTTATATGTGAGAAAGAGTGTCATGATATAAAGAGTGTCATGATCAAACGTCCCACATATTTGAAGAACTAACGCTAAGAATGTGGAGTGAACTAGTTGTATAGGAAAGGAATTAAGCCTTTAATGAGGTGTCGAGACCTCCCTAGATGGACTTACTCATAGACTAAGAGTGAATTTAACAAGTGCATTGATCAGTAGAAAACTCTTTATACATGTAGAATTGTGGTGTCGTGTCCTTAACTTGACTTCTTTATATTTATTTGGAGCAGGTATTTATATTTTTGTTTTCATTTGTTTTTTTTTTTTTTTTTTCCATGGTTAGCTAACACAATTTTTTGGCCTTACAAGGCTTAAAATCTTGTTTTTATGATAACAAAAAAAAGGAACTTAACATATTTGGTTAAGTGATAATATTATAGGACTTAAGTATGTGAATACAAGGTCAAATGCTTACAAGGATCATTGAAAGCTTATACTCCAAAGAAAGATGATTAAATGAAGCTTAAAAGGCATGGATTCAAAGATGATCTATTAAAGCTTAAAGATCATGAGAGCATGAATATTAAAGAGAACTTGTTAAAAGCTTAAAGTATATTGAAGCTTGAAGACCAGATAGAATTAAAGAAAGACAAGCATGAAGACTTAAGTGCTTAGAATGTCAAAAGTCCTAAGAAGTCTTTATGTAAGTACTTCATGTTTAAATATCTTATGGAAATATGTTGAAAGATCTTTAAAGGTATTTATGGACTTAGAGACCTTATTTAAAACCCTGAAAAATGTTTTATGAAAAATCAAAGCAAAAGAGCAAAAATGTTTTTGAAAACTAAAACTGAAAAAAATAAATAGAAAATGGTATGCCCAGTCAATTGAGGTTGACTGCCAGAAGACTGAAGAGTCACTTCAGAAGATTGAAGATTTCATTCAATCTACCGAACAATTTCTTCATAAGACTGAAAAATTAGTTCAGTTTGGTGAAGAATTTCCTGAAGGAATACAGAATCGGTAGAATACCCTCAAAAAACTAAACCTTTAGTTCATTAGTTTGACCCTGTGTCCAAACTAAAATTTTATGAGTTTTAAGGAACTTCAAAAGACTGAACCCAAAACTTCAATCTACTGAACACTGTTTAATGGCTAATTTTTTCAAATATTTTAAAATCCAAATAAAGGTTTCTTGTGCCCTAAATTTTCTAAAAATTTGGAAGATACTCCAAGTAATCTTGGGCAACATGAAATTACTTTTCTAAGTCAAAAGCACACTTGCTCTTTCAAAGCTCTCTCTTGCTCACTTATTGCAAAATCTGATTTGTTGAGAATACTGAAGTGTTGATCCATCCTACTCTGATTTCTACTATAGATCCTCATCTAGAGAAGGATATTGGTGAAATCTTACTTGAGCTTCAATCTTATTTCAATTTGATATTTAAATATTGAAGTATCTAGTGCTTGAGATAGTACTAATCTACTCTTGTGAGAGTGTTATTGTACGCAGAGATTATTTCGTGTTTTCTTGTAGTTCTTTGAGAATTCTAGGTTGTTAGATCATTGGACCGAGCGTGGGGTATCACTTGGAGAGGCATTGCTCTAGCCTACTAAAGGAATGTCTAAATGTGGGGTATCGCTTGTAATGGTTTGTTCTGCTTGGAAAGGAACAGTATAGTGGAATCCTTGGGTGGTATTGGCCTAACCCGAGGACGTAGGCTGGGGATAAGTCGAACCTCATAAAAAAGTGTAGTGTCACTCTCTTTCCTTACTCTCTTTACTTTTCAGCATATATAAATTTTGTGGTGTATGTAAAGTGCAGGTTGCTAAAAGTTGAAAACTATTATTAGAGAAGATTTTTAATAAAAGAAAATATGTTGTGATTAAATTTTTGTAGAAACCTAAAAAGAGAGTACTTTGTTTAATCGTTTTCAGAAATCTTTACTAAAAGAAGTGCAAACAAATTTTCATTCAATACAGGGCTTGAAACAATTTCACACATTCATAGGGTTGCAAAAGCTAAAAGTGCTAAAGCGCTACATACTTTATCTTGGTTTGGTATTATTGGTTGTTTACTTTAAAGTTATTGATTGATTTATGATTGTTTAAGTTTTGGTTTACTTGTGGTGTGTTAAGTATTAGTTTGTGGATTGATTAAGTGATTAAAAAGCTTTACTGTGTGTTTGTTAAAGTAACAAGTGGTTAAGAATTCTTGAAAAGAATTAAAAAAAAATTGAATAACCCAATTCACCCCCCTCTTGGGACTACACCTTAACTTTTAATTGGTATCAGAGTGGGATTAGAGCAAATCTTAATCAGTAGCCATATAAAGATTTAGATGGCATACGTAGGAGTAGCTCCCTTTGGACAGGGTCAATCCTCAACTAGACCACCCATCTTTTGTGGACTCAACTATACATTTTGGAAACAAAGAATGAGGATCTACCTTCAAACAATGGATTGGAAATCATGGAAGGTTGTCACACATGGTAACTTAATTCCTAGAAAACTAGTAGATGGAAAAGAAACACCTAAGGAAGAAAAAGACATGACTTAAATTGATCACCAGATGTTACAAGTAAACTCTAGTACTATTAATGCCTTATATTATGCGATTGACTAAATGAGTTCAATTGAGTCATGGCTTGCAAAATAGCAAAAGAAATAAGGGACAAACTAGAAGTAACTTATAAAGGCACCATTGATGTAAGAGATAATAGAATTGACATGCTTACTAGTGAATATGAAGCTTTTAGAATGAACCCAGAGGAATCTATCACAAATATGTATATTAGGTTCACTCACATCATGAACTCCCTTAATTCCTTAGGAAAGAATTACTCAACTTATGAAATAATTCAAAAAATCCTTAGAGCTCTTCCACCCATTTAGGAACCTAAAGCCACAACTATTACGGAAAGAAGAAACCTTAAGAAGACTTCTCTAGATGAACTTATAGGACCTCTTCTCACCTACAATATGGCTATGAATGAAAGAAATGCTGAAAACAAGAATAAAAAATCTAGAGCCCTTAAGGCAACAAAAAAAAGCTCTAGTGAAAAAGATGAAGATACAAGTGACTTAGATGATAAAGAACTAGCATTCATTACTAAGAGGTTTGGAAAATTCTTTAAATGAAACAAAATATTTTTCTAGAAAGTTTAAAGGGTCTATAATGACCTGAAAAATAATGGTATTTAAATAATAAAGAGAGAGGGAAATGGAAACATAAATAGAAAGAGGCAGTAGGGGAATAACCCGAAAGATTTTTCTCGTCGATGAGAAGATACCAAGAAGGGTTTTTGGGACGGACTGATATTCATCAATGAGGGAGGAAATTCATCGACGAAATTATTGAAAGACTCGTCGATGAGGTGACGTGGCTCGTCGAAGAATCTTGTAGTATAAATAGTGCTTAAACTCAGTTTTACACAGAATTTCAGTGCCGTTCTCTTCTTTCTCTCTCTCCTACGACCTCTCCCTCTTCTCTCTTTGATTTCGGCCACGTCAGTCACCGGATCGACAATCTGAGGCTAGTACGACGCTCCTAGTGGAGTTCTCTTCAAGTCTGCTAGAGCAGATCGTCGGTGGGGTAAAGTTGGAATTCATCCCAAGTCCAGGGTAAGGTCTTTCATTCAAAATTTGGCTTTTTAGCAGTTGTATAAAATGTTGTAGACATAAAAATAGTGACATTTTGTTTTGGCGAAAATTATTTTCAGGGTGTCGAGTAGGAAACCGTGCGGGTGTAGGACCCGTCTCACTAGGGGATTTTAGCAGGAGTCATGTAAGGGAAATATGCTATGTTAGGTACTTTTACTATGTTTCAGTATAAACAATACGTTTTTATCAGATGATTATTCACAATAGAAATTTATAT
Source organism: Malania oleifera (assembly GCF_029873635.1). Classification (NCBI taxonomy): domain Eukaryota; kingdom Viridiplantae; phylum Streptophyta; class Magnoliopsida; order Santalales; family Ximeniaceae; genus Malania; species Malania oleifera. Next base: position 74,093,132 of record NC_080417.1, read on the forward strand.
AGTTTATCATTTATGTATAATATATTTGAAATTATTGTGTGGCTTGAGAATATGGGTATAGTAAAGAAACATGTTTTATAGTATTTTCAGAATATACAGCCAGTGGTTATGTTTTATTGTAATTATAGAATACCATGATTATACAGTTTTAAGTACCATGATTATACAATTTTCATTACCATGACTTACAGATTACAATTTAGTTAGAAATACAGATGACACAATTACAGTTTATTACAGTGTCATGGTTAATACAGTTATTATAGAATCATGGTAAAACAGCTAGTTGTATATAGAAATATATTATATAGTATCAAACCCTGTTGGACCATACAGCAGAGCACGGTATCGTAGCTATAGATATTCAATTCACAGTGCAACCACCTATTCAGATAATACGTGGTAGTAGGTCGATCATATAGTGCCCTAACATGGACAGGCTCCCCATCAGATATGGGTTGAGGAGGGCTGATCACACCGAGGGAGTATAGTGGTTTACCCTGGTTAGCCAGTCAGGGTAGATCCCGCCTACGAGCCGCACAACCCTATCATGAGAGCTTAAATCATATAACACAGTTATCCATAAGGAAGTTTTTAGTTATTATTATGCATACACAAATTTGCAAAGACAGAGATTATACATACGTACATTATAAGAATTTTGACTGGTAACCTAAAATTACAGATATGTTAAGCAATATGGAATTGGTGGTGGTTTCTGTTATTTGTATAGTATTCATAGATCCAGTTATATATGATTATATAGAAACCAATTTTCATAGTATTGTAACTCATTTGCCACACACTAGTAATAGCATATTTCATCTTACTGAGCGTGGGCTCATCCCAATTATTTTAACATATTTCAGGTGTTCTAGGTAGACGAGCATATCAGGCCCACAGATAGAGGGGCCTCAGTATTGCCCTGATATAAAAGTGAGTATTTTTGGGAGTATTTTTGTATAGCCCTAGCCCAATTGAGGGTATTTTGGGGAACAACCATACATGTATATTTTGGGAACATTTTAGCACTCTGGTATTGTATATAATTATCTGTGGTTATGTATATTTGATTTCCACTTCTCGCTGCTTAGATTGATGATTGGGTTTAATTCAGTGTGGTATCAGAGCATTTTAAATGTTATAGTATATAAAAAAAACCATTTAAATAGCAGGTCATTACAGGGTCAAAATTTGAAAAAGGAGAAACTAGTAAAAAGGAAAAGAAGAAAGAACCCCCCTACTTGTTACAATTGTAAAAAGGTTGGACATATTAAACATGATTGTCCACGAGTCAAAAAAAATGCCAAAAAGAAGAAAAAGAAGGCAATGAAAGCTACTTGGGTTGATACCAGCTCAAGTGAATCAGATAATGAATCAAGTGACCAAGAGGTCACTTACTTTATGGCTTGGGACGATGAGGAAAGCTCCTCATCCAAATCAATTAATGATTCTTGTAATGATTCATCTAACAAATCCAATGATGAAAGTATACCATCTTATGAAGAATTACAAAGTGAATTATTCAAGATTCATAAGATTCTAGTCAAAGTAACCAAACGGTATATATCATTGAAAAATAAGAATGAAGCTGTAATGAGAGAATTAGAATCTTTAAAACTTGCTGAAAGAGAAAAAGATTTAAAAATCAAGAGATTAGAAAGCAAGAATGAAAAGGTGATAAAAAAAAATAAAAGACCTAAGATCTCCAAATCATAAGAAAGACATATATTTTCGAATTAGAAAGTAAAATAAGTAAGATGTCTCAAGATCAAGTAAGCGTGCAAGAAAAGGGTAAAAATATACAAGACGTAGAAATCAGTAATCTTAAAAGAAAAAATGAGGATCAAGCTAAAATAATTTACAATTTCACTAGAAGAAAAGAGAACTTCGATAGAATGATTGGTGCACAAAGAATGTCTTTGAATAAAGAAGGCATATGATTCAATGGAGTTGAAAATATAAGGAAAAAGAACCTCTATATGGGGTACTTTACGAAAGCCTCCAAAGATTATGCTAGCACCTCCTTTAATGCTTATACTCACACTACATGTTTTCTATGTAAGAAGAGAGGACACATTAAGTTTGAATTTCCATTAAAGAGGAAAGATGTGAAAATTAGATAAGTTTGGAGAATAAAAGAATCAACTTCTTCTAAACCACCTACACCCAAGAAAGTATGGGTGCCTAGATAAAAAGCCTAGTTCACAAACTAAGGACTCCAAAGATAGTAGGATTAGTCATTCCCTTTTAGAAATTAAGAAAGCTACTTAATCAAATTTTTGACAAGGATAATGAACTAGTTGAAATAAAGAAGAGCTTATGAGATAATTACAAAATGTCATTGGTAGCCTCAAATCAAGAGAACCTTAATTGAACATAACTTATCTTCTAAGAACAAGGAAGTTATATGTCTCAAAAAGCAATGCTAAAAATATGCTTGAGGCCTAATAATTTGATAAAGCATAGTAGGGAAGTAATTTAGGAAGGTTTTAGGATAACAATAGAAAGATTTTTGAAAATTTATAAACTTCAGATGAATGAGCTAGTAAGCTCAGATGACTAAACACTATAGCACCGAATGCTCAGATGACTGACCTTGGACCTTAGACGGCTAAGGTGCTATTGCCCATTTAGTTTCCTAATTCTAAAAATCTTTAGAAGACTAAACTAAATCTTCAATCTTTTGAGTTCTCGGGAACTATACATTTAATACTTTAAAACCCTAACTTCAAAGAAGAGTTTAAGAGCTTATAGACGACTATAACATTGAAACAAATAAAAACAAAAATGACATTGTTGGCCTAAATCATAGAATGATTCGTACAAGGCTTAACTTAGAAAGTATTAAGATTTAAAAAGCAATATGAATTTTGGGAATTTATATGAAATCAAAAGAAATAAAATTTGTAACAAATTGAGCTTATTGCAAGAGTATTGATTAAGAAAAGATATTTGAGTGAAATGAGAGATATTTGAGAAACTTGAGCAACATGAGAACAATTTGAGCAAAATTGTAGTACAATGCACAAATGATAATAACATGTTCCATGCTTATATGATATACTGATATGCTACATACTTACATGCTAAGTGTTGATGAGCATATGTGGTGAGATACTAATGATATGATAATATGAACTAAATGTTGAGCTATGACTATGCTAAAATGCTGACATGTATGATATCTTGATATTGTCAAAGACATGATAATGACTTGACTTATATTGATGATTTATGGCTCACTATACATTGCAAATTTGAGTATGAAACTATTGAGCATGATTATGAAGAATGAATCTTGATATGATATTGATATATGAGTATGAAATTAATTCTTGACCATATCAGTTTACATGCTAATGATGGATCACATTATATATCTCTTGCATGATTGACTAATGGATAAACATGTTATGATAAATGCTAGCTTATGGACCTTGTTATTACAATCTAAATGCAAAATTTTTTTGGTCCTTAGTACCTTAGCATAAGATAAATTTAAAAGCATGATTGGTAATCTTGACACCTTTATAAATACATAGCTTATACTTCAAGAATGAAATTATAAATCTATTGAATATGAAATACATTTCATTCAGGGGGAATTAGACTTGATAAATAATGATATCATGATTTGTGTTTATTACTGGAAATCATTGAAAATTATGATATACAATCTTTTGTATTTCTTTCATGCTAGTTTGAGACTTTTTGTTAATCTTATTATGCATGATAAATGCAAAGTTTCTGTTTTGAGCCTTCACTAGATCTATACTTATTCTTATGGTTCCTTATTGTCTTAGTATTTATTCGTTTTTCTTGATATCTTATTCTTTTTTTATTGATTTCAAAAGGGGGAGAAATTTTGGGCAAAAATTAAGCATGATATCTTGAATGATGTGATTTTGACATATGAGCATGATATTGAAATTAATATTGAAATTGATCTTGATATTGCAAATATTGTTAAGTTGATGTTTATTGTAAAGGGGAGTCTTTTTAAGGCTTACTCAATTTCTTGCTCCTTGTTTGTCATCATCAAAAAGGGGGAGTTTGTTGGCCTTATAAGGCTTAAAATCTTATTTTGATGATAACAAATAAAAGCAATTTAACATATTTGGTTAAGTGATGATATTTCAGGACTCAAGTATGTGAATATAAGGTCAAATGCTCACAAGGATCATTGAAAGCTTATACTCCAAAGAAAGATGATTAAATGAAGCTTAAAAGGCATGGATTCATAGATGATCTAGTAAAGTTCGAAGATCATGAGATCATGAATATTAAAGAGAACTTGCTAAAAGCTTAAAGTATATTGAAGCTTTAAGACAAGAAGGAGTCAAAGAAAGACAAGCATGAAGACTTAAATGCTTAAAATGTCAAAAGTCCTAAGAAGTCTTTATGTAAGTACTTAAAGTTTAAATATCTTATGGAAATATGTTGAAAGTTCTTTAGGGGTAGTTATGGACTTAGAGACCTTATTTAAAACCCCAGAAAATGTTTTATGAAAAATCAAAGCAAGAGAACAAAAATGTTTTTGAAAACTAAAACTGAAAAAAATAGAAAATGGTCTGCCCAGATGAATGAAATTGATTGCCAGAAGACTGAAGAGTCACTTCAGAAGACTAAAGATTTCATTTCGTCTACTAAACAATTTCTTCAAAAAACTGAAGAATTAGTTCAGTTTGTTGAAAAATTTCCTGAAGGAATACAAAACTGGAAGAATACCCTCAGAAGACTAATCCCTTAGTTCAGTCATCTGACCCTGTGTCCAGACTAAAATTTTCTGAGTTTTAAGGAATTTCAGACGACTGAACTCGACACTTTAGTCTATTGAATACTGTTTAATGAATAATTTTTTTTAAAATGTTTTAAAATCCAAATAAAGGTTTTTTGTGCCCTAAATTTTCTAAAAACTTGGAAGATACTCCAAGTAATATTGGGCAACACTGTTGACTTAGGTGTAATCCCAAGAGGGGGGTGAATTGGGTATTTTTAAAATCTTTTTGAATCTATCTACCACTTAATCCGTACTTGTATATTTAGCAAATCAATCTTAGGGATTTATAATAAACAACAAATTCAATTTACCAATGAGTTCTTATTACCCAATTAATTGTGTGCAATGTTATTCAAACTACACATGCAATATGAACAGTTTAAATGTAGTGCTGAAGTAAAGAGTAAAGGGAAGAGAGAAGACAAACGCAATTTTTACGAGGTTCAGCCAACTCGGCCTACGTTAGGGAAGAGAGAAGACAAACGCAATTTTTACGAGGTTCAGCCAACTCGGCCTACGTTCTCGCCTTGAGCAACCACTCAAGGATTTCACTAAAATCCATGCTCCTTAAATTGGGACGAAACTTCCTTTAAAATCCGCTGCTTACAAGAGGTATAGTTCCCTCCTACTCCACTATTTACAAAAGATACAACTCTCTCCTCAAACACCGGTTCACATACCGAACCGTGTATATTATAGAATTTGTAAAAACACTCAAAGATGCTTCCAAACAAAAGCTCATGAATACAATTCAAATTTCTAATACATTAACATATGATATAACTTGAAGCTCATAATGTTGGAAAACGATACAATCGTTTATGTATGATATGCTTCAATACACAAATTCCTTTTTATCAAATCTCCCAAAAATATTTTTATAAATCAATACTTTGGAGAATATTAGGGTTTGAGTTGTCTTTGCTAAAATGCACAAATATATCTTTTGTGAACTTATCAAAAAGCTTTGAAGATTATATCAATTACAATAAAAAAAAAAAAAGGTTCCTTTCAAATATTCAATCTTAACCCAATCTTTGTTATATGCAAGTATGTGTGTGTATATATATATATAACGATGTTCAACACTCACAAGCTGAATATATTGTTGTTCAGAAAAATATCCCTCAATAAAATGTATATTTATAAAAACCAAGGATATTTAATCAAGCGTTAATATATCTAAAATATAGATCCTTTAACAACCACACACTAAAATCAAATCTTTTTATCCAATGAAGAAAAACAAATCTTTTACCAAGCAGTGAGATTATCTAGATATAACATTTACTTACTCTCTATCACTCGGCACATTTTAACTATATATTTCTAAATGAGTGGTTCTTTGAAAAATATATATCTCAATGACAAAGTAAACTTTTTCAAGTAATGAACTTGTTAAACAAAATCTTTATATGGTTAAGAATGCTTAAGATCAAATTCTCTAAAGATATTCAATAGCAAGTGATCAAACTTCAATACCACGATGAAATACAAAATGTATACGTGGGTTCCCTTTTGATTTTTCTGAGTTGATTTGCTCAAAGACAATGAGTAGAATGAAGTGCAGGCAATCGTATATCAATCAGCTCAACTTTCTTTATTCTCTTTCAATAAGATGTGTTCTTCTTTTCTTGTGTGTCCTTAGCCTTCCTACTAGGGTTTAGATATAAAGTATAAATAGTGTCTTACCCTTAGAATTGATCTCAACCGTTGGATCAAAAGATAGCTCACATGTTTACATAATAAAAATTAAATTTTTAATCTTTCTAGCAAGTTCAAATGACTGAGGTCAAGGGCCTGGACGATCGAAGTCATTTTTATCCTTTGAAAAAATAGCCTAGACACAAGATCAGATAACCGAGGTCAAGGATCAGATGACCGAAGTGTCGAGTTCAGACGAACAAGGTCAAAGTTCAGTCATTTTAGGTGTTTCTGCCAGTTTCTGTTTTTCACCCAAAAATTTTCAAACGTCTGAGGAAATTCTTTAGTTAACCGAACTTAAAGTTTAGTCAACCAAAGTCTCCAATTTTTGCATATTTACTTTCCAATTCAAAAATCTGTTTTTTTTTTTTTTTTTCTTTCTTTCTTGGCTTTTTTATAAAACATATATTCCATAATTTTAAAAGTATTTCAAGATCCATGAAAGTCCCCTAATGATATACATGAAATGCGGGAATCCTAAAATCATTCTAAGGTATATGTTGAGCCTCAAATTGAATCATATGAAAATGTAAATACATGAGGTCTAAGTACCCATTCCCAAGATGTACTTGAACTTTGCTACTTGTATCTTGATTCTCGTATTCTTTGAGTTTGATGGATCTTGCCAAGATATGTAAGCTTTACTCTAGGGCTTCCATGACTCGTTATCCTTCCATGCATGCTTAATATAAGTCATTTTCACAAACTTAATGCACATATCAAATACCAAGTGATTTGTCATTATCAAAACCGGATTGAACTCATAGAGTTAACAAACACGAAATTACTTTTCTAAGCTATAAATACATGGTTTTGCAAGCTAAAAGCACACTTGCTCTTTCAAAGCTCTTTCTTGCTCATTTATTGCAAAATCTGATTTGCTAAGAATACTGAAGTGCTGATCCATCTTACTCTGATTTCTATTGTTGATCCTCATCTAGAGAAGGATATTGGTGAAATCTTACTTGAGCTTCAATCTTATTTCAATTTGATATTTAAATATTGAAGTATCTAGTGCTTGAGATTCTACTAATATGCTATTGTGAGAGTGTTATTGTACGCAGAGATTATTACTTGTTTTCTTGTAGTTCTTTGACAATTTCGGGTTATTGGATTGTTGGACTGAGTATGGGGTATCGTTTGGAGAGGCGTTGCTCTAGCCTACTGAAGGGGTGTCTAAGCTTGGGGTATCGCTTGTAATAGTTTGTTCCACCTAAATAGGAATGGTATAGTGGAATCCTTAGGTTGTATTGGCCTAAGGCGAGGACGTAGGCCGAGGATAAGCTGAACCTCATAAAAAACGTGGTGTCACTCTCTTTCCTTACCCCTTTATTTTTCAACATATATAAATTGTGAGGTGTATGTAAAGTGCAGGTTGCTAAAAGTTGAAAATTGATATTAGAGAAGACTCTTAATAAAAGAAAATACGTTTTGATTAAACTTTTGCAGAAACCTCAAAAGGGAGTACCTTGTTTGATCATTTGCGGAAATATTTATTAAAAGTAGTGCAAAAAAATTTTCATTCAAGACAAGGCTTGAAACAAACTCATACATTGACAAGGTTGCAAAAGCTGAAAGTGCTAAAGAGCTTCATACTTTATTATGGTTTGGTATCTTTGGTTGTTTACTTTAAAGTAGTTGATTGGTTTTTGATTGTTTAAGTTTTGGTTTACTTGTGGTGTGTTAAGTATTGGTTTATGGATTGATTGGGTGTTTAAAAAGCTTTTTTATGTGTTTGTTAAAGTAACAAGTGGTTAATAATTCTTGAAAAGAATTAAAATAAAATTTTAAATAACCCAATTCACCCCCCTCTTGGGACTTCACCTTAACTTTCACAATTATTACACGCTTATATTCTCTTCATCTCTCCAATGGAACTTTAAGCTCAAAAAGGAGTCCATGGAAAAAGTCTGTATCTAAAGGTGGCTTAACCTTCATGTCTTGAGTAAGCTACAAGACCTAGACTTATATCTCACCACTAGATGTCACCTTTAGGCTAGCAAATGCAAAAACAAAGACTAGTTGGGTAAAAGAAATCCAGCAAATAGGAGGAAAGGTTGAGTTTTATAAACTTAGAGTTTGATGTCAAAAACTGAGGAAATGAACGAATGGCTCAACGGTACCTCACAAGGTGTTATAGTCACCACGAGTGTTCTATGAGTGCTCTCAAAGAACTCTAGACGCTACAAATCACATGTAAGTGCTTTTTAGCCTCATGAAGTACCATGTAAATACAAAAGTTTACACAATAGTATTAACCCAAACATACCACTAGTCACTCCTCCTGGAGTAGTACAAGTACGACGGCCATGTTATGTGAACTTCAAAAAAAGCATGCAATCATATAGCATTCAACAATTTACGACAGTAATACATGTATCCATTAAATTTAGAATATAAATAGCAGCGAACAGTGGATAGTATTGAGTTCAGTGTAGTATTGTTATTCATTTAGGCATTTAGACATGAATGTTATGAGATGATGAGAGCATTTAATTTAAATAATTATGAAAATGATGCTCCTTCTAAGTTATGTATATATTCAACTTATGCCTTTTTCAAATTTTCAAATCCTTAACAAAGTGTTTATAATATTTTCAATGATTTCAGCTCGGCAATGAATGTTTTAGGCTTATCGAACCAAAAACACATAAATGAATGCTTATTTAAATGAACTAAACCTATATTGCCTCATTTCTCATGATTCATAACTTTCACTCATCCTTTCAAAAATATTTTAACGTTGAAGCTTATCATAATTATCGATGAACATGGTTTTCTTTTTTTTGGAAAAAATTTTAATAAAATTTTGGCAGCATACCGCCTGTAAATTAGAAATTTTCCTATAAAACTTGCACCTGATAGGTTCAAATAGATCATTTATAAGAAGTTCAAGGCACACGAGAACCTATATCCACTACCAGCATGCAATACACATCAACTGCATCCACCGTGCAGGAGACATTCTAGATATGCAATTATGTAACATTCAACAATTCACGATAGTAGTACATGTATCCATTAAATTCAAAATATCCAATAAGTAAAGCTATCATCCATACAAGATGAATAGTTATCATATGAAAATTTCCCAACTAAACAAGATATACAACTATAATAACAATAAAAAAAAAATTGTACGCATTATGCAACCATATCAAGTAATTAGAAATGACGACATCCAAAAGCAAGATTGATCCATAAGGAGGATGCATTTAGAAGGAGCACATAATCAAAATGACGGTCCGCTCAAAAGGAAGCCGCAAAAAAAATGATGGAACTTTCACAAGGATGATGCATCCAAAAAGTGCAACACTAATGGAACTTTTTGAAACAAGAAAGATTAAAAAATAATACTATTCTCCAGTCATATCTGTTTGTAATATAAATTTTTTACAGTAATCATGCAAACTATCTATAACTACATAATATAAAAATTGCCCCAAATATGAGACTTTGGTTCTTCCCTGAATTTGTACTTTTCCTAGAGAATACATGTAATGCTTCTTCTCGTTTTAGAAGGGCGTGACAGTTATGACTTTTTGTTCCTAGCATGACCGGTGCAAACTGCAAGTGCACAGTATCGTAGTTTTATAATATAATGATGTGTAGAGTATCGTCCTCAGGGATTGATGTCTTAATTTTACCAAGTACCGAAATTTTACTAACCTTGATTTTATTTAGAAAAATTAATAATTTTAGACTGCAAAATTTAAACAAAGCTACTTTAAATAAACTATTTAGGAGAATTTAAAACTGGATACCGCCTGTCAAATTGATGATGGTGAAAACTTCTAGAAAACCGATTTCACCTAGTTTCTCACTATGCTTTACTCATTTAGCTAATTTAACTTCGTTTTCTCTATTTGTTAGCAAATCGCCAATTTTTCCAAAAGCCTCTTTCGATAGTCAATCGGAACCTATTCTTATTTATTATTTAACATAAGAGTATGCAAATTAATAGCGCAAGAACGCAGTAAGACCCTCGATTTTTAATGCTACGTAGGTTCATACAAGTCTTTCGATCTCTATATTTACCTATGCTGAATTATCCAAGATCCATCTTATAATCTCCTCTTTCGGTAGCAAATCACAAGACTAAAATCATTTAATTAATGGCCAGTTAATTAAAAACATTAGACACAGAATAACTCAAACAAATATTAATGAAAACTACTTCAGATTAGTATCAAAGAGCAAGCATAGTTCGAAACTGGTTACATCGTTTTCCTAGAATTCAAAAATTTAGTTCATTCCGAAAATTAAATCCAACATAACAGATTTCACCATATTTTCTTCAATTTGGAGCGTATAGAAAAGATCAACACTCGCCGCACCGCCGTCGCGCGTCACGAACACCCCGAACACCGCCTTTGTTCGCCGCCTTCCGATTCTGAAAAGATAGTATTTTTTTCGTGCTTCCAATCTTCGCAGCGCCCCCAAAAGAAAACCACAAGAAGCTCCTCAAGAAATAATTTTTCCCAAGAAACTTTTTGTGGTTTGGCTTCCCTTGTGTGGCTACCCAAAAAAAAAAATTCTTTCTTTCTCCTATGATGCAGCCTTCCTCTCCAGCCCCCAATGCTCAAACCTTTTTTTTTTTTCTATGGTCTGGCCTCTCTTCCCCCAGCCCCAGTGCACACTGCTCTCTCTCCCTCTTTTCTTGCACACGGCACTCTCCCAAGGAAACCCTCCCTTGTTGACTTTTCCATCCTTTCCTTTTGTCCTTTCTTTCTTTGCTTTTCTTTTCTTTCTTTTTTTCATTCCATTCTTTTGTCTTTCCTTTGTATGTACCCAGCGCACACTGCCCTTATGAGATGACCCGGCTGCATGGCTGGGTCACATCTCATTTTTTGATTTTTTGATTTTCTTTTTTTTTTTCAAAGGTACATGAACTGCCCTCCTCTTTCAAGCCCACTTTCGACCCTCTTACAGCTTGTAACTCTCAATTATTTAAACATAAAAGATGTAGAGCTCTTTTTTATATTTTCCTAGAATTTTGAATCATCTCAATCGGAGCTCTTATGAAAAAGTTACGCCAAGATTACGAAGAATTGTTGAAAAAATCCATAAAACGGCGTATGCTAACTTCACGTCTGATTTTGGCCTTGATGCTGCCAGTATTTTGCAAAACACAAAACACTAAAATTGTAGATTGTTTTCTTATCTTTCTACGACATCTTGAATCATCTAAATCAGAGGTTATATGAGAGAGTTACGCATAGATTGCAAAGTACTGTCGGTTTTTTTTAGCTTCCAACAATTGCTGTGCAATAAAAAACACCAAAATTTCATACATTACTCAAAAAAACCCAAATTTTATAAATAGAACACAATGTTAGAATATTGAGAGTAATTAGGCATTTAAATACAAAATATCATTTGCAATGCATGAATTAAAGCACCTAATTACGCAATTTAAGCGCGTAATCACACCCCCCAACTAAAGTTTTGCTAGTCCCTAGCAAATAACGTGAATGCAATTTAGGGTGATGTCATACCAATTTCAATGAATGAATACACAGGCAACACAATCATACCCTTTCACATACAGGAATATCACCAAATTACACACAAACTCATTCATACCCAATTCATGCAACTCCGAAGTAAGTCATTCATGCAAATCTCATCATTATATAGCCATTAAGAACAGTAAACTCACGTAAAATTAACCAGCGAGCACAATTCAGAGTTAATGTAGCCATATAAATTCAAGTATAAATAGGTGAAATCTTGAAGCACGTGTAATGAGTGTGACTCGTTACACCCAGGATATCCATGGACACCTAAAAAACTATCGCTTTGACTCGGCCTAATTGGTATACTCTCAAAAACACTCAAAAAGGATGGGTTCACTCATCGTATGTGAGGAGGAGTGTCATGATCAAACATCCCACATACTGCAAGGAACAAACGCTAAATGTATGGAGTGGACTAGTCTGAAAAGGATCAAGCCTATTTAGGAGGTGTCAGGTCCTTCACCCTAGCATCTTCTCACCTACTCGCCATGTCCAACCGAGACCACCCTAGATCAACTTATTCACAAACTAGGCGTGAATACATCTAAGGCATTAGGCGGGTGAAGAGTCTTCATATGTGGATAACATGCGTCTTGTCCTTGACTTTTGTTGTAGTTGTGTGGAGCAGGTATTAATCTTTCACCTCTTCTAGGGTATTTCTATTTCTCTTTTTCTTTCTTCTGCTCATTTTTCAATTTCTTTCTTTTCATGGTCAATTAGGACAATCATAACACTTCTTTTATTGTTTTCATACCACCCATATGCATTAAACTCGAACAAGAGTCCATGAAATAGTCTATTTCTAGGGGTGGTTCGGCCTTCACATCTTGAGTAGGCTACAAGACCTAAGTTTTTATCTCCCCACTAGATGCCACCTCTAGGCTAGCAATTCAAAAACCAAGACTAGTGTGCAAAGAGTATCCAGAAAAAAATATAGGGAAAGTTGAGTTTCATGAACTCTGAGTTGATGTCAAAACTCAAAAGAGCAATAAATGGCTCAACCGTACCTCACAAGGTGTCAAAGTCTCCACGGGCGCTCTCTCAGTGTTCACAAGGAACCCTAAGTGCTACAAGTCACGTGAACGTGTATTTTTTTTTTAGCCTCAAGAGATACCATGTAGATACAAAAGTTTATATAGTCAGATTAACACAAGTGCACTACCAATCAACTTTCAATGAGTTACGATTCCTAGTTTAGCCATATAAATAGAAACTACACATAAATGACCCAATGTGTACTCCTAGGTTATATGCAGGTATATGAAGGGCATAAGTAGCATCATTCACACACATTTTTTTTTCAATGTTATTCAAAAATGAGAAGGATTGAAGAAAAGAAAGAAACTTCCCTGACTTATTGGTGAATCCATAGAAGAATTAAGATTTCAGCTCTGTACTCGTGCCAAATAAACCTGCATCAAAAATCTAATTTATTCAGAAGTGCATAGATAAATTAATAAAGTAATAAAGATAAAAGAAATAAACAAAGGAAAAACTCCATGGGTTGCCTCCCATAAGCGCTTGTTTTAGCGTCTCCAGCCAGACGTTTCAGCCTTCATCAATGAGGATCTTCAAGAGGAATAAATGCACAGTTCCTCTCCATTTGTTCTCCATAGTAGTGCTTCAATCTCTGACCATTCACTCTGAATATGTTCCCTGGGAAGAGTTTTAATCGTGAGTTGAAGAGTAGAACCTGTTGTCTTGGAGCAAACTCACACCTAAGAATCTGTTTTTCATGCCACTTCTTCGTCTGCTCTTTGTAGATTTTTGCATTTTCATACGCATCACCCAAGAATGCATAGCGAAAATGATCAGGGAATTGTTTCAACTCTAGAGATATAGGTTGTTGCGTCTTTCCTTTAGAGATTACAGAATACGTCCTTGCTACCATAGGTTCTAGCCTCCCCACACGTTGCTGTGTTGTAATCTGCTGCAAGGATCATTCTAGGTGATCAACTTGTACATCTTTTTGAAAGACTTTTTCTACACCTTGCTGAATGACATCTACCCGAAAGCAAGTGCTTGGATCTTCTGGGAATCACATGTCTTGGTAGATGTTGAACATAACCTCTTCCTTATCCACTCTCAATGTTAACTCACCCTTTTGAACATCAATTAAAGCCCTTCCAGTGGCCAAGAATGGTCGGCCAAGAATTAGCGGGACTTCTTGGTCTTCCTCCATATCTAACACCACAAAATCAGCAGGAAAAATAAATTTATCCACTTTTACCAATACATCTTCTATGATTCCACGTGGATACTTGATGGATCGGTCTGCTAGTTGCAACGAAATGGTTGTTTGCTTCATCTCTCCAAGTCCCAATTTCCTGCAAACAGAAAGTGACATAAGATTAATACTAGCACCAAGATCACATAAAACTTTATCAAAAAATAAATTTCCAATAGTGCAAGGCAAAGTAAAACTCCCTAGATCTTTTAATTTTTAAGGCAATTTCTTTTGAAGAATAGCACTACACTCCTCGATAAGTTTCATTGTTTCGAACTCCTCCAACCTTCTTTTCTTTGAAATGATCTCCTTCAGAAATTTGACATAGTTTGGCATTTGTTCCAAGGCATCTGTAAGAGGAATATTTATGTGAATTTTCTTAAAAATATCCAAAAACTTAGAAAATTGCTTATCTAATTTTTTTTTTTTAAAACGTTGAGGATAAGGAAGTGGAGTAGAGAGAATAGGAGGATTGTTAGGAAATGAAATTGATGGAAGCGTGTCCGTCTCTCTTGGTGTATCATCCACAATCTCCTCTTCTTCCCCTTTATTCTTGCTTTGGCCATTCTTTTCAGGTGTAGGCGTGGACATGGTTTCCTTTGCTGGTGATTTATTAATTTCTCTTCCACTCCTAAGTGTGATGACATTGCATTGTTCCTTAGGATTCACTTCTGTGTTACTAGGAAAAGTTCCTCTCTGTTGGGCATTTATAGTCATGGCCAGTTGCCCAATTTGTATTTCAAGGTTCTTCATAGTGGCTCCCATATTGTTGCAATGAGTCTCAATGTTGTCTAGCCGTGCATCTGTCTTTTTAAACCTTGCTTTTGTCTCCTCAACAAAAGATATCATGACATCCTCAAATGACATCTTCTTCTCACCTTGATGACTTTCAAATCCTGCAGGAGGTTGCAGCACATTCCTTGTATTTCCATAAGACAAATTATCATGATTTTGAAGCCCTGAATGGTAATATTGTGGCAAAGGATCACCACGATAATTGTAGTTCCGATTATTGATGTATTGAACCTGTTCTTGACTCGCTCCAATGCTCGGATCTGTCCTACTTGTAGCTGTCACATATTCTGCACCTTGTGGTATCCTCTGGGTTGTCAAAGATGAAATCTGATGAGACAAAGAAGCAACTTGAGCTGAAAGTGCAGCAAACGGCTCCAATTCATGAATTCCAGCAACTTTCTTAACCATAGTTCTTTCAGTTGGCCATTGATAGTTATTTGAGACCATATCTTCCAAAAGAGCAGTAGCACCCTCAGGTGTCTTTGACATCAAAGTTCCCCCAGATGCAGCATCAACTAAAGTCCGTGTTTGCCCATTTAACCCATTATAGAACATCTGAATTTGCAACCAATCCGGGAATCCATGTTGTGGGCAGCGTCGAATCAAATATTTATACCTTTCCCATGCTTCATAGAGTGATTCAAAATCATGCTGCTTGAATTGACCAATCTCACTCCTGAGTTGAGCTGTTTTTGCAGGTGGAAAGAATTTAGCTAGAAATTTTTCTGCCATGTCCTGCCAACTAGTAATACTCCTAGGTTGTAGCGACTATAGCCAACCTCTTGCTTTGTCCCTCAAAGAGAAAGGGAATAATCTCAGTCTAATGGTGTCTTCAGTAACACCATTGATCTTCACAGTATCAAAAATCGCCAAAAACATCGCCAGATGGATATTGGGATCATCAAGTGGCGATCCACTGAATTGAGCCTGCTGCACCACGCTGATTAATGCGGGTTTAAGCTTAAAATTGTTGGCATTAATGGGCTGGCGTCTGATACCCGAATAATTGTCATTCAAAACTGGTCGCACATAATCCTTCAAGGCGCGTGGCTGCGCACTATCTTGTCCATTGTCCATGGTTAATACCCTCTTTTTCCTTAGTGCTCTAAGCGTTCTTTCAATCTCTGGATCAAAATGAATAATGGCACGTGTTCTAGCACTGCGCATCCAACATAAAAAAAACACACTAGAAATACAAAAAAATAATAATAATAAAATAAAATAAAGAAAAGAAATAAATAAAAATATAAAAATAAAATTCTAAATTAAAACCAAGATTACTTTGTATCGATATTGGTAAAAATAAGATAAACTCAATCCCCGGCAACGGCGTCAAAAACTTGACCGGTGCAAACTGCAAGTGCACGGTATCGTAGTTTTATAATATAATGATGTGTAGAGTGTCGTCCTTAGGGATTGATGTCTTAATTTTACTAAGTACCGAAATTTTACTAACCTTGATTTTATTTAGAAAAATTAATAATTTTAGACTGCGAAATTTAAACAAAGCTACTTTAAATAAACTATTTAGGAGAATTTAAAACTGGATACCGCCTGTCAAATTGATGATGGTGAAAACTTCTAGGAAACCGATTTCACCTAGTTTCTCACTATGCTTTACTCATTTAGCTAATTTAACTTTGTTTTCTCTATTTGTTAGCAAATCGCCAATTTTTCCAAAAGCCTCTTTCGATAGTCAATCGGAACCTATTCTTGTTTATTATTTAACATAATAGTATGCAAATTAATAACGCAAGAACGCAGTAAGACCCTCGATTTTTAATGCTACGTAGGTTCATACAAGTCTTTCGATCTCTATATTTACCTACGCTGAATTATCCAAGATCCATCCTATAATCCCCCCTTTCGGTAGCAAATCACAAGACTAAAATCATTTAATTAATGGCCAGTTAATTAAAAGCATTAGGCACAGAATAACTCAAACAAATATTAATGAAAACTACTTCAGATTAGTATCAAAGAGCAAGCATAGTTCGAAACTGATTACATTGTTTTCCTAGAATTCAAAAATTTAGTTCATTCCGAAAATTAAATCCAACATAACAGATTTCACCATATTTTCTTCAATTTGGAGCGTACGGAAAAGATCAACACTCGCCGCACCGCTGTCGCGCGTCACGAACACCCCGAACACCGCCGTTGTTCGCCGCCTTCCGATTATGAAAAGATAGTATTTTTTTCGTGCTTCCAATCTTCGCAGTACCCCCTAAAGAAAACCACAAGAAGCTCCTCAAAAAATAATTTTTCCCAAGAAACTTTTTGTGGTTTGACCTCCCTTGTGTGTCTACCCAAAAAAAAAAAATTCTTTCTTTCTCCTATGATGCAGCCTTCCTCTCCAGCCCCCAATGCTCAAACCTTTTTTTTTTTTTTTTTCTATGGTCTGGCCTCTCTTCCCCCAGCCCCAGCGCACGCTGCTCTCTCCCCCTCTCTTCTTGCACACGGCACTCTCCCAAGGAAACCCTCCCTTGTTGACTTTTCCATCCTTTCCTTTTGTCCTTTCTTTCTTTGCTCTTTCCTTTCTTTTTTTCATTCCATTCTTTTGTCTTTCCTTTGTATGTACCCAGCGCACACTGCCCTTATGAGATGACCCGGTTGCATGGCTTGGTCACATCTCATTTTTTGATTTTTTGATTTTCTTTTTTTTTTTCAAAGGTACATGAACTGCCCTCCTCTTTCAAGCCCACTTTCGACCCTCTTACAGCTTGTAACTCTCAATTCTTAAAACATAAAATATGTAGAGCTCTTTTTCAGCTTTTCCTATAATTTTGAATCATCTCAATCGGAGCTTGTATGAAAAAGTTACGCCAAGATTATGAAGAATTGTTGAAAAAATCCATAAAACGGCGTATGCTAACTTCACGTCTGATTTCGGCCTTGATGCTGCCAGTATTTTGCAAAACACAAAACACTAAAATTGTAGATTGTTTTCTTATATTTCTATGGAATCTTGAATCATTTGAATCAGAGGTTGGATGAGAGAGTTACACACAGATTGCAAAGTACTGTCTGTTTTTTTTAGCTTCCAACAGTTGCTCTGCAATAAAAAAACACCAAAATTTCATACATTACTCAATAAAACCCAAATTTTATAAATAGAACACAATATTAGAATATTGAGAGTAATTAGGCATTTAAATACAAAATATCATTTGCAATGTATGAATTAAAGCACCTAATTACGCAATTTAAGCGCGTAATCACCTAGCATCTTCCATTCCTTTGTGTTTATGTATAGAACTATGTTCGATGCATTTCCATCGGGGAACTTTACTGATTTCAACCATTCAAAGATTTTATTCTTCTCATCCTTCGAAAATGTGTAACAAGCTGATGACATGAGAATTTTGTCCCCATCACGAAATTGGTGCAACTCAGGTCGTATTCCCATATCTTCCATATCCTGGCAAGCATTTGCAGTGTCTATTGTCTTCCCATTTATATCAAGTAATGTACCAATGAAATTCTCATAAATATTCTTTTCGATGTGCATGACATCCAAGTTGTGGCATAGTGGAAGATCTTTCTAGTATGACAACTCAAAGAAGATGCTTCTCTTTGTCCAATTCAACTCCCACTCAGCGCATCAGCGCTTTTTCTTTTTCTACTGGTCATTGGTTTCCCAAATTTTAGATCTCTGATCAACCTTAGCTAGTTTAATATCTCTTCCCCACTTAGTCGCTTTGGCAGCAACCTTCGTTCAGGTTTTCCATTGAAGCTTTTGATGCCACGAGTCCTCCGAGGATGTCCAGTTCATAGAAAATGGCAATGACACATAAAGCATAACTTGCGGCCATGCTTCAAGGATAAGTACCCAGCATCCTTAGTACATACTAGGCATGCTAAGTAACCTTTTGTGCTCCAACCTGATAGGTTGGCGTATGTGGGGAAATCATTAATTGTCCACAAGACTGCAGCATGCAGCCGAAATGTTGTCCCAGTTTCCATATCCAATGTCTCCACTCCTTCTTCTGATTAGTTGTATACCTCGGTTCACCACATTTCGGGCACTCGTTCACATTTTCATGTTCACCATAAAAGAGTGCACAATCATACCTACACGCATGCATTAAAGTGTAATCGAAACCTAATTCACACATGTATGTCTTCGCCTTATAAAAAAACTTAGGAAGTGTTTCTGTGATGACCCAAAAATATATATATATATATATATATATATATGATTAAAGTACAATAATAATAAAATAATAAAAATAGTCATTAAGTTAATATCAATACAGAAGTGTTTTTCTGTAGGATCCTTGATTCCATGCTTGATGCCTAAGAAAGACCTTGTCTTAGCGAGTGCTCAGAGACCATTGCGGCTCAGTCGCTCCCTGGAGGTCAGCCTGGTCAAAATGGAATTTCATAGGATAAACAGGATAGACACTATTTGTACACGTAAATAAGTATATATACATAAAATAGTGTTTTGACAGACATAATTTGTAGAAATACATAATAAGATAATAATAATATAGGTATCATATGTGGGGCCACAAGACTATGTGGGGTCCACATGAGTCCCGGAGCCACAAGACACTGTTTATATACGTAAATAAGTACATAAAATAATGTTTTAACTGATATAATTTGTAGAAATATATGATAAAATAATAATAATGTAAGTATCATATGCGGGGCCCACAAGACTGTGTGGGGCCCACATGAGTCCCGAAGCCGTATGGAGGTTTACACGAGTCTCGAAGCTAATTAGGATGCATAAAATCGTATAAGAATTATTCGAGTTACGTAGGATCCATTCGGGTCTCGAAGTTGTGTGGGGCCCACAAGACCATGTGGGGCCCACATGAGTTTTCAAAATTCAAATTAAATTCTTGTTCAAAAATAAATAATAAAATAAATAAATACTAAAAATAGTTTAAAAGTAATAACAATGATAATAATGATTAAGAAAAATAATAAAATAATAAAATAATTAATTAACTAATTGATTAATTAATTAGGTAAGTAATTAATTAAGAATTTATTTAATGGGAATGGTGGCAAGCACTCCCACATGGCCTCCATCCCCATCCCATACTCAACCCATACCTTGCCCATCCTTTGCCCATTCTTTAATTTTTAAAATTATAATTTCACCCATCTCCCCACACTTTTACAAATTCCATTTCTTCCCCAAAATTTTCCTATAAATAGGGAGCTCTCAACCTTCATTTTTCACAACAATTTTCCAAGGAAGAGAAGGATTAGTGAGTGAAAGAATTTGTGGTGGAGAGAGAATTTTTGAATAAATTCTCAATCACCCACTTTTTCCGATCTCATTTCTTAAAGATAATTATTGTGTTCGTAGCACACGGTAAAAGAAGAAGGTAAGTAAATTTTGATTATGTTAGTTTCTTTTTATTTTAAATTCATACCCGAGCTTATTTTGTACGTAAATTTTAATTATGTCAATTAGTTCCACAAAATTTTCATGAGTTTATTTTCACGCATATTTAATTATACCAGTTCTATCTTTAATATACTTGCATCTATTTTTGGGTTAAGAAATGTTCCAATCCCCTCGGGTAAATTTTCAGCATTTCTTTCTATTCAAAAATAAAATTATATATATATATTTTTAACACAAAAATTGTGTGGCATGAGTTTATTTCTACGTTACATTTTTTATGTAAATATGAGTAAAGATAAGATTTTCACGATATTATTTTAAATTGCATAAATGATAATAAGATGATTTTCAAACCCCTTATGGCAACGAAAGTTTAAAGTTACAGATGCTCGGTACCGCAGCTTAAAGTTTATACGGATCAGAGTGCACCCACACTGTTTACAGAGTGGTTATTTATGTTAGTGGATTTCTCCTGAGTGCACACCTGGTTTAAGTCCAGGACTTAATAAGGAAAATCTCACTTAAAGATTACGTACGTTGATTTAGTTTGGTCGGCCAGCCAGCTAAGTCCAGTCTTCGGACCGCACAACCCAGTCATGGGGGTAAACATGACTTACGGCAAACAGGCCTAAGGGTGGTTTTTACAATATATGTTTATACATATTCAATTACGTGTACAAAGTTACTGATAATTTGAAGGAAAAGTGTAAGTTTACGTGAAAAGGATCATTTTGGTGCTTATATGACGATATAAGGAAAACGTATAAGGAAAAGTATATGTATGTTTATCATTAAATATTTTTACAGTTTTAAAGTTAAAAGTTTAATTTAGCAGTTATAGTATATGATTTAAAAATTTACTGTTGAAATTGATGACAAAAGTTTTATGCAGAAATTGTTAAATTTATATTTATTCTAAAAGAAATCTTGAAGTTATAGTATTCATTATTGTTTTACGAAATTCTTTAAAAACTCATTTTGGCCACACACTAATAATAATCTTATTTACTTACTGAGCGTCGTCTCATCCCAATCATATTTTATTTCAGATAACTCTGAAGGACATGTCGGGAATCAGGCTTAGCAAGCATGCGGGTGGGGATTAGAAAAATAAAGATTGATTAAAAATATTAGTATGGTTTCAGATATTTATGTTTGTGTAATTTTCCTTCTTTTGAAATAAATGATTGTAATATGGAATATTAGTGCTCTGGTTTAATAAAAATTGAGTTTATTTGCTTCCGCTGTAAATTAGTAGTAAAAAGTTAATATCCCAGGCCCCTCGGGGTCGGGGTGTTACATTTGGTATCAGAGCAATAGGTTATAGGTTCTGTAGACTTTAAAGAAATAATTTTACCAGAGCATAGGATATAGGTTCTGTATAATCTAATATATAAATTTTATCAGAGCATAGGTATAAAATATGATTTGGGTAGGATTGGGTAGTTTAGAATATTTATTGTAGTTTGTTATATTATTATACGTTAATAATAGATTTATGATTTTAAAATAACATTTGATTATTATTTAAGAATTGATCCTAAAGATAGTAGCATTGGAGGAAATGAGATTTACGTGAAGGCTCCCAAGGATAAGTAATAATTATAAATTTTCTGAGAAAAATAGTAGTATTATTGAAGACACGTTAATTAATTTAAATATATTATTTATGTTTGTAGAAACACGTACCCATATTGATAATTCATAATTAATTGTCAAATGCAATTAATAATTTAAATTTTTTTTTATATATAAATATAATAATAATATCTGAGATTTAATTATTTTTACTGTTGTTATTTTCACTAAATTTATAAGAAATAACCTATTAGACCCTACTGAATTTAGAAGTGCTACACATACAAATAGATATGAACAAACGGTTTATTATGAAATATGAATTTACCCAAAATTTCTTTGCATGTATAAGTTGGATATGAATATGTATTTTTACATTACATATTCAGTTATCAACAAAACATTCAAGCTTAATTTAGGAATATATATTTTGACAAAATCTTTAATTTTTATTTTGTATTAGTATATAAGGAATTAAATATCATTTAAATATTACTTATTATATTTAAATTCAATATATATATAATCCCTTAGCATGTGCAAGTTAAATATGTATATCTATTTTTTTTTTTTTTTTCCCATTACATATTCAATTTCCATCAAGTATCCAAGTTTAATTTAGGAGTACAAATTTTGATGAAATTTTTAATTTTGTATAACTTTATAAAAGTTAATACAACTTAAAATTTTCTATATAAAAAAATATATATATATATATATATATTTTTAATGAAAGCAATATAAAAATTTACTAATTTCCTTCAAATAACTAACTAATGTCAAATCATCAATCGGCTAAACATGCCCAACATTTATTTGATCTAATAATAATAATAATAATAATACTAATGTTAATGGAATATATATATATATAAGGGATACTCTTGTAGTTATTAAAAAAAAAAAGGGGGCCTCATGGGTGGAAATCATCGGCTATAGCTCACTTACCCCCGAAGCAAAGTCAGGGCATGAGACCACTTGGGCGTAGTGGGGACTCGAACCCGCTATCACATGGATGCACGGCCGGTTCCTTACCACTAGGCCACCCACCCAAGTGGTGATCTAAGGATGAAATTAATTATAGTTAAAGCATTAATAAAGATGTAAAAACATAAAAAGAACCTAGAGTTTGCAAATTTTGCAATACGTGTCACTCGCTCAATTTCCGCGACACATGTCGCTATCTCTCGATTTGTGCAAAACGCGTTGCTCAATATCTGTGACATGCGTCGCTCTCTCTCGATTCTTGTGACACACATCGTTCTCCCTCGATTTGTGTAAAACGCGTTAATCGATATCTGTGACACGCGTCACCCCCTCTCGGTTCTCACGACACACATCGTTATCCCTCGATTTGTGCAAAATGCGTTGATTGATATCCATGACACGTGTCGCCCTCTCTTGATTCTCGTGACACATATCGTTCTCTCTCGATTTGTGCAAAATGCGTTGCTCGATATCCGTGACACACATCGCTCTCTCTCGATTTCCACAACACGCGGTCATCCCCTTATAAAAAGGGTACGCCCTCCTCGAACTCTAAGCATCACAGTTTTCTATCATCTTGAACAATCACATTTCGGTTTGTAGTGATTAGCTCTTCCCAACTTGTCTCTTAGTTGTCTCATTACTCGAAAATGTTGCCAAATCACCCAACTCCCGAAGTTGCTGAGAGCAGCACTAGATCGTTGATTCAAAGATGGAAACCCGGTAAGGCACAGCTGGAGATTCTAGAGGAGGTCTTCCACAACAGTCAAGGGGAACTCCCTTCAGTGGAGCAGACTATCTTGCTTGCAGCACAACTCCGACGGTATGGTCCAATCGAGCCGAAAAATATACGCTTTTGGTTTGAGAATCGTAGGCGTAGGCGGGGATCAGTTGGAGAAGCCACTATCTCAACTACTGCCCCAACAATTCTCCATATTACCTCCTCCGCCACTACCGACCCAAGTAGTGCCCCTGCCATTCTTCCAACCCTCTTCCCTATCGAGAATATTCCGGCTGTGAAACTTACAACTAATATCTCACCAATGAGCCATATCCCTTACAATGGCAATATCGCAGTCACCACACTAAGGGTTTCGGATAATGCTGGCCTACTTCACCATTTCAAGCAAACCCGATTCGCAATGAGACTCATATATGGGCCACCAATAACTCGGGAAGAGAGCAGCTCTTCCTCCTTCGCCGAACAAATGGGCGTCCTCTCCCTTTTTCCGACCCAAGCCGGCGACATTATAAGAGGTCAACTCCGCCAAGAAAGAACCCAAGCGGTTAGCAGTGACACCGCTAGTACTGCGATAGATGTTGACGTTGATCTAAGGCTCTAAAGGCCAGATCTCGTATATTTTTTTATTTATTTATAGGACATGTATAATATATATACATATATATAATTATCCTTTTCCACATCTTCTGAATTTCTTTTCCATTTCAACCACTATTAGACCGATGATTCACACTTCAATTCCCAAAATAAAATACTTCGTCAAATTGACTCTTAATCTATTCTAAGACTTAATTAAATCATTAATCGATTTACTCTTTCTTATAGCGCAAACCAATTATACAGTACTCATTTTAAATTAGCAAATTTCGAGGACGAAATTTTTATAAGGAGGGGAGATTGTGATGACCCAAAAATATATATATATATATGATTAAAGTACAATAATAATAAAATAATAAAAATAGTCATTAAGTTAATATCAATACAGAAGTGTTTTTCTGTAGGATCCTTGATTCCATGCTTGATGCCTAAGAAAGACCTTGTCTTAGCGAGTGCTCAGAGACCGTTGCGGCTCAGTCGCTCCCTGGAGGTCAGCCTGGTCAAAATGGAATTTCATAGGATAAACAGGATAGACACTATTTGTACACGTAAATAAGTATATATACATAAAATAGTGTTTTGACAGACATAATTTGTAGAAATACATAATAAGATAATAATAATATAGGTATCATATGTGGGGCCACAAGACTATGTGGGGTCCACATGAGTCCCGGAGCCACAAGACACTGTTTATATACGTAAATAAGTACATAAAATAATGTTTTAACTGATATAATTTGTAGAAATATATGATAAAATAATAATAATGTAAGTATCATATGCGGGGCCCACAAGACTGTGTGGGGCCCACATGAGTCCCGAAGCCGTATGGAGGTTTACACGAGTCTCGAAGCTAATTAGGATGCATAAAATCGTATAAGAATTATTCGAGTTACGTAGGATCCATTCGGGTCTCGAAGTTGTGTGGGGCCCACAAGACCATGTGGGGCCCACATGAGTTTTCAAAATTCAAATTAAATTCTTGTTCAAAAATAAATAATAAAATAAATAAATACTAAAAATAGTTTAAAAGTAATAACAATGATAATAATGATTAAGAAAAATAATAAAATAATAAAATAATTAATTAACTAATTGATTAATTAATTAGGTAAGTAATTAATTAAGAATTTATTTAATGGGAATGGTGGCAAGCACTCCCACATGGCCTCCATCCCCATCCCATACTCAACCCATACCTTGCCCATCCTTTGCCCATTCTTTAATTTTTAAAATTATAATTTCACCCATCTCCCCACACTTTTACAAATTCCATTTCTTCCCCAAAATTTTCCTATAAATAGGGAGCTCTCAACCTTCATTTTTCACAACAATTTTCCAAGGAAGAGAAGGATTAGTGAGTGAAAGAATTTGTGGTGGAGAGAGAATTTTTGAATAAATTCTCAATCACCCACTTTTTCCGATCTCATTTCTTAAAGATAATTATTGTGTTCGTAGCACACGGTAAAAGAAGAAGGTAAGTAAATTTTGATTATGTTAGTTTCTTTTTATTTTAAATTCATACCCGAGCTTATTTTGTACGTAAATTTTAATTATGTCAATTAGTTCCACAAAATTTTCATGAGTTTATTTTCACGCATATTTAATTATACCAGTTCTATCTTTAATATACTTGCATCTATTTTTGGGTTAAGAAATGTTCCAATCCCCTCGGGTAAATTTTCAGCATTTCTTTCTATTCAAAAATAAAATTATATATATATTTTTAACACAAAAATTGTGTGGCATGAGTTTATTTCTACGTTACATTTTTTATGTAAATATGAGTAAAGATAAGATTTTCACGATATTATTTTAAATTGCATAAATGATAATAAGATGATTTTCAAACCCCTTATGGCAACGAAAGTTTAAAGTTACAGATGCTCGGTACCGCAGCTTAAAGTTTATACGGATCAGAGTGCACCCACACTGTTTACAGAGTGGTTATTTATGTTAGTGGATTTCTCCTGAGTGCACACCTGGTTTAAGTCCAGGACTTAATAAGGAAAATCTCACTTAAAGATTACGTACGTTGATTTAGTTTGGTCGGCCAGCCAGCTAAGTCCAGTCTTCGGACCGCACAACCCAGTCATGGGGGTAAACATGACTTACGGCAAACAGGCCTAAGGGTGGTTTTTACAATATATGTTTATAAATATTCAATTACGTGTACAAAGTTACTGATAATTTGAAGGAAAAGTGTAAGTTTACGTGAAAAGGATCATTTTGGTGCTTATATGACGATATAAGGAAAACGTATAAGGAAAAGTATATGTATGTTTATCATTAAATATTTTTACAGTTTTAAAGTTAAAAGTTTAATTTAGCAGTTATAGTATATGATTTAAAAATTTACTGTTGAAATTGATGACAAAAGTTTTATGCAGAAATTGTTAAATTTATGTTTATTCTAAAAGAAATCTTGAAGTTATAGTATTCATTATTGTTTTACGAAATTCTTTAAAAACTCATTTTGGCCACACACTAATAATAATCTTATTTACTTACTGAGCGTCGTCTCATCCCAATCATATTTTATTTCAGATAACTCTGAAGGACATGTCGGGAATCAGGCTTAGCAAGCATGCGGGTGGGGATTAGAAAAATAAAGATTGATTAAAAATATTAGTATGGTTTCAGATATTTATGTTTGTGTAATTTTCCTTCTTTTGAAATAAATGATTGTAATATGGAATATTAGTGCTCTGGTTTAATAAAAATTGAGTTTATTTGCTTCCGCTGTAAATTAGTAGTAAAAAGTTAATATCCCAGGCCCCTCGGGGTCGGGGTGTTACAGTTTCACCATCAGGCAGTGCTACCTTAATGAGGCTTAAATGCATGTTGAATGCACTCTGAGATAACTCATGCATTGTCCTTGCATGAGGCAACTTTACCAGAAACTTTAATTTTGAGAAATTTTTACATTTTGGATATAAGGGCACCCGTGCATCCCTCATGAGATTAGCAAATGGTTTACCGAGTCAATTCAACGTACTAGCATCGCAAGGTATGGTACCTGCTGAAGTAGATTCATCACCAATACATGACACAGGCACATTGCCTGTGTCCATTGCAATCCCCCTTTGCAAGTCACCTAACATTTCAATTACCCCTTCCAAACAGGTATCACCACCTACTATATTTGCCCCCTCATCTTCATCGTTATCATCATCACTCTAAACTGCATAATCTTCATCGTTGAAAACCTATGTTGTGTACCTTTTCTCCATTCCAAAGTCTAATAAATGTGAATGAACCAAATCAATGTGTTTGAATGTTATGTTCTGGCATTTCTTGCAAGGACACCTTATTCTACTAGCTTTGTCTGCACGAGGATGCGCAAACTCTATGAAATCATGTACCCATTTCACGTATTTTGGCAAAAACCTACCCCGAGCATTTATCCAATTTTTACCCATGTTCATTAATTACCCTATAACATGTTCAAGTAAATGGTATTCATTACATTCTCATAATGTTTATAACGCATGCATCATGAATCCTATAATCATCCATCATACTCTAAAGAGTACGGATCCTATCCTATTCAAAAATGTTGCATTTACATTGTGATCAATCGCTCAAGTTCCTTCGTCATAGTCATTTTAAATTTCAGCTGCATCTCCGCATGTCTCTCTAAGTACACAAGATGGGGGAAGTGAACATGTTGCTAGTTTTCCATCACTAACAAATTGTCACGACACCCCACTATGCACTCAGAGAACACAAGTAGAGACACACTTGAAATATATAATGACAATTGACGAAACGTGAACAATGACAATAATGTAAATACAACTTCCTGAACTATCCACATTGGATAATCCAAGAATAGTTGAAATACAAACATTACTAATCGTAAGGCAAACAAATAATTAATATGTTTAAGTGATTATTAGTCAACATAGTATGACTAATAATCAATTGAAATATAACAATTGATTTGTCTCGCATGTACGAATAGGTATGAATGTATAGTAACCGTTTTTGAACAAGTCTAAGCTTCAATGAATACATGAAATGACAGTAATTAATTTGGCATTTTACTTTATATTCCATTTAGTGCTTGACCTTTCACTATACACTTATGATTGTTGTTCTTAGCCAAGTCTTTTTTATTTTCAATTATAAGTCTAAGATTGTCTTTTTTCTTATGAATTTCAAGACATAAGAGACACGAGTTAAAATGACTTTAAGCTTTAATTGATTATGCATAGATTTCTTTGTACATAGTTTTATTATGGACAAACTTTAACGAAATTTTGGTAGCATGCCGTCTGTAAATTGAACATTTTCCAAAAAATTCATACACTAAAAGTTGATAGATTCAAGCAAACAAATCACAATAATATGCATCATGCAGATATCAATGAGTTTGAGCATGCGAGAACCTAATTCCACTACCAGCATGCAATTCACAATGTACTGCATCAGTCATGCAGTTGGCGTTCAACACAAGCATGTATTTTAGTAGTTCAATTTAGAAAATAAAACTCCATCCATACTATTTTTAAATAATTTCAATTAAAATAAAATTAAACTCGAAATGAACTCCAACAATCTCTTCAAAACTCATATATTAGCCTCATTTTCTTTCTAATTTTATATATTATAAAACAATCTACTATATTAATTATTTAATTTGATTTGATTTTTTTTGTTTTCATTGTCATTTAATTAGACATTTAAAAATATAAACCAATATACTATATATTATATATATTATAATTGATTTATTAGACATTTAAAAATATAAACCAATCTACTATATTAATTGTCATCTGATGGAACATATCCAGGTTAGTACATGCACCTTTCACATGATATATAAGTAGCCCCATTCCAATATTGACCTGATTTGAATTTGATTGTGACTGTGTTTGTGAACAAGATATAATGTAAAAAATTATGCTAAATTTACTTTTAAGTCTTCAAAAATATAAATTCAAAACTTAAAATTTACAGTGTCTAACATAATGCTAAGTGTTTTTAGATGATTATTTTGGGAGAGAATTTGGATAAAATTTTCTTATTACACTTTGTGGTGAGCTTGGAAAAATGTGTCACTACAAAAAAGTGTTAGTTCCATCAAGTTAATGGTAATGATAAACTTATTATATACATACTTGAATTTTGAAAATTTTCTCTAGCCAAGTTTGTTCGTGCCTTTCACATAATTTACAAATAATTCCATCCTAATATTGACATGTTTTGAATTTGATTATGTATTTGAAAATGTTTAAGATTTGAATTTAAAATATGAGTGCATTTGAACAAAATATAGTACGAAATTATATTGATCTCAATATAAATCTTGACATAAGCTACTCGGATTATAAATTAATAAGGTTAGATCACTACTCAAACAAACTTCAATTGTTTTGGAACTTTACTTGGTCCACTTTTAATCGAGTTTGAGTTGAGTTTGAATTGATAAAGTAATTTATATAATTATACTTCACATATGTTGTAATTTTCCTTTTTTGATAACTGTAAACAACAACGACAAACTAAGCCTTAAGCTCACCAAGCAAATGTCATATTGAAATTGTCCCCTTCTCTCTCTTTTTTCTTTTTAGAATAAACTACTTAACTTATTTTCTTGTGTAATTAGGTATTGCAAATTTATCACCGATAACCCTCATTTCCAAATTCTAGCACTACGATTAGGGGTGTGCAAATTATACCGAAAAAAAAAAATCTGATCAAAACCAGATTGGAGTCCTTTGCATTTAGTTTTTCAATCCTCGATTTCAATTTTGGTCTTTTAAAATAAATTAAAAAAAAACCCATTTTGATTTCTAACTGAGAATTGAAGTAGAAATAAATAAAAACTAAATAAATAATTATGTACATTAACCGAGTAAAGAAGAACCGGGGTGTTTGATTTTCTTATTAACCAACAATTTACGATTTAGTTGGGTATGGTTTGATTGTTGATTTTGACAATAAGTGAACTGAATAGAACTTACTACAGTACAGTCCTACTAAGTGCACAATAGAGACGCAAGTTTAACTACCTAATTTCTTTTCCACCA
The DNA here is from genome assembly GCF_029873635.1 of Malania oleifera. NCBI lineage: Eukaryota > Viridiplantae > Streptophyta > Magnoliopsida > Santalales > Ximeniaceae > Malania > Malania oleifera. The sequence continues at coordinate 74,123,485 of NC_080417.1, forward strand.
ATTTGCACAATCTTGGGAAATTTCTTCTACAAATTTACTAGGTTTTAAAATCTTACTATTTTTTTCCAATTTGTTTTAGAATTATCCCTATCATTTTTGTACAAGGTTGGACTCAGCTTCAATTAAGCATACAATGACTTGGATAACAAAAAGTTCACAATAAAATATGTCTATTTATTATAAACAAACCTAAGATGTCCGGCGAGATCAAGGGCGTCAGTCACTTGGGAACAGCGGGAGACTCGGAAAGGGGTTCGACGGAGGTCGCAGCGGAAGACTGGGAGAGGGCATACGTACTAGCTGGCCGTCAGTCCGCTAGGGCTCCAACGAAGCCTGAGGTGTATGGGAACAAGGCGCACCAGGCGAGAGCAATGGGAGACTAGGAGGCCGAGAGAGGTCCGCGGGAGCAGGAGGGGAAGACTGGGAGGCCGAGAGAGGTCCGTGGGAGTAGGAGGGGAAGACTGGGAGGCTGAGGGCGGTCCGCGGGAGAAGGAGGGGAAGACTAGGAGGCCGAGAGAGGTTCGCGGGAGCAGAAGGGGAAGAGGACGAGCCAGTTGGGGAGCAGGAGGGGAAAGTGTGGGAAAATATCCTGTGGATAAGAATAAGGGTTTTTGGGCATTAGTGACGATTTCAAAACTGTCTCTACTACTCTCCATTTAATTTTTTTTATAAATAAAATAGCATTAGTGACGGTCCACAATTCGTCACTAATAATTACCTAGTAGTGACAAATTTAGAAATTCGTTACTAATAAGGGACCAATGGTAATGAATTTATAAAATTCGTCACTAATAAGGGACCAATGGAAATTAAAATTTTTTCTTTAAAAAAAAAAAAGAAATATTAGTGACGCATCTAAAAATGCATCACTATTGGTCTTATATTAGTGACGAATTTACAATATCGTCACTAATACTCTGAAATTAAATTTTAATTATTTGTTTTAAAAAAGGAAGTATTAGTGACAGCTCTCAAATTCGTCACTAATAAGTTACCAATAGTGACGAATATATAAATTCACCACTAATACTCTAAACTTAAAATTTTTATTTTTTAAAATAGGTAGTATTAGTGACGGTTCTTGAATCTGTCATTAATAATGTCCAATTATGACAAATTTACAAATTCGTTACTAATACTCTGAACTTAATATCTTTTTTTAATTTCAAAAAGAGAAGTATTAGTGACGGTTTTCAAATTCGTCACTAATAATGGACTAATGATGATGAACCTACAAATTCATCACTAATATTCTGAATTTAAATTTTTTTATTTTCTTAAAAAAATAATACTGACGGTTATTTAATCGTTATTAATACGACACTATTAGTAACAAAATTAAATTCGTCACTAATATATTCGTCACTAAAAATCGGTTTTCTTATAGTGGTACCTGCAAATAAAGTTTACATCCAATGGTAGACTTCGGGTGATCGTCCCCGTGTCACAATATATGCAAAAGATATGTGCATGTTTATCCCCATCATTATCTCACTTCATGCCTTCATTCTTTCGTTGGAAAATATCTCTGGCCGAGGAAAAAAACAAGATTCTAATCATCAGCGACACCAGATACACCGAAAAAAAAAAATTCATCATCTAGGCAAGCGTAAAGTATGGTTATCCCACTTCCGCTCTGATACCATGATAAAAATTAAATTCTGCCATGGAATTATGGATTTCAGATCTTGCTGAAGAAGGAAAAGAAGAAGATGCTCTGTTCATGTGAAGCTCAGCACGATGCTCAATTTGCAGGTTGATCTGCAATTGGAAACAACTAGCTGTTTGGCTGATCTTTAAACTTCAACTACAATCGCAGAGAGAACATTCAGGTACATTCACTCGCAGAGAGAGAGAGAGAGAGAGAGAGAGAAGGGAACAGGACGAGGATAAGATAAAAAGAAATCGGGGAGGGTGGCGGTCGTGAAGCTCCCGTGAAGGTGAATCCCATAACCTGAAGCATTTTCCCTCTTTGCTATATTAATTTTGGGACGACAGTATCTACTCAACATTGATGGCTTTGTGAAATAAAATAGGATCCGGGCAGTGGCAAATTTGCAATAGATTTTTGCAACTGAATAATGCTCCAGATTTTTCTAGAATCTGTGTGTCAATCACCTAGCCCCACGCCTGCCGGTAATGCACGTGTGGTGTTTGGTTTGCTGAGTAACGATTTTTTTCAAATTTTTTTGTTAATATTTGGTCTACTTTTATGATAAATTTATGATTAATTTTCGAGAATATCATTATTAGAAATTATGTATATTATCCAAATATAGATATCTAGATTCTTCAGCCAGGAAAATCAATCAAAAAGAATAAATTGGTAAAAAAAAAAAAAAAAACCCGAACAATGTTTTAAAATTCTAAAGATCCCTTCACGCGTTTATTAAAAGATTCATTCCAAATTTCGCATTTTCTCTTTGTCAACTTCTCCTCTTCTTTATTCTTTCCTCGCTGTCTTATTTTTATTTTAATTATTACTTACTTTTTTGATGAGTTGAGTTTTTTTTTTTTAATGTTTTATATTTTTTTCATTAAATTTTATGATAGAATGATATGTCCAAGTATTTTTAAAAGTGTGTCCCATTCAACATGATAATATTTTGTTAAAAAAAAACTAAATTTTATTATTTTTAATATTACTATTATTATTATTATTATTATTATTATTATTATTATTATTCTCAAAAGTGAAACCCAACTTGGAAATACTACATTCTCAAAAATCTATAATATGTATTTAAATAAGAAGCATAAGCACTATATTTTTAGAAATCCTATACTTCAAGTATTATTATTCTCTGGAATATAGTACATCCCGTTAATCATGTCAAATGTTTTTCGGTTGAAATTTTAGTCATTTAAAATTTTATTAGTTAATAAAAAAATAAAAAAAATGTTGCAAATGCCTCATACTTTTGTTTCTATTTTTTATTTTCTTTTTATGTTAGGATCATACTCTTTTGTATCTTAAAATTCAAGCATGAAACTTCAACCTAAAAGTTTAAAAGCTTAATAATTGAAAATAGCACTTTAAAGACTTGAGGATGATGCCTTATCTAATTAAGTTATTTTCAATTCAATTATTAGGTCTAAAATTTTGTGCTATTGGCTCCTCCTAATTGTTCCCTTTAGAAACCATATGTTGATGTTATGCTTTTCAAGACTTTTTCCATTTCTTTTAAAAAAAAAAATGAGTTTTATTTTCTCCTACCAAGAAAGTAAAACAAACACAAACAAATGAATAGTTATCTTCATAAAGCAAATAAATAGTTTTCTTCATTTATTGGAAAATATTTTAGATGCACATTTATTAGCATTAACAAAGCTCATTTGAATATCATTTCACTCCCAAAGATAATATTAAAAATATAAATTAATTTTTTTTTCCTCATACTCATTTTTCAATTGAACCCAATAAAATTGTTAACTACTTACTTATTCTAAAAAAATAACTAATTTTAAGGGGGGTTTTTTAGAAAGATTGAATTTCATATTATAAAGTTAAATTTTTGTAAAAATTTTAATAAAAATTAATCTAATTTTTTACAACAATTTATCTAACTCAAGCATAGGTAAGAATAACTTTAAAAGAAAGAAAAGATTTTCATAAATCTTTGTTCAGTTTAATAAAATTTGAAGAATTCCTAGAAATTTGAATTGGAAATCTTTTAGATTTACCTTCGGTTCATCCCGAAATTCTACATGGTAAGTTTTTGAAATGTTTTTAAAAAATCTATTATGCTTGAAAATATTGTCATCTATTTTGTTTTCCTAATGTAAAACTTGATGAAAATACATCCTAAAATTTCTCATACCTAAATGTCTAATTCTTGTTAACAAAAATATATATTTTTTTTCCTAGAAAACATAACTTTGTTTATTTTTGCCCCACACTTTGGATTTGAATAATAATATTAATATAACAATGAATTAAAATTTGTTTAAATCCAAATTAAAGGTTACAAATTCAACTTCTAAGCACAAAATTTTAATTTTAATTTGAATTATATAAATATCAAAATTTAATTTATTAATAGAGCTGTGACATCTCACATCCTTCAATTTAGTGTCGCTTAAAAAGGTCGGGAGGGTTGATTTAAATTAAAAATTTTAATATAATTAAATATTTTTTATTTAAGTAAAAAAAAAAAAAAAAAAAAAGACAGGGAGAGAGTCGAGGGAGAGAAAAAAAAACCTAAACCAGCCTGATGGCGGGCGCTGGCGGTCCACTTAGAGGTCTCCAATGCGAAGGGAAACAAGATAAGCACGCCACCAAGGGACTGGGAGGCGTGAATCAAATGCACCGAACGCTGCGTACAGTCAGCAAATCAAACTACAGTTCCCAATGCCCAGGTCAGCATCGCCTCAGCTTTGACCCGGCTTAGGCGCACCCTCCCCTCGATAAGCATAGCCCACGTGGCCTCCGCACTCTTCCTACAATATATATATATATATATATATATATATATATATATCCATTGCTTCCATTAACCAAACTAATACGCGGCGACGGGCCTCTGCATTTCTCCCAATTTCTCTCCCTCCTCCCCCGTCTCTATCACACCTTTTACCCTAGTTTTCAATTTCATTTCCAAGAAACCAGACTATGAGAGCGTCTGAGTCTCCGAGATTAAGAAATACCCTTTTTTGATTTTTATGTATAGACGATTGGTCCTAGAAATAAACGAATAAATTGCTTAAACTAATCTGGAAATTTAGCTTTTTGAAGGTCTACGATCTCTTCAATTTATAAAATTTATGGCTCCCGATCTCTCAGTCATCCTCCCTCGGGTTCTCATCGTCTCCAGGCGAACCGTTCGCAAGAACAAGTTCGTCGATTTTGTTGGTACGTATTCACACTCCCTCTCTCTATCACTCTCTTGTATACTTGTTCGCACAATCATTTAATCAAAAGCCATTGTATTTCGTCCCCCAAGAACCTCATTGTTGTTCTGGAATCTACGCATATATCTGATTTGACTTTAAACAAATCAGGAGAATACCATCTGGATCTGATAGTGGGATACGGGGCCGCGCCGGTGATCGCCCCTCGAGTCTCCGGCGTGCATATGTTGCTGGACAGCTTCGAACCGATCCACGGCGTTCTTCTCTGCGAGGGCGAGGACATCGATCCCTCTCTCTACGAAGCCGACGGTCTCTCCGAGGAAGAGCTGGACGACATAAGGCGGCTGCACGCCAGCGACACCGCCATCGACCGCGAGAAGGACTCCATCGAGCTTAGACTCGCCAAGCTCTGCCTCGAGAGGAACATACCCTACTTGGGGATCTGCAGAGGGTCACAGGTACTAAACGTCGCGTGTGGGGGTACCCTTTACCAGGACGTAGAGAAGGAGCTGTCCAGGGACCTCCCAGAATCCCAGAGAGTGGCTCACATGGACTACGACAACTATGACGGGCACAGGCACAAGGTGAGGGTGGTGGAAAACACTCCATTGCAGAGCTGGTTCAGGGATTCGTTGGCGGAAGGCGATATGGAGATTTGGGTGAATAGTTATCATCACCAAGGGGTTAAGAGGCTGGCTCAGCGCTTCGTGCCGATGGCGTTCGCGCCTGACGGTTTGATCGAAGGGTTTTACGATCCAGATGCTTATAATCCTGAAGAGGGTAAGTTTATAATGGGATTACAGTTTCATCCGGAGCGAATGAGGCGGCCGGATTCTGAGGATTTTGATTATCCAGGATGCCCATCTGCCTATCAGGTTCTTTTATTTGTTGATGCTATGTCTGTAGTGTTTGGAATTGGATTATGGTAAAGTGAAAAGCTTGGGTTTTCTTCGCTGATATGTTGATGGAAATTGTGCAGGAATTTGTGAAGGCGGTGGTTGCATATCAGAAGAAGCTTAATAGCTCAACATGCGTGCCAAAATCTGTAAAGTTTGACAAAGAAATCGAAAAGAAGAGGAAAAACATAATCAGAAGCTTCTCAATTGCAAAAAATTTATACACCAGGGGGCGTGGCATGCCTCCATCTAAGGAATCGGAGCTAGAAGCCGGTGCAGAATTTCTTGAGGTATCATATAATTAAGCGGATGATTTTCCAATAATTTGGCAATGCTTCTTTTAAAGTACTTTCCCCTTATATTATGAATGAAATTTTGTTAAAGTAGGATTAAAACCTAAATATCAATGGTTTGTAACGCATAAAATTAATTTTTATTCATTAATTTACAATATTTGCTTCCTTTCTCCGTTTTTATTATAACCAAATATATACAAAAAAAAGTCACTATTTGTTCATACTTTTCTTTTCTTTTCCTGCTGTTTTCCAACTTCAAACAGGAACTTTCCCACTTCTCAATAGTCAATTTCCCTGTTTTTAAAATTTGGGTACAAGTGATTCCACATTGATATGGGTTTAAGTTTATTAGTAATTTTGGCATGCAGTCCAACACAGCTCTGAGTTTGCAACAAGAGAACAGGCTGAAGCAAATGGGTGCCACAGTGAGGAATGCATGTTCTTATTTTGAGAGGCTGAAGGTGAACGAGGGGAGAGAGAGTGTGGCCAGAAATGTGATGGGAAAGATGTCAGTTGAGCAGCTATCTGACCTGCTGTCATTCTACCACATGATGGGGAACATATGTTCAGAAGTGTTGGAGAGAAAGCTTCAGGACATTGTCAATGATCTTGCTTCTTGACTATACCATTCCACACTTTTTGGGTCCCCTGTTTTTTTGGTTAGGTCTACTTGGCATGTGACTCATATTGTGGATTCACATGAAACTTGGGTGATGGGTACTTGACCCTCCCTTTGTGTTTGTCGCTGCCGTGGCACTTTTTGTTGTTTCTTCTCATGATAAAAATAAAATTAAAAAAAAAGGGAGATATCTATTTCATTTTTTTTTTTATCAGTAAAAGGTATATTGATAAAAGATAGAATATGTACAAACATACACCGATTGAGGAAACAAAGTTCCTCATCCAAGTAACACAACTAACAAGGAATATATCAAAACCTAGGTATACCTAGGGGCCCGAGGCCATATCACATAGAACTCAACAATGCATCAATACAATCCAATGGAGACCAATTCAATTGAACATATTACAATCAAATCATGTGTAGGTAAAATTTATCAAACACGACTCAGTAAGTATGTCTCTCGATAACCTCAATCAATTCCTTAGTTTCAATAGCCTTATGTTCAAATCTCATCTTATTCCTAATGTGCCATAGGAAAAAGACAGTAGTTGCAAGACCAACCCTTTTCCCCACCACACCAATACCATTTCCTTTTACCTCTTTATGTAGCCACTTCGCTGCTGCTTTCAGTGTAGACATGGACCTCTCTATTCCCAACCACTTCCCGATACTGTCCCAAACCTGGGAAGAGAAGCTGCAACTAAAGAAAACATGATTAATAGTTTCAGTTTCATTTTTACAAAAAGCACAGTTATGATCATCATTTCCCCTACATATCTTATCACTCGTGAGTAGCTTCCCTTTGATCCCCAGCCATAGTGTGAAGGCATGCTTTGGAGTGCTTCCATTCTTCCAGACCTCTTTAAACCAAGGAACTTTACCCCCCTTTTGCCTCCAGAAGTCATAGCATTGTGAAGACCCCTTGTTATCAAAATCCCACTCCTTCAACCTTCGCTCAGCATCTTCAATTTTATTCTCACATTTCAGAAGTAGATGGTTTTTGATATCAATCATTTTTTTGAAAAGAGTGGAGTCATCATGCTTCGAGTTTTTTCCCCAAATATTTGAACCTTTTAAATAAAATTGGTTAACCACCTGGACCATAATGAATCTTTCTTGGCTTGTGTATTCCAAAAGGCTTTAGTAAGGAGAGCCTTGTTCCAAGTTCTGAGATCCAAGATCCCCAACCCTCCTTCATATTTTGGGAGGCAAAACTCCTTCCATGCCACTAACGGTTTACTCCTTCCATCCCATATGAAAGCCCTGCAAAGTTTCACCACATGCTCAAGGACATTATATGGAATGGGGAATATTGCCAACCAAAAACATTATATACCCTCGATAACAGAGTTTATCAATTCCAGTTTCCTTGCATAGCATATCGTATGTCTAGGCCACTTCTTAAATATATTGGCAATTCTATTTACCAGTGGATGATAATGAGCAGCAGTGAGCTTGGAGGCAGCACGTGGGATGCCAAGATATCAAAAAGGAAAAACACCTTCATTAGATCCAGTTATCTGCTCGATTTCCCCCAGATCATACTCCTTGATTCTAGCATGATAAAGGTTAGACTTGAGGCAATTTATAGATAGACCCAAGCATTGTGAGAACTTTCCAAGACACTCCATTAGTAACTTAACTGAATGACAGTCCCCTCTAGAGAAGAGTATTAAGTCATTAGAAAATGCCAAGTGTGTAATTCTAAGCTTGCCACATTTCAGGTGGAAGTTAAAGTTTGAATTTTGTTCCATATCCTTTAATAGCCTTGATAAGTATTCCAAGCATAACGCAAACAATAAGGGGCACAAGGGGTCACCGTATCTAAGGCCTTTCCTTCCTTTAAAAAAACCATGAAAGCTTCCATTCAGGGAGAGGGAGAAAGAAGTCGTTGAGACACACTCTATGATCCAATCAATCATGATACTTGGAAAGTTTAAGTGCAGCAACATCTCTTTTCGGAAGCTCCATGAGACTGAGTCATATGCCTTTTTTAGGTCGATTTTGAGCATGCACCTTGGGGATGCCCTTTTCCCAGCATACTTCCTCCCCAATTCTTGAACCATATAAATATTTTCCACCATACTCCTTTGTTATATGAAAGCAGATTGAGCTGAATTGATGATCCCTTCCAATCCTGGTTTAATTCTATCAGCTATGATTTTTGCCATCACCTTATACAAAACATTATAGTAGGATATAGGCCTATAATCTCCAACTGATGTAGCATGATTAGATTTACGAATCAAGGCTATAATAGTGTGGTTGGTTTGCTTGAGTAATTTTCCAATCACCAAAAACTCCTTGATAGCTCCAGTGAATTCCCTTCTGACTATATTCCAAGCTCTCTTGAAGAAGCATGCAGTAAAACCATCAGGACCTAGTGATTTATTATCCCTAATACAGAATAGGGCCTTCTTAATTTCTTCATCTACTACGGGAGCAACCATTCTCTTCTTTTGAGAGCCAGCCAACAAAGGGCCATTTTCAACAATCTGCTTATCAACCCCAGTCGTACCCACCATCATTCCCAAAAGCTGGTAATAGAATCCTAGGAATCCTTCAACCATTGGAGAATGAGAAGTGGTTTATTCCCCATTGCTCTTACATATAGCAGATATGTGGTTTCTACTTACATGTCTTCGCATTAGTCCATGGAAGAATGAAGTGTTTTTGTCACATTTCTTCATGTATTTGACCTTGGCAATCTGAGTTGTAAACATCCTGTTGGCCTCTGCAAGTCTAATAGCCATGACTTTTTTGTCATTCAATTCCTTTTTTATATCTAAATCTATAGGAGAGTCATGAAGCCTCTGTTATAACTCCAAAACCTCCTCATTTGCTTTCTCAGTTCTAGAAGAAATATGAGAGAAATGAACTACATTCAAGGATCTAAGAGGTCTCTATAGAACCTGAATTTTTTTTAACAAAACAAAACTGTGTGGTGCCCTGAACATTCAGATTCCATCTCTCATTTATCACCTCCTGGAAGCTGTGATGCAATGTCCACATGATAAAAAATTTGAAGGGCTTCCTAACTTTTCCTCCTCCTTAAACAGTGTTATAATGCCCACCGAGTGATTAGATAATATCTCGGGGAATTGGAACTCAGCATGAGCTCTTATTCCAACCATATACCAGAAGTGGTTAACCAGAATCCTATCTAGTTTGCACCAGATACTACCATTTGTCCACATCAAGAAGCATCCTGAGGACTTCAGATTTGAAAGTCCTGTATCAAAGAAGCATTCTCCCATATCCTTGGTTTCATAACTAGTTACTAGCACACCATTCACCTTCTCTTCTGCTGACAGTACACAATTAAAATCCACTACAAGCATCCAATGTCCTTGGGCAATACTACCATCCTGGAAAATATCATCCCAAAAGGTTCTTCTTGCCACAATAGAGTTAAATCCATAAATAAAGCTAATAATCATTCTATTGGCAGTAATTAAGCATTCAAAAAAACAATGAATAGCTTGAGCATTCATATGACATACCTGAAGCTGCACTTTCAAAGGGTTCTAGATTATGAGAATTCTCCTTGCCGTGTGGTGTTCAAAATTGTTCACCTACTCCCACGTGCTAAACTTTTTCCTCATCATAGCCTCTAAGTTTTCTGTCAACAACTTAGTCTCCAAAATGACAAACACATCCACTTTATTTTTCCTTATAAGGTTATAGATTCCATTTTGCTTTAGGGGATTGTTAAAGCCCTAATATTCCAGCTGGCAACCTACATTTTGATTTTGAAGGGGGCTTTAACCCCTTTCCAAACACTAGAGGATTGAAGTGTGTAACCTTGCCTTTCTTCTTCTTCTTGACTGGAGTGAATTCATTCATCTTCTCCTTTCCTTTGTCTTTTACTTTCACAGTACCTTCTTGAGCATTTATGTTAATAGTTGCTTCAACCCCAACTTCCTTTTCCCCAACCTCATCTTCACCTTGCCTAATTCCTTCCCTCTTAGCTTCTTCTATTTTATTGGGTTGTCTATCACTCATTTTGGGGTCTGGCCATTTCCAATAATTACATTACGTTTACTAACACCATTTCAATCAGGGTTCAATGGAAGGACATTTGTAACATGCTCCGAAATGTCATCAATTAATTTTTCCATATTACCCTTAACCACCTCCCCACTGCACATATGAACTCCCTGTAGCTGGGAGGATGAAGGCCTGTCACCTTCAACAACAAATTCTTCAGAAGGGTCAGTACACTCACAATCAGCAGACACAGATCCTGAATTATTCTGAGCATTATCTGGTAGAGCACCCTCACCCTGCAACTATTCACAACCTCTATTCTCGATGGCCTGATGTGACTCTATTATTCTATTATCACTCCCTTCCTTCTCTGGTACAACATGTTGCACTCGAGCATTAGGACGATACTGCATACCACTAGGCCTAGCATCTCCCCTTGGTAAGCAAAAAGCCTCCAAGTGACCAATAGAATTGCATTTTTTTATAGAACCTTGGCAACCCTTCGTAGACCACCTCTTGCACAATTTCAACATCATCTGGTAATGCTATAGTCACATTGTATTTTATTTCCTTTGCTATATTGACCTCCACCATTGCTTTAGCATACGAAATTTGAGCATTGTTGGTGATTAATTTGTCCATGCACAGTGGTCTTCCAATCTCAGAGCATATTCTCCCAATTGCCATAGGATGCTAAAGTTTGAAAGGAAGATTCCTCAATTGTATCCACACAGGCACCACTGTTGTTTGCTAAAGCCCAAACTGGAAGTGCTTAGGCATTCTCCGTAGTATAAGTGTTCTACCATATACTGAGTATGGCCCATTCATAAGGACCTCACATAGGTCTTCTTCCTTCTAAAACTTAAGCACTAACCATCCTTTTCCATGCTGGATTGATTAAACTAGTACTCTCCACAACTTGAGCAGATTATTGTATGCCACCTTACCAGGGAATTTCCCTATAAAGTAGCCCACCAAGTGTTTGTTAAAAATTCCCTCAGACCTATACATTTCAATAGCAGAGATTCTAGCTTTTTCTTCATTAGCATTGAATGCAGGTAATGATCCACAATTTGTGGAGGATTTTTGTATATCCCAGTATAGTTGAGAATATTTTGGGAAACAGATATGTGTGTATATTTTGAAAAACATGTTAGTACTCTGGTATTGTATTGTATGGTATGGTATTGTGTATATATATATATATATATATATATATATATATATATATATATATATAAATATATACACATATGGTTAGGTCTATGTGATTTCTGCTTCTCGTTGCTTAGGTTAATGATTGGGTTTACCCCTAGTATGATATTAGAGCATGTCGAATTAAAAAAAAAAAAAAAAAAAACATGGAAATTAAGTAGGTCTTTATAGTTTTATTTTAGAGCCTAGGTTGCTTAGTTCTGTAGACTTTAGAGTGCAGAAGAAGCAATACCAGAGTATAGGAAAAGGATTTGGGGTTTGTTCTGTGTCTGGGTACAGGATTACTGTGGTGGTTTCTAGGTTTTTCCTGGGGTGATGATTTCAGGAAAATCATAGTAAACTATTATCGGGTTGTGTGTTTAGGTGACAGAACTAGATATTGAGTTATGGTCAAGGAAGGTAATTAATTTGAGTTGGTATAGGATAGGTCTGTATAGGAAGTAAAGTGCTTAAGTGTGTTTCTTGTTTTCAAGATGGATCTAGGAAGTAGTGGCACGAATGCTGGAGAGGATAGGCCAGGACCTTACAGCATAAATGGAGGAGATACAGATGTTGTGCTGCGCAGTGTCACTCAGTAGGCGATGGCTGAGATGGCTAGGAGCTCTGAGGAGCGTGGCTGTTCGATTGAGTAGTTTACGCGGATGAAGCCCCCATCCTTTGCTGGAGGAGATGATCCGATTGTAGCTGAGAATTGGGTCCAGGAAATTGAAAAGACTTTGACAGTGCTTCCATGTACGGATGAGCAGAAGGTAGCATTTGCCACATTTAAGTTGACAGGGGAGGCGAAGCGCTGGTGGAGAGTAGAGCGTCTGATAGAGGAGTAGAGGCCAATTCTAGTTCCAGTGATGTGGCACCGATTCAAGAAGCTGTTCTTCGAGCAGTACTTCCCTGCTATCATTTAGAGTGCAAAGGAAGCAGAGTTTCTGCATTTGGTACAGGGGCAGATGACTGTATCCCAGTACGCGGCTCGATTTGTCGAGTTCTCACGTTTTTTTCCACATTTAGCACCTGATGAAGAGAAAAAGACAAGGAAGTTTGAAGAGGAATTGAGGCAGAATTTGTTTGAGCAGGTGATTGGTTTCAGGGCTCAAACATTCACAAATGTTGTAGACAGAGCTACGATTATTGAGAGTGGTATTCAGAGGGGTGTAGCAGCTCAAAATCATAGGAAGAGGCCTACGCCTCAGGGTTTTCAAGCTGGCACCAGTAGGGGTCCATGGAGAGGAGGTCACAATAGGGGAGACCAGAGGCAGATAATAGGACCTCTCATGAACTAGGGTGTGCCATCTTCCCCGGTGTGTTAGACGTGCGAGAGACATCATTTAGGAGAGTGCCGGGTAGGCAGAGGTGTATGTTATCGTTGTGGGAGACCCAGTCACGTGGTACGTGAATGCCCAAGTCAGCAGGACCAGGTCCCATCTCCCAAGCCCTATCAATCGGGACATCAAGTAGCTCGGGGGGGGGGGGGGATACCAGGCGCCTCGAGGTGGCCAACAGAGGAATGTGGCCCCAGCATGAGTATACACTCTAATGCTAGGAGATGCAGAGGCTGCTACGGATGTGGTAACAGGTACATTTACTATTTCATCATATCCAGTTATTGTTCTTTTTGACTTGGGTGCTACTCATTCTTTTATTTCTACATCTTATGTTAAATTATCTAAGAGTGAGACCTAGTCATTAGATGTAGCGCTGTCGATAGCAACACCATCAGGATCAGTGATCAGATGTCAGAGGGTACTTAGGGGCTATCCGATAGAAATTCAAGGGAAAGTACTACCACCAGATTTTATTGTGTTTGATATGTGTGGGTTTGATATAATATTGGGTATGGACTGGTTGGCTGTCAATCACGTCAGCATTGATTGTTTCCAGAAGGAAGTAATTTTCAAACCTCCTGGAGAGCAGGAATTTATATTCATTGGTTCACAAGTGTGTGCTCCAACGCAGTTAGTGTCAGCCATGCAGATTACTCTTGGATGGTGGTCAGGGGTTTATAGCATTTGTGAAAAGAAGTATCAGAAAATGAATTGAAGATTGATAGCACTCCAGTAGTATGAGAATTTCCATATGTTTTCCCAGAGGAGTTACCTGGATTGCCTCCGGTACGTGAGGTAGATTTTCCTATAGATTTTCCTTTAAGGACTACGCCAATTTCTAAGGTCCTATATCGTATGGCTCTAGCTGAATTGGGAGAATTAAAGGAACAATTGCAAGACTTGCTGAACAAGGGGTTTATACGACCCAGTGTATCGCAATGGGGAGCTCTAGTGTTATTCGTAAAGAAGAAAGACGGGTCCATGAGGATGTGCATTGATTACAGGGAGATAAATAAAGTTACTATTAAGAACAAATATTCTCTACCCCATATAAATGATTTGTTTGATCAGCTCTAGGGTACACGGGTATATTCTAATATCAATCTCAGATTCGGGTATCATCAAGTGAGAGTAAAAGCAGAGGATGTCGCGAAGACAGCCTTTAGGACCAAGCACAGGCACTATGAATTTCTCGTTATGCCGTTTGGTTTGACGAATGCCCCGATCGTGTTCATGGACTTGATGAACAGAGTTTTTCACCAGTATCTAGATCAATTTGTAGTAATTTTCATTGATGATATATTGGTATACTCGGGGAGTTTTGAGGAGCATGAAGTGCATTTGAGGCAGGTGTTGCAGACACTCAGAGAGAAGAAACTCTATGCCAAGTTTAGCAAGTGTGAGTTATGGCTTGAGAAGGTAGCATTTTTAGGCCATGTGATCTCAGGGGACGATATTTCAGTGGATCCCAACAAGATTGACGCAGTGGTAAATTGGTCTAGGTCGAGAAATGTGCAGGAAGTCAGGAGTTTCTTAGGACTAACAGGTTATTACCGTCGTTTTGTTGAGTGGTTTTCAGCTTTGTCAAGACCTCTCACGCGGTTGACTAGGAAAAATGCTAGATTTGTGTGGGATGAAGAATGCAAGCAAAGCTTCCAGGAATTAAAGTAGCGGCTTATCACTGCACCAGTACTGACGATTCCATCGGGAAGCGATGGTTATCTTATTTATAGTGACGCGTCTTTGAAAGGACTTGGTTGTGTGCTGATGCAGCATGGTATGGTGATAGCATATGTGTCCAGGCAGTTGAAAGAGTATGAAAAGAACTACCCTACTAACGATCTAGAATTGGTTGCAGTTGTACATGCACTGAAGATCTGGAAGCATTACCTTTATGGTGAGAGGTGTGAGATATTTTTTAATCATAAGAGCCTTAAGTACTTCTTTACACAGAAAGAGTTGAATATGCGATAGAGGAGGTGATTGGAACTTATTAAGGATTACGACCGCACCATCAGTTACCACCCAGGTAAAGCAAATGTGGTGGCCAATGCACTAAGCCGTAAATTAGGAGACACAACACAACTAGCAGCGATAGTTCAACATCCGATTTAGATGGACTTAGAAAGACTCGGTGTGGAGTTAGTGGAGGATGATCCTCAGACGCTTATTGATAGTTTGGTTGTACAACCCACATTATATGAAAAGATTAAAACTGCTCAGAAAAATGATCCAGAGTTAGTGGAGGTGTTTGCCAGAATACAGGATGGTCAAGGAGAGGAATTCAGTATTTCTGATGAAGGGGCCCTAAGATTTCGCACCAGATTGTGTGTGCTAGCAGATGATAGCATTATGAGGACGATTCTAGAGGAGGCACACAGATCTCTATACACTGTCCATCCTGGCAATACAAAAATGTATAGGGATCTGTGAGAGTATTTCTAGTGGAGTGGCATGAAAAGGGAGATAGAAGAGTTTGTACAGTAGTGTTTGACGTGCCAGCAGGTTAAGGCTGAGCACTAGAGATTGGTTGTTCAGTTGTAGCCACTTTTCATTCCCGAGTGAAATTGGGATCACGTGTCCATGGATTTTGTTATTGGGCTGCTGCCAGCACCGTATGGTCAGAATGCCATCTGGGTGATAGTTGATAGACTGACAAATACAGCGCATTTTATGCCCATTAAAGTCAGCTACCCTATGAATCAGTTAGTAGAGATATATGTACAGGAAATTGTTCGACCCCATGGAGTGCCCGTATCCATAGTTTCAGACCGTGATCCACGTTTTACTTCATGGTTCTGGAGGAGTTTACAGGAGGCATTAGGGACTCAATTAGCATTCAGCACCACTTTCCATCCTCAGACTGACGGTTGGACAGAGAGGACTATTCAAGTATTCGAGGATATGTTGCAGGCGTGTGTTTTGGATTTTGGGGGTAGCTAGATTCAGTTTTTGCCGCTAGTTGAATTTGCTTATAATAACAGTTATCAGACTAGTATCGGCATGCTACCCTACGAAGCATTATATGGTAGGAGATGCCGATCTCCTCTTTTCTGGAATGAAGTAGGTGAAAGGTGAGTTTTGGGTCCAGAGATAATACAACAAGCGTGTGCTAAAGTCCGACTTATTCAAGATAGGATCAATGCAGCGCAGAGTCGGCAGAATAGTTATGCGGATACTTACCCCCGAGAACTAGAATTTGAAGTGGGTGATCATGTATTTCTGAGAATAATTCCACTGAAGGGGATATTGAGATTTGGGAAGAAGGGTAAGTTGAACCATAGGTTTATTGGCCCATTTGAGATACTTGAGAAGAATGGGTCAGTTGCCTATCAGCTAGCTTTACTGCCATCTCTATTTTGAGTTCATGACGTATTTCACATTTCTATGTTAAGAAAATACGTCCTAGATCCTTCCCATATCATCAACCATACAGAATTGGAAGTTAGTGAGGCTTTAGCGTATGAAGAAGCTCTAGTACAGATCCTAGATAGGAAGAAATGAAAATTGCACAACAAGAAAATACCATTAGTAAAAGTTCTATGGAGAAACCACGCGATTGAAGAAGCCTCATGGGAGCTTGAAGATGGAATTAGACAGAAATATCCCTATTTATTTGATGAATTATTGTATTGATGTATATGCTAAGATGGTAATTTTATTTTGTTGAGTCCAGTATGATTGTAAAGTAGAGCATAGGTTAGGTAGTATTTTGGTTTTGGGGGAAATTTTCTTTTATGGTTGTAATCTCCTAGAACTACCCATGTAACGACTGTATTCCTCCACCATAAGTGAGGGCAGGTAATAAAATAAGTAGACCCTTTTCTTTTACTGGATGATGGAGAGTAAAGACAGAGATACAAATAGTAAATTTCGAGGACAAAATTTTATAAGGAGGGGAGAATGTAGTGACTCGAAAAATAATAGCATTTAAATAATAAAGAGAGAGAGAGAGAGAGAGAGAGAGAGAGAGAGAGAGAGAAATGAAACAAGAACAAAAGGAGGCAGTAGGCTTCATCGACGAACGCAAAGCGTTCGTCGACAACATTGCATTTTAGAGGTAAAAATAATTTCAAGAAACTACTAGGCTTCGTCAACGAACGCAGGATTTCGTCGATGAAGGTCTTGAGGATCTCACCAATGAGGTCCCATTTCGTCGACGAGAAAATACTGAGAGAGGGATTTGGACTACTCTGAATTTTGTCGACGAAGGGTAAGGTTTGTCAACAAATTTATTGAAGGACTCGTCGACGAGGTGACGTGTCTCATCGAAGAATCTGGTCCTATAAGTAGTGAAAAATCATATTTTTATCACATTTCAGCGCCTCTCTC
Organism: Malania oleifera; assembly: GCF_029873635.1. Lineage (NCBI taxonomy): Eukaryota > Viridiplantae > Streptophyta > Magnoliopsida > Santalales > Ximeniaceae > Malania > Malania oleifera. Next base: position 74,141,009 of record NC_080417.1, read on the forward strand.
TCCCTCTCTCCTACTGTTCTTCTCACTTCTCTCTTCGATTTTGGCCCCGTTGGTTGCCGGATCGACGATTTGAAGCCACCACGACGTTCCTGACAGAGTTCTCTTCAAGTTTGCTAGGACGGATCGTCGGTGGGATCGAGTTGGAATTCATCCCAAATTCAGGGTAAAGCCTTTTAGTCCATTTTTTGGCCTTCTGACAGTTATAGGAAATGACGTAGGCGAAGAAATACTGATATTTTGTTCTGAAATTTATGATTTTTAGGGTGTTGTGTAGGAGGCCCTGCGGGTGTTAGGCTAGTGTATCACAGGGGCTTTCTAGTAGTCAGGTAAAGGGAATATGCTATGCTAGGAAATTTTAAAATATTATACAATTTATTAAATCATGAATATTATGTATTAAAGTATGGTGTGGCTTGAGAATATAAATATAGTATGGAGATATGATTTTTACGAATTTCAGCATTATGATTTTTACGAATTCCAGTATTATGATTTTTACAAATTTCAGTATCATGATTATATGAATTTTAGTACCATGATTACACGAATTTCAGTACCATGATTATACAAACTTCAGTATTATGATTATGCAGTTGTCAGTGTTATGATTATACAGTTCTCAGTAGTACGATGTATGAATTACAGTACAGTTTATGCAGTATCATGGTTATTACGGTTATTTCATAATCATGGTAAATCAGATAGTTGTATATGGAGATATATTATATAGTATCAGACCCTGTTGGACTATGCAGTTATAGAGCACGGTACCGTTGCTACGGATATTATGTTATGCTATGAGTGCAACCACCTATTTAGATAATACGTGGTAGTAGGTCGATCACCTAGGCCCTTGACGTGGACAGGCTCCCCATCAGATATGGGTTGACGTGGGCAGATTAGATCGATGGAGTATAGTGATTTATCCTGGTCGACCAGCCAGTGTAGATCCCGCCTATGGGCCGCACAATCCTATCATGAGGGGTTAAATCATGATACACAGTTATCCACAGGGAAAGTTTTTAGTTACTATTACGTATGTACAGATTTACAGAAACAGGGAACATATTATGTACACTAGAAGTATTTTGAATAGTAACCTACAATACTGTTATGTTAAGCAACATGGAAAGAGTGGTGGATATTATCACTTGTACAGTATTTACATATTCAGTTATACATAATTATATGAAAATAAATTTTCATAATATTGTAGCTCATTTACCACACACTAGTAATAACATATTTCGTCTTATTGAGCATTGGCTCATCCTAGTGTCGAATCATTTTTCAGGTGATCCAGGTAGGCGAGCAGACCAGGCTCGCAGATAGAGGGGCCACTATACTGCCCTGTCAGTAGATAGTGAGTATGTTTGTGGAGGATTTTTGTATATCTCTGTATAGTTGAGAATATTTTGGGAAACAGATATGTGTGTATATTTTGGGAAACATGTTAGTACTCTGGTATTGTATTGTATGGTATGGTATTATATATATATATATATATATATATTTACATATGGTTATGTCTATGTGATTTCTACTTCTCACTGCTTAGGTTAATGATTGCTTTTACCCCCAATATGGTATCAGAGCATGTCAAATGTAAAAAAAAAAAAAAAAGAACATGAAAATTAAGCAGGTCTTTATAGGTTGTTATGTCATGAATAGGGTGTTGATTAGACCATCACTTGACAAAACCCCTTGTGAATTATGGAACAACCATAAACCTAATATTTCTTATTTTCATGTTTTTGATTGTAAATGCTTTGTGCTTAGGGATAATGAACATCTAGGGAAATTTGACTCCAAATTTGATGAAGGCATTTTCATAAGCTACGCTCTCAATAGTAAAGCATATAAAGTTTTCAATAAAAGAACATTGATAGTCGTTGAATCTATCCATGCCATGTTTGATGAATCTAATCCATTTTCTAAGAAAGATGATGAAAATGATATTGATATTAGAAAATGCTTAGAGAAATTATCTATTGAAAACAATGCAAGTGAAAATTCAGAAGTAAATGATAAGTCATCTGAAGATAATGACAATGAAAATGAAATTCAGGAGTTCCCTAGAGATTGTAAATTCATTAGGAACCATCCTGTAGATCAGATCATAGGTGAACCATCTCATGGTGTAGCCACAAGATATATCTTGAAGAACCTAGTGAGTCATTCTAATTTCTTGTCCCAAGAAGAACCTAAAAATATCAAAGAAGCCATAGAGGATGAGTCTTGGGTGATGTTCATGCAAGAAGAACTAAATCAATTTGAAAGAAGTAGAGTGTAGACCCTAGTTCCTAGACCTAATGATCACATCATTATTGGAACTAAATGGGTATATAGAAATAAAATGAGAACGGGGTAGTTACTACAAATAAGGCTAGACTAGTTGCCTAATGTTATAATCAGGAAGAGGGGATAGACTTTGATGAAACATATGCTCCTGTTGCTAGGTTAGAAGCCATTCATATGCCACTTGCTTATGCCGCTTTTAAAAATTTTAAATTGTTTCAAATGGAAGTTAAAAGCGCTTTTTCTAAATGACTTTATTAATGAAAAAGTATATGTAGAACAACCACCTGGTTTTGAGAATTATAAATATGCTGATCATGTTTACCGGTTGTTCAAGGCCTTATAAACAAGCTCCTGGAGCTTGGTATGAGAGACTTAGTGGTTTTCTATTAGAAAATGGGTTTACCCGTGGCAAAATTGACACTACACTCTTCATCAAGTCCAAAAATGATGATATGCCCCTAGTTCAAATTTATGTTGACAGTATCATTTTTGGAGCAACCAATAATGAATTGTGTAATGAGTTTGCCAAATGCATGCAAAGTGAATTTGAAATGAGCATGACAGGTGAACTTAGTTTCTTTTTAGGGCTGCAGATTAAACAAGCTGAATATGGAACTTTCATATGTCAATCTAAATATGTTAGGGACTTGCTAAAGAAATTTAATATGGAAGATTGTAAAATTCTCGGTACCCCTATGATTCTTTCATTAAACTTGATAAAGATGAGCAAGGGATCCATGTTGACGTGAAATTGTATTGTGGCATGATTGGGAGTCTTCTATATCTCACTACTAGTAGGCCTAATATTATGTTTAGCATGTACATGTGTGCTATGTTTCGGGCTGCTCATAAGAAATCTCATCTAGTTGGAACTATAGAGTTAAGACTATGGTACCCTAAGCATACTACCTTTGAGATTGTAAGTTATACTGATGCTGACTTTGCTGGTAGTAAGGTTGATAAAAAGAGTACCAGCAACACTTGTCACTATTTAGGATAATCTCTTGTTTCTTGGTTCTCCAAGAAACAAAACTCATTTGCCTTATCCATAGCCGGAGTAGAATATATTGCAGCAGGAAGTTGTTATGCTCAAACTCTTTACATGAAATAACAACTTATGGATATTGGATTACACTATGATATAATACCAATTAAATGTGATAATACTATTGCAATCAACATCTCTAAAAATCGTATCTCACATTTACGAACTAAACATATTGAAATTAGACATCACTTCCTTTGTGATCATATGCACAAATGAGATGTGGCTCTTGAGTTTGTATGCATTAATGAGCAGTGGGCGGATATTTTCACTAAACCACTTCCAGAAGATAGGTTTATACAAATTAGACATAAGTTAGGTCTCATGCATAGTAAAGATGCTTCCTAAAAATTTCATAGTTCGCATAAATTCAAGGGGAGCATTCAAACAAATTTTAGAAGTCTAACATCTAATATAACTGTTGATATCTTTTATTGGCTTAGACTTTGTGAAAATTGATTATGGTTTCCAATGCATAATTCTTATAGTTACTGCATGATGATGATCACACTTATGTTTTATATCTTGATCATATTGGAAATGTTTTAGTTGCCTAGTTGTGGATAAACTGTTAGGTATTATAAACTCAAAATAAGTCATTTTTATACAGGAATTTTTAGGAAATGTCTTATTTTCAAACAACATGCTCGAAATTTTTTTTTTTTTTTTTTTAAATTCTCAAACTTCTCTTATATACAAATGATTATTACCCATTGCTTAATGCTATAATTTTCATGACCCTTTTTACTGTTACCAAAATGAGGAGATGGATAAGAGGACAAAAAATTGGGTTAACGTACAAAATTGGATTGAGCTGAACTTACATGAAAAATTATTTAAAGTTTTACATCACACACATTGTTAAGGGGAGCCTTCTAAGGCTTTACACATTTTTTGTATGATGTATTTGTCATCATCAACAAGGGGGAGAATGTTGACCTTACAGGTTATTCTCGGTTTTGATAATGACATATACTTACCTATTTGATGGTTTTCAAGTGTTTGTGCAGGCTTAGATGAACATCGCAAGGAATGAAACTTGAAGCAACATGAAGACCGTGAAGATTTTAATTTGTATTGCTTGTTCAATTATTGTAATATGGGTCTATAATTGTAACTTAGGAATATGGTTTGTATCATTTATCTGCATATCATGCATATAAGATATATGGTAAGCTCAGTTAGACCATAGTATGACTCTAGGTCCCAACACTCTCACACTTCTTATACAAAATACAAAAGTATTACAAAATACACTAAATAAAATTAGGGAATTTGAGAGAGCTCGGGCAACTGAACCCCAAGAGTTCAAAACTCCTCGAGCGCCTGAACTATTGAGAAGTCAATAGTTGACTTAGGCTGTTGGGTGACCGAACATCTTTGTGCATATTGTCCACAAGCGCCCAAACCCTTTGTAAGGAACATTCCATCAACTCGGTCTATCGAGAGATATAGTTCAAATTAAGCCCTGGGCGACCAAACACACGAGTTCGGGCTACCGAACATATGACTAGGCACCCGAAGTTACAAAGTAAACTTTCTGACTTTTATTCAGGCCATCGAACTTGAACTTGGGCTGTCGAACTAATTTTAATATCTTTCATTACTGTGTTTATTCGGGCGACAGAACCATGGTTCAGCCACTCGAACCTCGACGAGTTAAAATTTTTTAACCGCGGTAAAATAGGGTTAAGTTGGGTTAATGGTGTTTTAACTATTTGAATCTTTTTTAATAATTCCCAACAAGTCCCAAATGGTTATATTTTTACCCCTGCCTATAAATATAGGCTCATTTGCAAAAATTAAAGAAGAATTAGCAATTTTCATTAGCCAAAATTCTCTCTTTTCAAAATTCATTCTTTGTCCAAATACTCTCAAATCTTCACTTCCTTAATATATTCTGAGATTGTGAGAGCATTTTTATAGTGCTTGTGATTGCTAGATTTTCTAGAAACTCCCATTTGATTGATTGATTGTGATATTGTTCTTGAGGAGTTTTAGTTTAAGTTTAGCCCACAGATTTTCAAATTATAAATCTTGTGTTGGGATAAACTAAGTGAGTTTTGGATATTTGTATTGTTATTGCAAGTGTCCAATAGCTTTGATTTTTGTTGTGTAAATATTTTTCCAACAAGAAAAATATTTTCAAACTGGTACTGTGCTCATTTCATTAAGGAAAATCTTCTTAAACTAGTTTGATTATCTAATTCATATCTTTGGAATATTGATTTGCTACTGAATTGTGCTTTGCATAGATTCCAAGATGCTGCTTGTTTTGAAGACTCTTGAGCATATCACTGATTATGCCATATTAAGTGTTGATAGCACAACTATTTGGGTACATATTTGCTTTACATGAAAGCATAATCACTGTACCATTTGATTGAGAGAATACTATTGTATTTCCTTGCATGGCCTGAGGGGGTGGTAATTTAGCCTGGTAAGGATTGTGTAAAGGTTGAGGTCAGCGTTGTGCTAATTGACCTAGTTTTTTAGGTGCCGCTGTACCCGTTTAAGTGAGAATTATAATGGTAATCCTTGTGCTTCTAAGCCAAGGCAAGGACGTAGGCAATTTATCGAACCTCGATAACACTTCTGCGTGTCGCTTCTCTTTACTGCTTTCAGGTGCATGCGTAGTTAATCAAATTGCGTTATTTAAATCTGGGTACATATTACAATTGATTTATTTTACTTGTACTAGATTGTCTTTAGAGTTGTGAATATATTGCTATTAGGATACTGACCTAGGGCATTAATTTTAAAAATACCAATTCACCCCCCTCTTGGGATCATAGTAAAGCTAACACAGAGCTATCTTGAGCAACCTTTGTTCTTCTAGCAGCTTTATAGAATGCCACCAGCGTTTTGCATCTCTGGTCATCTTAAGTATGGTATAATGGACTTTCTGCTCATCCTTGCAGTCGAGTACAGTCATGATCTCCTCTATCTCTTGTACCCAATTATCTACAGCCATTGGATCAGGTTCTCCTACGAAGGCCAGAGGGTTCATTCTCATGAACTCCTTGATGTTGCAGCCTTGACCTACAGGTGGACACTTCTGCTCTCTCAAATTCTACCTCATTTTTGCCTTGACCTATCGGGCTATACCCTTCAGCATCATAGAGATTTCCAACTCCTCCACATTAAAAGTCTCTGTATCATCTCTTCCTTTATCTTCTACATCCTCGTCCTTAAAATCCATCCTGAAAATAGGACAAGAAAGAGATAAGAATTCAATTATCATAATCTACTAAACATAATCATTAATCTAAATTCAATATGCACCCAACTTTTCAATTTAGGACCAATCTCACGGCTTAGAAATGAAATCATCTAAGGTTTACCGTGACTTTTCTGAGGTCGTCTACTACTTCAAAAAAATAATAGAAAATTGTTGATGTATTTCCGCCTCTAAACTACAAAACAAAATCCTATACTTCTCAACACCTAACATATTCATCTAGTATCCTCATCCAAACTAATTCCCATATTCTGGTATAAATCATCCCTAAGTTTGCAGAACCCAAAACCTATGGCTCTGATACCAAAATATAACACCCTGAACCAAAAAACCCAGTCCGGTGCGTTATACCTGAATAAGTTGTGCTTCATGGTGCCCCAAACCCGCTTGGTGGGACCCGGGTGCCATGTCATCCATTCATTTATTTGATACCTGACATTCTATTATTATTTACGGAGTGGAAAACATAAATATAATCCTCCGACAATATAATATAAGAGTTTTCTACATCTATCTACATTCCAAAATAAACCATTCATCCACCTATATCCACATATATACATATCTCCAAAAACATAATCTACAACTTCCAGTATTCACAACTCAGAAGACTTAAAATATAAAACTTAAAACTTATACATCCCAAAAGTATCATCAAAGTTTATACCATTTCTCTTTTTATATCAAAAATGCTATAACAACCCCGAGCTCTCTAAGATCGATCACGTGGAGGTCTTGAAAAAGATAAATTTGTATTCAGGTGAGACATATCTTAGAAAGGAAAGAAACAATATATTAAATCAGCGTGTGGTCAACATGAGGTTTGTAAATAACATATGTATATGTATACATCATTTGCAAATCATTATCATAATTTCTAAAATCCTTTCCTAAGCCTGATCAAACACATGCAAGGTATTTTACCCATGACAATACCTAAGGATTGGGGTGATTACCAACGCATACAAGTAGCACCCCTCTGCATTGATACTTTAGGCAACTAATAGTCACAACTGTAGCATATCAGAGCACTTACCTTACTCACTAAGCCCTCAGGTAAAAAAGTAATCTCGTACTCACATAGTTTATACAAAGGCCCGCCCATATAAATACATATCATACTAGCATGGATACTGTAACTACAATAATACATTACTCTATTTGTCATTTATTCCGTATTTCTCATCTGTTCATGTTCTTAGCTTTGACATTTCATAGCATTTCACTTTACATGACTTTTTTGCCATTTTACACCATTCACAATAAACATTTCATTTCCATTTCATTCATATTTCATTTCATTCTCATTTCCATTTCATTTCCTGCATTCGTACTATAGCTCCTTTCAGCTGTACATCAGTTAGTCCATATAGATATGCGCTATTCTACTATTACAACTCTTTTCAGCTGATCATCGGTTAGTCTATAGCTCCTTTCAAATGTTCATCTGTTTCCATGGTTACATTAACAATCACATGTAGAATAATTCATAACACATTTTCATTCTAATTGCATTTCCTATGTTACTTGAATTTCATGCATATAACATAATTTAACACAAAATTTCCATTTTATTCATGCCACACAATTTAGCAATATATTTCAAAAATTTCTATAAAATAAGCCAACCCTCATTTATCATTCATATACTGAAAGTATACCTTTAATTTCCTACACAATTATCCTTAAAAATATTTCACTTTTATCAGTCCATTTTCAAAAATACATATATAATAAAACAGCCCTAGGCTCAGAAATCTTAATTTAAACGGTTGAAATTTTAAACCCATATGGAAACATATACATATATACATAAAATAATCAATTTATCCATTTAATTCATAAAATCTGGTTTAATATATATTCCCCCTTACCTATGTTCTTGAACTAGACCAACAGGGATCCCAAAAAGATACCTACGACACTCACCTACTCCTTGAATAAAAAATCCTGGTTCCATTAAATCACCCCTAAATAAAATACTATTTTAACATTTCCTAGGCCCATAAATTCCAAATAAACAATTAAACTCTCAAATATAACCAATTTACTTAATTCTCTAAATCCCATTCTCGCTTTGGAGTGGTGTCTAGGATACCTAAATTGAAAATTTACTCTGGCCAAAATGATGACAATTGAGACTAGGACCCCACGGTGGTTCCCGATTGTCGATTTAGCTGAAGATCTAAGGAGAAATTGAGTAAAAAAAGAGGGTTTACCTTACCCCAAAAGTGGTGCCTATGTTGCTCCCACGAAAAATTCACTCTTGTAGAAATGACGATGACAAATATAGGAATCCAACAGTACCTTCCATTTTCTGATCAACGGCCATAGAGGAGAGTTGGAGAGAGAGAGAGAGAGAGGGCGTGAGGCTTCTGGCCTTCCAGAAAGATCAAATTGAATTTGATCTTCAATTTGCATGAAATGCACAACCACTAACCCATTAACATTACTATATTATTATCCTATATAATATCTACTTTAACTTATATTATATAATACCTTACACACACACACACACACACACACACACACATATATATATATATATATATATAACTTAATATCTATATATCTTTATTTCAATTTTTTCCACACTATTCCTTTTTATTTGTTTATTTATTATTTTTTTCATAATTATTTTAATCATTTTAATTTTATGGGTCTTTACATTCTCCCCTCCTTTAGAAAATTTTGTCTTCGAAATTTCTTTACTAATAAATCATCTCCTCATTTCAGACATTCATTAACTTACTATATCCCAATATTTATATCAAAAGAATTCCTACATTATCCACAATGAAATAAAATCATCATATGAACTTCTCAATCATCCATAACCAAATTAAATCATTATTATCTCAATCATAAACCCATACCTGTGCCCCTGGCATTATCTAGCTCTGACTGAATCAACGAGTAAACTCATCCTGGGCCACCTCTTCCTAGTGGTACTTGCTACTTCCCTTGGTCCTAGTTTGGTATAGGTACAACAGGCAATGGTTCTTGACAATTCTTCTTGATATGCCCTGATTTACTGCACTTGAGACAGTTAGGAGTCCCAAACCAACCTTCAGCCCTATGCCTCTTGTTGCATTTCTGGTATACGGAGTAAGACCGATTACCCTGATAACCAGGATAACCCCGACCTTCTGTCTTCTGTCTCGAACTCATAGCATCTTTCCCTTTCTTCCCTAATCCCTGACTAACCTCAGCTTGAATATTGGATGTTGTAGACCTCTTCTTTTGCTCTGTAGGCTGTGTACTGCCCTGGATGGTCTTTTCCAGTATCGAAGCCTTGTCTACCAAGTCTGAAAAATTCTCGACCTGGAATCCCACCACTAGAATAAATTATGTGTCTTATGCCTTTTTCAAATTTTCTGGCCTTTCTTGCCTCGTTTGGGATCAATAACGGTGCGAAGTGAGATTACACCACAAATTTTGCTGCATACTCCCCAACGATCGTAATCCCCTGGGTCAGGTTAGTAAACTATTCAACCTTTTCCTCTTTGATAGATAAGGTAAAACACCTATCAAAGAACAGCTTTTTGAATTGATCCCATGTCAGAGTGTTAACCTTATAGGTCACACTCGGTTTTGATAATGACAAATATTTAAATATTTGATAGTTTTCAAGTGTTTGTACAGACTTAGATGAACATCTCAAGGGATGACACTTGAAGCAACATGAAGACCCTGAAGATTTTAATTTGTATTGCCAATTCAATTGTTATAATATAGGTCTATAATAATAACTTAGGAATATGGTCTATATCATTTATCTGCGTATCATGCATATATGATATATGGTAAGCTCAGTAAGACCATAGTATGACTCTAGGTCCCAACACTCTCACACTTATCATACAAAATACAAGTGTTACAAAATGTACTAAATTGAATAAAAAAAGGGATTTTGAAAGAGCTCGGGCGACCAAACCCCAAGAGTTCAAAACTCATCGGGCGCCCAAACTGTCGAGAAGTCAATAGTTGACTAAGGCTCTCGGGTGACCAAATTTATTTGTGCATACTGTCCACAAGTGCCCAAACCCTTCGAAAGGGACATTCCACCAACTTGGGCTACCGAGAGATATAGTTCAAATTGAGCCCCGAGCGACCGATTCGGAAGTTAGTAGATGCATCAGTATCGGCAGTGGGAGTTCTACATCAAATCAGTATGGACCTAGAAAGATTTGGTGAGGACATGGAGGAAGGAAATAACCAGGCGTTCATTGTTAGTCTGGTTGTGCGATCGACCTTATGGGAATGGATCAGGATAGCTCAGATGAAAGATACAAAGCTGGTAGAAGTTATAAAGGGAGTGTAAAATGGATTGAAACCAGATTTCATTATCTTAGATGACGGGGTGTTGGGATTTCACACCAAGATATGCGTACTGAATGATGCTGAGATTAAACGGGTCATTCTATACGAGGCACATCGCTTACTCTTTACAGTGCATCCAAGGAGTACGAAGATGTAGAAGGATTTGCGGGAATCATTCTGGTGGTCAAATATGAAAAGAGAGATCACTTGTTTTGTTGAGCAGTTCCTGACATGCCAGCAAGTAAAGGTCGAGCATCAAAAGCCAACAGGACCGTTGCAACCACTTCTCATTCCTAAATGGATGCGGGAGCACATTTCCATTGATTTTGTCACAGGGTTGCCATCAACACTTCACGAGAAGAATGCTATTTGGGTAGTTGTTGACAGACTAACGAAAACTACCCATTTCGTTCTGGTTAGAGTCAATTATTCCATGGATAAGCTGGCAGAGCTTTACATTTAGGAGATAGTCAGATTGCATGAGGTTCCGCTATCCATCATTTCGGATAGGGATCCGTGGTTTACTTCTCGATTTTGGAAGAGTCTACAGGAAGCATTTTGGATCTCAACTCAAGTTCAATAATTCATTTCACCCGCATACCGATGGTTAGTTAGAGAGGACCATCTAGATTCTAGAGGATATGCTACGGGTGTGTGTACTATATTTCGGGGGCAGTTGGATTAAAATATTGGCCATTGGTTGAGTTTGGATACAATAACATTTATCATACCAATATCGGGGTAGCACCATATGAGGCACTGTATGGTCAGAGGTGCCGATCTTCGTTGTATTGGGATGAGGTTGGCAAGCGGCAGATTTTGGGGCTAGAGCTTATTCAGTAGACCTCTAAGAAGGTCAAGCTCATCAAGGAATAGATTAAAGTAACACAGACTCAGAAGAAGAGCTATGCAGACATACGCCAACGGGAGCTGAAGTTTGATATAGGTGATGCAATATTTTTAAGGATTACTCTGATGAAAGAGGTGATGAGCTTTGGTAGGAATGGCAAACTAAGCCCAAGTATGTCGGGCCATTCGAGATCTTGGAAAGAGTTGGTTCGATGGCATATAGGATAACATTACCTCTAGCATTGTCTAGGATCCACGACGTGTTCCATGTGCCCATGCTTAGGAAATATGTTCTAGATCCTTCGCATATGATCAGTTACGAGTCTTTGGAGCTCAAGGACACATTAGCATATGAGGAGATACCAGTTTAGATCCTAAATTGTAAGGAGCAGGAGCTATGTTCTAAAAAGATTCTACTAGTAAAGGTACTTTGGCGTAATCATATAGTGGAGGAAGTTTCATGGGAGTTAGAGTCAGAGATACATCAGAAGTATCCACATTTATTTAGAGATGCTTAGAGCTAGACAGGTGAGTTGAACAGTAAATAAGTGTCGGTTTGTATATATAGTGTTTAGAGTATGTTTGTTTATAGTTTAGTGTATGTTTTGCCTTCGGAAGAGTTTTTATGGATATTATAATCTCCCGAAACATTGTATGTAACCACGATATTCCTCCGACATAAGTGAGGGTAGGTAATAAACTTGGGATAGGGCTGCTATGTCGGTGGTCGCCAGCTCTTCCTAAAGTCATATTAGTGATAGTTCAATGGATGTAATAGAAGTAGTTAGCAAATTTTGAGGATGAAAGTTTTGTAAGGAGGGGAGATTGTAGTGAGCCGAACCTGAAAAATAAAAGGAAATAAATATAAAAGAGAGCAATAAAGGAAAATCAAAGAAAAGGAGGGATTTTGGTTTGAAAGAGCCAAACCGTTGTCGACTTCATAGAGTGTGAGAAAAAATCGTCGATGGTTTTCAGTCAACTGGGCGAGTCAACTACCAAGCCATCGATGGTTTTGTCCATCTCAAGAAAATCGTCGACAATTTTCTCATGGGCTATTCACTTATAAATAGATGTGAGCTCAATTTTTTTAGAAAATTCAAATTCCTCTCTTTTTGCTCTGCTAGGGTTTCAAATATTAGGGGTCTCGTGTTTCTCTTGCTCCCCTAAGGCTACTCAGAGTACGTGCATATGCTTCGGGCATGGTTTTTTCATTTCGGAACGTAGGAACTCGTTTTTGGCTGGTTCGGGGGAAAAGCTAGGGTTTCGATTTTCGAGCATTTCGGGTCATTTTTAGGAAATAGGCAAGGGGATTATATTATGTTAGTTAACTTTATGAGTTCTACAAATTGAAAATACAAGATATGTTTATATGCATATAGTTACGACTTTTTGAGGGTTTCCGAGCCTAGGGTTCGGTTAACCAATGTTATTTTCAAAACCAATCGATGAAATTCAAATACGATATTTTTGGATTAAAGTACTGTGCTTTCTTAACGTTTTCACTGGTTGGAATTTGTGATTTTCAAACCTTAGGCATGTTTTAATATGAACCAAAGGCAGTAGAGTTGATTATCTCAATTTTTCCTATACTTACCTATGTATCTATATTTTTAGTAAAATAACAACTTGGAGATACTCATACCCTTATTTTTAGCACAGTGTCTATTTTTTCAAATAATTATTTTTTTTATGATTTACCAGGAAAAAAATTGTGTGGCATGAGTACGATTTTATTTGGCATAAATGAACAGGTTTTGTGTAATACTGAATTGTAACGGCTAGATGTTGATATGTGTTATGACGGCTAAATGTCGAATTCTGATATGTCAATTTTATAATAAGATAGTATATGATAGATATCTTCAGAATTATGAACAGCTTATGCTTTATACAATTTTATGAAAATAAATTATAATTTTAGTTTTATTACGATGTAAATTCCTATATATGACTTTAGAGCCCTATAAGTATGATGTTATATTATGAGCACGGTACCGTAGCTATATGTGGGAGTGAGTGCAACCACATGTCTTAGATAGAGTGTGGGTATTACATAGACGATTGGTGTCTTAGGTATAGTACTCTCCGGTGCATAATTCTGGGGGTCTCGTCTGATATAGAATTTCGGGTGACCCTTCCCAATGCAGAATCTCGGGGTAAGGGGTAGGCACAATCGTACTTTGTACCTATTTTTGACTTAGCTATAGTCGGTCGGCTATATGCTAGGTCCAGCCTACGAGGTGCACAACCCGTCATAGAGGGAAGCATGTCGTAGAAGTACGTGACAGTGTGACGATGCTAATTCACCAGTTTAGGTTGTATCTTCTAGGCATATATGGGCATATTTACTATAGAAAGGGCTATATTAAGCCAACAGTATATTACTATGAAATTATGTATTTTTAGATATATAGTTCAGCATAGTTTTAAAATTCTAGTTAAATGTATTTAAATGTTATCAGTCATATGTTTACTTGAAATCTCATGCTAGCCACACACTAATAATAATATGATACATCTTATTGAGAGGTGTCTCACCTTATCTTACAAATCATGTTTCAGTTCCTTCGAGGGATTGAGTCTAGCATACTGTTAGGCTGGTGTTAAATAGTTGTTAGAGCTGGTGAGACATAGATAACAATTTTTATGCTTTTGTGGTTTGTAATATTATGATATGGATTTGGTATGTAGTTGGGAACAGTTAGAAACTCTGGTAAGTGTTTGATGTATTAGAAATTTTTTCGCTGTGTATGTATATGATGATCATGATGAAACACTCCTTTTTCCTTGTTAGGGTAGGTTGTATATATTTATGGTATTAAAGAAATGTGTATGTCATGTTTTAGTAGCACTTCGGTCCCGAGTAGAGGGTCAGGGCATTACAATTTGAAATCACCATGCTATAATTGTCGATTGGTTTGATATATTCAATAAAAGTTTGAGTTTTTGAATATCTACAGCTGAAAGGTATTTTGAATTAATATTTTTACAAAATTAGATCTCTGAAAATTATATTTTATTGATTGAAGGAATAAATTCCGAGTTTGAGTTTAGAATTTGAAGTTTGCATCTAAACTATCTTAACTTGATTCTTGGAAATTTACCAACTATGTTTAAATATCAAAGAATTGAATTTAAGTTGAATATTGATTAAATGTGATTGATTATCAAATATTATAGTGATTGTGAAGGTTAATTAATTGATGCAAGTAAATATTGCTAAAGTTAAAATTCAACCAAGGAACTTGTAATACAAAGCAAGCAAAGAAATTTTAAAATACCAATTCAACCCCCCCCCCCCCTCTTGGGAGTATACCTAGATTCTCAATTGGTATGAGAGACCTAGGTTGTAGTAAATCTTAAACTAGAAGTTACATAAAGATCCCTATGGCACACCTAAATGTATCTTCTTTCTCTAAGGGTCAATCCACCTCTAAACCACCCATCTTTTCCAGTGTTAACTACACCTTTTGGAAACAACAAATGAGAATATACTTCCAAACCATGGATTGGAAAGCTTAGAAAGTTGTTGAACATGGTGACATCATCCCTACCAAAATTGTAGACAACAAAGAAATACCAAAAGAAAAAAAAGAAAAGAAAAGATGAAAGACAATGACTTAAAGATGCTACAAATTAACTCTAGTGCAACGAATGCTCTATATTGTGCTCTAGATGTAAATGAGTTTAATAGGATTATGGGATGTAAATTAGCGAAAGAAATTTGGGAAAAACTTGAAGTAACTTATGAAGGAACGGTTGATGTAGGAGATAATAGAATTAACATGCTCACCAGCGAGTATGAAGCGTTTAGGATGAACCCTAATGAAACAAACACTAGTATATACACTAGGTTCACACATATTATAAACTTCCTCAATGCCTTAGGGAAAAATTACTCTACATATGAAACGATCCAGAAATCCTTAGAGGACTTCCACCAATTTTGGAACCTAAGGCCACTGCAATTACGGAAGGAAGAACTTGAAAAACACTTCCCTTGATGAATTGATTGGTCGCTTCTCACATATGAGATGGCCATAAATGAAAGAAACTCTGAAAGTAACAAACACAAGAAATCAATAGCCCTTAAAGATGCCAAATAAAGTTCTAGTTGAGAAGAAGAAGACAATGAATTAAACAATGATGATATAGCCTTAATTATTAGGAGACTTGGAAATTTCTTCAAGAAAAACAAGAACTTTACTCAAAAATTAAGAGGCTCAAAATTTGATAAAGGAGAAACAAGCAAAAAGGATACCAAGAATTAACCTCCTACATGTTATACAAATAATGAGGGGAACAGTGTGATCCCAAGAAGAGGGGGGGGGGGGGGAGGTGAATTGGGTTTTAAAAATTTTTGCGGAGAAAACCCTTAAAATAAAATACTATAACTCATGCACTAAAGGGTTGCAAATTGTTGGATCAAAAACAGGGTCAAACTCATATTTCAACAGGCCTTAGTTGACCGACTCTTTAGTGTTCAAAACGCCTCAATCAACTGACCCTTTATTTTGGGATTTTATATTGCTCAGCCGACCGACCCACTTTTACATGTAAAATGCTCAACTGAGCGGCCTTTTAAAATTGCTCATATTTCGAAGTCTAAGCCGACTAGTCTTTGTGTTTTAAAATTGGCCAGCCAACCGACATTGTTCACTCAGCAGATCAATCATAAGACCAGCTGACCAAACCTACGTAGGTTTGAAAATCACTTAGGCTAGCGGACCGGGACCTCCAACAGCCGATTGAACCCTTAATTAAAAATCAATTTTTTACAAAAGGTTAGCCAATCAGCACTTGTGCCTGTCGACCAAACCTCTCGGGTTTCGGCTATTTTTTTAGCACTAATAATGTTTAAATTTTAATTAAAAAATTTTGAAAATTCCCAGTGTATCCCTAATGGTCATTTATCTTGGGAAATCTATAAAAAGCCCATCGGTAAGCATAATTAGCAATGAGATTAGAAAAAATTCTCTCTAAAATTTCTTGTGCCATTATTGCTTACATACTTTCATATTCAAGCCTATCATACTCTCTCTTTCATTCTTTCTGGTAAAAGTATTTTTAAGAAGAGAGCATCATTATTATACGCCTCATTTGCAAACTAATTGCAACTTGAAGAGTGTTTGATTTTCATTGTTGTGGGCTTATTCATATAACATTCTAAAGCTTATACTCTCACATATCCATTGGTTTTTGAAAATCATTCTTGAGAGTTAGCTTTGAGATTTTTCCCATTTCTTATTGATAAATATTTGTTGGCCTTACAAGGCTTAAAATCTTGTTTTGATGATAGTAACGAAGAGGAACTTAACATATTTGGTTAAGTGATGATATTTTAGGACTCAAGTATGTGAATACAAGGTCAAATGCTCAAAAGGATCATTGAAAGCTTATACTCCAATGAAAGATGATAAAATGAAGCTTAAAGAATATTAAGTCATGGATTCAAAGATGATCTAATAAAGATTGAAGATCATGAGAGCATGAATGTTAAAGAGAACTTGCTAAAATCTTAAATTATATTGAAGCTTGAAGACAAGATGGAGCCAAAGAAAGACAAGCATTAAGACTTAAGTTCTTAGAATGTCAAAGTCTTAAGAAGTCTTGGTGTAAGTACTTCATGTTCAAAATGGAAATATGTTGAAAGCTCTTTTAGGGTTATTAATTGACTTAGAGATCTTATTTCAAAGCCCAGAAAATGTTTTATAATAAATCAAAGCAAGAGAGCAAAAAGAATTTATGAAAACTAAAATGAAAAATAAGAATTTGGTCTACCTAGACGATAGAGGTGCACCCTTAGATGACTAAAGATGTACCTTATAAGACTGAAGTTTTACTTCAGTCTACTGAAGAATTTCTTCAAAAGACTGAAGAATTAGTTCAGTTTACTGAAAATTTTTCTAAAGGAATATAGAAGAGGCAGTACACCCTCAGAAGACTGAACCCTTAGTTTAGTCATCTGATCTAGGACTTCAGAAGACTGAACCCGCATTCAGTCGTCTAACCCTATGTCCAATTCAAATTTTTGAATGTGTTAAGGAACATCAGAAGACTAAACCCGATACTTCAATCGTCTGAACACTATTAATGGCTAAATTTTTAAAATCTTTTAACATCCAAATAATGGTTTCTTATGCCCCAAATTTTCTAAAAACTTGGAAAATACTCCAAGTAATCTTGGGCAACATGAAATTACTTTTATAAGCATATAAATACATGATTTTGCAAATCAAATCACACCAAAAATTGAAAAATCAATTTCAAAGCTGAAAGCCATCTTGCTGTCAAAGCTCTCATTTGCTCTCGACTTCTTGCAATACTGATTTATTGAATTTCTGAAGTGTTGATCATCATACTACTGAGTTCTGAGTTGCTAATTCTCATCTAGAAGGAACTTGGTGATAAATTCTCTTGAGCTTCAATCTTATTTCAATTTGATATTTAAATATTGAAGTATCTAGTGCTTGAGATTGTACTAACCTGCTCTTGCGGGAGTGTTACTGTACGTTGAAATTGTTTCTTGTATTCTTGTAGTGATTGAAGATTCCAAGTTGTTGGATCATTGGATCAAGTGTGGGGTATCTCTTGGAGAGGTGTAGCTTTAGCCTATTGAAGGAGTGACCAAGTGTGGGGTATCGCTTGGAGAGGTGTTGCTCAAGCCTACTGAAGGAGTGTCTAAGCGTGGGGTATCTCTTGTAATGGTTTGTTCCACCTGGAAAGGAATAGTATAATGGAATCCTTAGGTGGTATTGGCCTAAGGTGAGGATGTAGGCTGGGGATAAGCCGAACCTCATTAAAAATGTGGTGTCACTCTCTTTCCTTACTCTCTTTACTTTCCAGCATATATTAACTGCATGGTTGAATTTAATTTTTGATCATATACACTCTGTGGATTGGATATTAAATAAACTAAAGATTAATTTGATTTTTGGATTTATAAAAACCAAAAGGAAGTACGTTGATTGATCAATACAAATTTCGGAAACTGTTACGGAGGACGTCGATGGGTTAACACCCGAGACTCATTAACTAAAAGTTTATTTAAGGTCTAAGTTTTTGGAAAGAGTGTTGGATTTCATATTGTGTATCATATTTAAAAATCAAATACATACTTCAAATACCTCGAGTTCTTGGAAAAACAGAGAATTGCCAAAAAGCTATCTTGGTTTGGTATCTTTGGTTGTTTACTTTAAAGTTGTTGATTGGTTTTTGATTATTTAAGTTTTGGTTTGCTTGTGTGGTGTAGAAGTGTTGGTTTGAGGATTGAGTAATTAACTAAAGCATTGTTGTGTGATTGTTAAATCAGCAAGAGGTTAAAAATTCATAAAAGAATTAAAAGAAAATCTTAAAACCCAATTCACCCCCCCTCTTGGGACTGCACCTTAAATTTCAATATTGTTGGGAAAAACTGCTCTTGGCTTGTGAGTCTCTGTGCACTTTCACTACAAGACTCAAGGGCTTGCTTTGTGCTTATTGTTGAAAGTTTTTCTTTGAACTAATATCAAACATCTCCTACATTTCATTTGAAAAATAATTTTTGGAGACATTTTTGTTTGAGCTTTAGATATTTGAACAGTTCTTAAAATAAATTTATTTTAAATCAAAGATCACTATCTCTCACATTATTTGACAAATACTCTATTGAGAGTTATTTCATATACACTCTATTGAGCATTAATTCTTGTCATACAAGAGTGCATTCAAGCTTAAAGTTGTACATCATTTTCTTAGTGTAGAAGTACTTTATTTGTACACAAAAACCTTTGATATTGTAGTATTCAAGGTGTGGCTTGAAGAGGGAGTGTCCACCGTGTGAAAGAGAGGTTGTATTGGTTTATCTTAGCCCAGTAATTGAGCTGGAGTTTTTCTTGCCCCGTAAGGAGAGATTGTCACGGTGTCTCTCCACTCGGTAAGTGAGCAAAGGTAGTGAATCCTCGAGTGGGTTTGGCTTGAGGCGGGAACGTAGGCACTATTAGCCGAACCTTGATAACATATCCCGTGTCACACTTTCCCTGCATTCTTTAACTTTCCGTAATTGCATGCTTACATTTACTCATTGATATCACTACTTAAATATTAATTTGTGTTTGATTTTTTATACCTATTACCTTTGAATTGTTTAGAAAAGACCTTAGGTTGAGTTATACTAATTGTGAACAGAAAATTAGAACACACTTGACCAAAAATTTTTAAATCTCCAATTCACCCCCCCCCTCTTGGGATTACACCAATTTCGTCAAATGTGAACTTGTACTTGTCTCCTATCATATGCCTTGAGCATCCACTATCCAAGTACCGCTTCTCTTTATAAGTGGTGGACCTAAAGCATACCTACAAAAATAGACTTTTTTCGGTGCCCAAATTTTCTTAGGTCCTTTTGGGTTAGTACTAGATTCTTCCTTAATTTTCCAAACCATTTTTGTTTTCAAATTTCTTCTTTTAAATGAGAAATCAAATTTAATATGACCCTTCTTTTTGCACAAATAACAAGTGACATTAGTACAAACATTACTTGAACAAGTACTAGCATAAAACTTTGATTCTTTCACAAAGTAGCTCGTAAGGAATGGTGTAATCCCAAGAGGGGGGTGAATTGAAATTTTAAAAAAATTTTGCTTAAATAATTAATCCGATTCACCAAACAATTTTCCAAACAAAATAAAGCTGGTATGAAAATAAATCACAACAATATGTAAGCAAGCATACACGTGCGGAAATTAAATTAGATAAGGGAGAGAGATAAAGAGAATGACATCGGGATTTTTAACGAGGTTTGGCAAATCCTACCTATGTCCTTGCCTTAGGCTAACCCCCAAGGATTCCACTAAATCACTCCTTCAAATAGGGTGGAGCCCTCCTTTACACACTCCTTCAAATCGGGTGGAGCCCCCTCTCCAAGTGATACCCCATGCTTGGTCCACTGCTTCTAGGTACAGCTGCCTCTCTAGGTGATACTCCACGCATGACACAGTTCATTACTTGAATCACATGGATACAAAGAATATAAATTTTTCGTACAAGTAAAATGCTTCTTCAAAGATGATTTGTACAATATAAAAACTAAATGCACTCTCAAATGATTTGTAAATATGAAGCTTAGTAGAGTATAGGTATTCCTCTCAAAAATGTTTTGCAATAAAGATGAAAGTATGAAAAATGATTTTCTTTAAGATTGACCTTTGCAATATCAAAATATAAGAAGGTTTTCAAGCAATATATATGATTTACTTGTTCTAAATTATGCTTCCAAATGTAGAAGTATCAAGTTGTATCAAGGATAAGTCTAGGATCGTATTCCACAGAGACTACTGATTATCAAAGTACTTGTAAAAGTTTAGTGAAAACTAGTTGACGTAAAATGTTTCGTGAAATTATTTTTGGGTATTTTTTTTTTATGTTTATGGAAAGAGTAAATAAAATGGGAAGTGCTTGAGAAAAATGTTAAAATGAGATTGAACTTTTACCAAGATTTCAAAAACATAAACCCAATAACGCAGCCAAAAGCAAAATAGATTCACTAAAACAATTTACCAAACACTTAGGTTATGGGTTCAATGTCCTTTTGCTTCCACCATTTACCAATTTCCTAGGCTTTAATCCTCTTCTTGTTAATCCAATCAAGGCATTAATAATGAAAATTTCAAACCCAAGTTGTAGAATTTAGCCACTCATGTTTGCAATCCAAAATTTTTGGATCAAATTAATTCCACAATAACTCATTGCAACGATAAAATAAAATACAACAAATTAAAAGAACAATAGAATAAAAGTATACTAAATTAAAACAACAAATTACTTCAACCTCCAAGCATTTAAAATAACAAACTAAAAGACAAGAAATTAATTAATCGAATAAACCACTCAAACAATAAAGTAAAAATTAATATTTAATCCAACATTAAACTACTCAAACAATGTATTAAACCAAACATTAAAGTAAAGAAACAAGATCAAAGAGAGAGAGAGAGAGAGAGAGAGAGAGAGAGAGAGAGAGAGAGAGAGAGAGAGATAAGAAAGAGGGAGAGAGAAAGAGAGTAGTAATGAGGAGTTTTCATAGCAACAAGGTTGCTACATCCCTCTAGTGCAGCACCCTTCCCAAGCTTCTCTTCTAGAACCCTCAAAAGTTACCCTTAAGCCCTCCTAAAATGTTCATTAATTCCCTCCTACCCTTCGCAAAAGCATGCACTCCCCCAAGCGCATGGCCAACTCCTTCACGTGTGTTAGATTTACCGTAATCCCAAGAGGGGGGGGGGGGAATGAATTGGTATTTTCAAATTTTATCCCCTAGGTGAATCCACTAACAGCAGTATTACACAAGCCTAAGGTCAATCTAGTACATATAAAGTAAATCAATATAAATATATAGTAAAAATTAAATTGCACAACTAATTTAGTTAAGCATGCACAATAAAGCAGTAAATAAAGATGATACTCAGACATGTTATCGAGGTTTGGCAAACTGCCTATGTCCCCACCTTGGCTAACAAGCACAAAAATTACCACTATAAGCTCATTTAACAGGTGGAGCGAAACCTAAACAACCAGGTCAATTAGCACAGGGCTGACCTCAACCTTTACAAATAATCCTTATCGGGCTGGATTACTGCCCCCTCAAGCCACGTCTGGAATACAACAAATTTCTCAATCAAATTTGCGTACAACAAATATGCTTCTTAACTAAGTGGATTATGTTCCAATGTAATCAATACACTACTGAATGGTATGACAAGATAAGCTCAATGTAGCCTTTGTGTCTACTTTCAAATATTAATGCAAATATTGCAATCAGTATGTGAGAGTGTGAGTGATAGAATATTTGTGTCAAAATAATATTCTCAATCACAATGCAGTAACAAAGATCACAAGTATACTTCAAATATCTCAACAAATATTTTTCTCAAAATAAATCACAAAATATTTCAAAAATGATTTATAAAAAAAAAAAAAAAAATCTTTGTGTCAAATAATGATATCAATGAAAAGATATTGTAACAAATATTTTTTCAACACTGAAGAAAATATCTCAAAACGTATTTCTCAAAGAAAAGCACAAGAGATATTTTGAAAATGATTTGTAGAATATTTTTAGCAACCAAAATCCAATGTGAAGTCCTTGAGTATTGCAACGACAATGCAAAACTCAAAAGCTCAATGAAGTATTCATAGGGAAGACTTATTAACAAAGTCTACAACAAACACTTAGGGCTTACTCTTAAGATAATAAAATTTCAATCAATCACCAAACAAGTGAGAGTGTAAGCCTTATGAGAAGAACACTCAGGCACACCTACAAAGAGATTTTAGCAATAAGAGTGAGTAAGAATGAGTATAGGAGGCTTAAAAATGGAAGTAGGAATTTTTGAATTTTAGAGGATTTTTGCTAGTTAAGAATGCTAATCATTGACTAATTTTTGCAAATGAGGGGGTATATATAGAATTCCCCAAAATTATAACTGTTCAGGACATTTTAGTCATTTTATAAAAAGTTTAACTGAGGTTAATAAATTTTAATCGTGTTTTAATCTCGCCACCCAGGAGCACTGGTTGACCAAACTTATGGTTCGATTGATAGAGTGGCTAGGTTCGGTCGATTGAGAGAAATTTGAACTAGAAGAATGGTCGAACGGACTTGAAGGTTCCTAAGGCAATTTTCCAAATCCGCGTGGTTTGGTTGATCGGATCAATTCGAACTAGGAGGTTTAGTTGACCAAGAGGTTGGAAATTCCCATCTGGGGGTCCGGTTGATTAGGGCGTTGCTCATATGTTTCTGGTTGGTTGACTGAGCGGTCAATTTGTTGACCTGATGGGGGTTTGCCCGACTGAAGATCTCAGTGTAACTGAGTTCAGTCGACCAAACATGCCAATTTGGGCATTTTTGGTCTTTTTCTCTTTGAAATGCTGCCCCTACTCATATGATGATTAACTTAAATTTGATACGACGGTCATTTATGCATGCATGGGGAACCTAAGGTCAGTCCAAGTCTTTTTAAGCTTATCTATCCTACCATGCAGGTAAAGCATTAATTTTTGTAGACCCTTGAACTTAAATTATTATAGACCCAAATGAAAAATGAATTGAAATACAACATAATATTGTCTTCAGGGTCTTCAAGCTCTACTTTATGTGTCATCAATTTGATTTGCTAATTATATACCTACACATAAACTAGATAATAGTCAAATGCTTGAGTATTTGTCATTATCAAAACCATGTGTGACTTATGAGGTCAACATTCTCCCCCTTTTCGATGATGACAAATACACCATGCAAAAAGTGAGTATAGCCTTGAAAGGCTCCCCCTGAAAATATGCATAATGCAAAAAAAAAAATAAAAAATTTCAATGCAAATAATTTTTCAAGGGCTAAATACTGCTACCCAATTTTTGCCTCTCATCTCTATCTCCCCACTTTGGAAACAAAAAAAAGGGCTATAAAACAAATAACCATATGCATTGGTTATGATTCATTTGGCAACAACAAAAAGGGCTATAAAACAAATAATCATATGCATTGGTTATGATTCATTAGTACACAAGATAAGTTTGGGAAAATATTTTAAAAAATTTCGACAGCATGTCATTTGAAAATAGGACATTTTCCTAAAAAAAACCTGTTTAAAAATGACCTATTTTGAGTTTTAAGATTAACAATTTATCCACAACTACTTAACCCAAACAGTTCCAATATGATCAAGACATAAAACATAAATACAATCATCATCATGTAGTAGATATGAGAATTATGCATTGCAAAATACAAACAAATTCATAAAGTCTAAACCAATGAAAGATACCAATAGTTATATCAATTGTTATATTTAAGATTTGCTAGAAAGCTCCCCCTAAGTTGATGCAATAAATTAAATATCTTGGAAGCATCTCTACTATGCATGAGACCTAGTTCACATCTAATTTGTATGAACCTATCTTCTGGAAGTGGTTTAGTAAGAATTTCAGCCCATTGTTTATTCGTGCACACAAACTCAAGTGCCACATCTTCTTTATGCACATGATCATGAAGGAAATGATGTCAAATCTCAATGTGTTTAGTTCGTGAATGTGAGATAGGTTTCTTAGAGATATTTATTGCACTAGTATTGTCACATTTTATCGGTACTGTATCATAGTGCAATCCAAAATCCATAAGTTGTTTCATATAAAGAGTTTGAGTGGAACAACTTCTAGCTGCAATATATTTTGCTTCGGCTGTGGGTAAGGGAACTGAGTTTTGTGTCTTGGAGAACGAAGAAACGAGAAATTGTTCTACATAATGACAAGTGCTTCTAGTACTCTTCTTATCAACCTTGCTACCAGTAAAGTCAGCATCAGTATAGCTAACAATATCAAAGGTCGTATGCTTAGGATACCATAATCCTAGCTCTATGGTTCCAACTAGATACCCAAGGATTCGTTTTACTGCTAATAGATGAGATTCTTTAGGAGCGGCCTGAAACCTAGCACATATGCATACACTAAACATAATATCAGGCCTAATAGCTGTAAGATATAGAAGACTCCCAATCATGCCATGATACAATTTCACATCAATAGGGATTCCTTGATCATCTTTATCAAGTTTGATGGGAGAACTTATGGGAGTACCAAGAATTTTACTATCTTCCATATTAAATTTCTTTAGTAAGACCCTGATATATTTAGATTGGCATATGAAAGTTCCATATTTATCTTGTTTAATTTGCAACCCTAAAAAGAAACTAAGTTCACCGATCATACTCATTTCAAATTCACTTTGCATGCATTTGGAAAACCCATTACCCAACTCATCATTGGTTGCTCCAAAAATGATATCATCAACATAAATTTGAATTAGGATCATATCATCATTTTTAGATTTGATGAAGAGTGTAGTGTCAATCTTCTCATGGGTAAACCCATTTTCTAGTAGGAAACCACCAAGCCTCTCATACCAAACTCTAGGAGTTTGCTTCAATCCATACAAGGATTTAGACAAGCGATATACATGATTTGGATATTTATGATTTTCAAAACCTGGTGGTTGTTCTACATACACTTCTTCATTAATATAGCCATTAAGAAAAGCAATTTTAATATCCATTTGAAACAATTTAAATTTTTAGAAGCGGCATAAGCAAGTAGCATATGAATGACTTCCATCCTAGCAACAGGAGCATAGGTTTCATCAAAATCAATTCCCTTTTCCTGATTATAACCCTACGTAACTAGTCTAACCTTATTCCTAGTTACTACCCCATTCTCATCTTTTTTATTTCTATATACCCATTTGGTTCCTATAATAGTATGATCATTAGGCCTAGGAACTAGGGTCCACACTTTGCTTCTTTCAAATTGATTAAGTTCTTCTTACATGGACATCACCCAAGACTCATCCTCTATTACTTCTTTAATATTTTTAGGTTCTTCTTCGAATAAGAAAGCAGAATGACTCACTAGGTTTTTCAAGGAAGATCTTGTGGCTATGCCCCGGGAAGGTTCACTTATGATTTGATCTATAGGATGGTTCCTAATGAATTTCCAATCCCTAGGCAACATCTGAATTTCATTGTCATTGTTATTATCTTTAGATGATTTATCATTAATTTATGAGTTTTCACTTGCATTGTTTTCAACAGATAACTTGTCCAAGCGTTTTCTAATGTCAATGTCATCTTCATTATTTTTCTTAGAAAACGAATTAGATTCATCAAATATAACATGAATAGATTCAATGACACTTCAAGTTCTTTTATTGAAAAATCTATATGCTTTACTGTTAAGAGAATAACTTAGGAAGATGCCTTAATCAGATTTAGAATCAAAGTTTCCTAGATGTTCATTATCCCTAAGCACAAAGCATTTACAACCAAAAACATGAAAGTGGGAAATGTTAGGTATCTGGTTGTTCCACAATTCATAAGGGGTTTTATTTAGTAAAGGTCTAATCAACACCCTATTCATAACATAACATGCAGTATTTATGGCCCTAGCCCAAAAATATTTAGGTAGTTTATACTCATTCAACATGGTCCTACCCATTTCCTGTAAAGATCTATTCTTTCTTTCTACCACACCATTTTGTTGAGGGGTCCTAGGTGTAGAAAAGTTGCGTGATATACCTTCTAGGTCATAATAATCTTCTATGCCTTCATTTTTAAATTTAGTGCCTCTATCACTTCTTATGTGAGTTATCTTATAGCCTTTTTCATTTTGAATTCTCCTGCAAAGCTTAGTAAACTTTTCACATGATTCATTTTTTTATGAGAGAAATAGCACCCATGTGAACCTAGAGTAGTCGTCAACAATAACAAAGGCATATGATTTTCTACCAAGACTTTGCATAGAATTAGTACCGAAAAAATCCAAGTGAAGAATTTCAAGTGGTCATTGGTAGATATAAATTTCTTTTTCTTAAATGTGGATCTTGTTTGCTTACCTGTTTGACATGCATCATAGAATTTATCTTTCACAAATGGTGTTTTAGGAAAGCCTTTCACGAAATCTTTTCTTACTAGTTTTGATAACAAGTTCATGCTAGCGTGTCCTAAGCATCTAATGTCATAACCAATTAGCTTCATTTATTGCAGAAAAACAAGTTATTTGTTCTGAAACTAAATTATCAAAAGTAGTAGTATATACATTTCCATGGCGATCTGCACTGAAAATAATTTTATGATCTGATTTACTTTAAACTATGCATTTATCATTTTCAAATGAAACCGTATATCTTTTATCACACAATTGACTAATGCTTAACAAATTATGCTTCAAGCCATCAACTAATAGAACATTATCAATAACCAAGGAAGGATCCTTACTGTTGACATGATTGGTCACACCCTGTTTTGATAATGACAAATACTCTTAGTACTAATGGTTGTACTGAGAACTACATGCAGGATCACCTTGTGTGCGCTTCGGGACTAAAAGACTTATTATGATGGCGTGCGGTGTTCGTGCCGATGAATGAAGAATCTTGTGCTACATTTGTATTTATTTTTCAGTTTCTTCATTCTGGGATGTAATTTTATTATGGACTGTGCACTCATATGGCTTGTAATAATTTGCATCATGCATGATAGGTAGGTATGCTCAAATTGACCTTAGATTGACCATAGGACCTCCAAATAACATGAAAAACTTTTGTCATAAAATGCCTAACTTATACAAAGGTTTTTAAATGGTTTTAAAGTTAAAAGAAGGCAAAAACTAAAATTTTCAAAGGGGTCGGTCAACCGGCCAGTCGACCGAATGTTAGAAATGAACAATTTTCTTACTCAATTGGATGTCATATCAAATCATGTTCAAAATGAAAATTATGTAATTTTACCATAGCTTGAGTTTGATACCAAGAACGTCCAAATTGGAGTTACACAGAAAAAGTTATGGCCAAAACACTGAAACATGTCCGTAAAAGAAAAACTCCCTTCATGTTTCTTATGTCTCATTGATGGACATTTTTCTCAAGCCAAAAATCATTATCTTAAAATGTGTTCACCATAAAAGTTGTGGAATTTTATCTTACCTTTCTATTGGTATCAAGAACATTCAATTTGAAGTTGTATAGAAAAAGTTATGGCTGAAACACTGAACAGTGTCTGTGCAGAAAAGTAGAGGCCGGTCGACCGAGCCTTCACTACGGTCGACCGAAACTCGTTGATTTCAGCCCCGGTCAACCGAGCCTTCACTATGGTCGACCGAACCTTCACTACGGTCGACCGAGCCTTCACTACGGTCAACCGAGCCTTCACTACGGTCGACCAAAACTCCTTTTTGTCAACATTTTAATTACCCGATCGACCGAAACTTGTAGTTCAAAAGGCCCTGGTCTACCAAAACCCTCCTGGGTCAACAGTTGACCATCCGGTCGATCGAGAGCTTTTGAACTACAACTACCTGGTCGACCGAAAGGTACTCGGGAGAATTTCCAGCGATCTGGTCGACCGAACCAGGCAGTTCAAAATGCCCTGGTCGACCGAAACTCAGAAAATTGGGAAATCGCCCTCTCCGGTCGACCGAGCCTTTCAGTTCAAAAGTCCCTTGGTCGACCGAGCCATTTGAGTCTTGGTCGACCAAACCATTTCTGGTCGATCGGACCTCTCGGGTTGCCCTGATTTTTACCGTGGATAAACATATTTTAAACAGGGTTAATTATTTTAAAATGATTTAAAACTTTCTTAATAATGCCCAATAGGTCCCCAACGGTCAAAAATACCTCCTTGCCTATATATACCCATTCATTTATCATTATTAGTAGGGATTAGCAAACTTGATTAGGGCAAAACTCTCTCAACTCTTAAAACCCTATATTAGCCAAAAACTTCTTGCAAACACTCACATACTCTTCAATCTTTATTTCTCTAAGCATTGTGAGTATTTCTATTAGGCTATTGTGCGTAATCTTTCTAGCTAAAACTCTCTTTTGGTATAAAGGTTGATTTATTTTATTTGAGAGTATAGCCTAAAGTTCTTCCACGGATTTCATTTGATAAATCTTGTGTGGGAAGACTTTGAGGGTTGTGGTTCTTGCATTGTTGTTGCAAGATACCTAAACCTAGATTTTGTGTGCAAAAATCCTTTTGTGAAAAGCTAATCTTTCAAACAACTCCATTGTGCTTTAGAAATTGAAATATCATATTGAGTTTGTTTGATCTATCTTGATTAGCATATTTGAAACCCTAATATGATTTTGTGATATTCGAATATTGTGTTTCAAATCTTGCTTAGATACACACTCTAGATCTTGATTGATTATCATACTTGATTGAGTGTTTAGCACACATTAGAGCACTGAGCATATCTACATATCATTCATGCTTGCTTTATTGATTGAGCTGTATTGGTGCACACATCTGCTTTTCTAGAAGCATATTTCCGTGTACAAATTTTATACACTTTAGTTGTATTTCCAGGCACGGGCTTGAAGAGGGAGACTAGCCCTGGAATAGTCCCGGATTGGCTTAAACCCGGTTAGGAAAGCTAGGTGCATCATCCTGTTAAGGCGTGTAGGTTGAGGTCAGCCCCGCTAATTGACCTGGTTAAGGTTGAGGTCAGCCCTGTGTTAATTTGACCTGGTTGTAAATGGTGCCGCTCCACCCTTAAGTGAGTTATTAGTGGAATCCTCAAGCTTGCGAGCTTAAGGCGGGGACGTAGGCACAGTTGGCCGAACCTCGATAACATATCGTGCGTGTTCTTTACATTTCCGCAATTTACTTACTGCACGTGTATGTTATATTGTAAATGATTAGATTTACATTTGCATAGACAGACCCTAGGTTAAGTAATACTGCTTATTTGGTTTAACCTAGGTGATAAATTTTAAATACCCCATTCACCCCCCCTCTTGGGATTGCACCAAAGCTAACACTTACTGACCTTACCTACATCGATGATGCGTCCCTTTGCATTGTCACCAAACATCACGTACCCTCCATCCTTGGGAGTGATTGAAAAAAAAATTTTCTTGTCGCCGGTCATGTGCTGTGAGCACTCATTATCAAGGTACCACCTGTCCTTTGAAGAGAATGATTTTAAACATACCTGCAAGATAGACTAAGTAACTGATGCTGGTCCCCAAATTCTGTGGGTCCATGGGGGTTATTGATTGGATCACCCTTAACTACCTATACCTTTCTAATTTTTACATGTCTATTTCTAAGTGGGCAATCAAATTGAATGTGACCGATTTGCTTGCATTTAAAACATTTCATTCTAAACTTAGGATCTTTAGGTTGGATTTGAGATTTTGATTCACGTGTGAAATGTCCTAAGAAAAGATTAGGTCGTCTAACATTCTCAACGCCATTAAAATCAAGACCCTCTTTATTGAGAAAATTTCTTTGGGCTCCAAGTAATTTTTCAAAATTGCAGTGGCCCTCGGTGAATTTAAAACAATTTTGGAGCTATCCTCTAATTTTCTTTCAAGCTCATTAATTTTCAAATCCATTTCTTTAAGAATCGAAGCATCCGAATTTTTTTCCATTTCAAAAAATTTTGACCAATTCTCGCATTTCTTTTTCAAAACATCATTCTCCTTGGTCATTTTATTCAATAGTTTAGACACACAAATATATTCAAATTGCATTTCTATAAAATTAGGCATTCTATTAGATTCATAATCATTAGAAGAATAATATGAATATAAAGAGCAAGAAGACGATACTTCATCATCATGTGTCATCAAGCACATATTAGTAACCTATGAGTCACTGCAACCTGAGTCTGAGTCACTGCTACTTAGTTTATCCCGTGAAGTGCCCACTTTCATGGCTTTCTTCTTTTTCCTAGCATCCTTTTTTAGTAGTGGGCAATCTGGCTTGATATGCCCAACCTTGTTGCAGTTATAGCACGTAGGAGTGTTTGAATTTTCCTTTCTCTTACTCGACTCTCCCTTATCAGATGCAGAATCCCTATATCTTTTGTATGGCTTTCTATTCTTCCTAAATAACCTGCTGATTTTTCTAGTTAGCATGGCCATATCATCCTCAGAATCAAGTTCGGTGCATTCGCTAGATGCATTAGTGGAAATTTTTAATGCAGTCACCTTTTTCACCCTATTATGTTCATTGAGTCTTTCATTTATAATTAGTTCATAGGTGATCCATGGACCTATCAATTCATCTAATGTCATGGCCTTAAGGTCTCTACCCTCAGAAATGGTCGTAGCCTTAGCTTACCAAATGGGAGGCAAGCCTCTAAGGATTTTCCTAATCATCTCATATGTAATATATGTCTTACCTAATGCATGTAGTGAGTTTATGACGTGTGTGAATTTAGTGTACATACTCTGAATGGACTCACCTACGTTCATCCTAAAAGCCTCATATTCACTAGTTAGCATATCTATCCTACTATCTTTTACATCCCTAGTGCCTTCATATGTGACTTCCAATTTATCCTAGATTTCTTTTGCGGTAGCACATGCCATTACTCTATTAAACTCATTCACGTCAAGATCACAATACAAATTATTCATAACAGTGGCATTTAAACTAACAAATTTCATATCGTCATCATCATTATATTCTTCCTCAGTTTTAGGAACTTTAGTTGTACCCTCAATTTTCATAGGAAAATAATTTCCCTTAGAGACAATCCTCCACACCTTCCAATCTATATTTTGAAGGTAGATGTGCATCCTCTATTTCCAAAAAGTGTAATTAATACTACTAAAAATCATAGGTCGTGTGGAAAAGGGTGCCTCGGGGAAAGGGGTCACGGTGCTATGAGTCATCCCAGATCTTTTGCAAAATAACTATTAGATCTATGCTACGTGACCCTAATACTAATTGTTAGATTTACCGTAATCCCAATAAGCGGGTGAATTGGTATTTTCAAATTTTATCCCCTAGGTCAATCTACTAACAGAAGTATTATGCAAGCCTAAGGTCAATCTAGTGCAGATAAAGTAAATCAATATAAATATATAGCAGAAATTAAACTGCACAATTAATTTAGCTAAGCATGCACAATAAAATAGTAAATAGAGATGACACCCAGAAATGTTATCGAGGTTTAGCAAACTGCCTACGTCCCCGCCTTAACTAACAAGCACAAGGATTACCACTATAAGCTCACTTAATGGGTAGAGTGGCACCTAAAAAACTTGGTCAATTAACCCAAGGCTGACCTTAATGTTTATAAACAATCCTTGCTGGATTGGATTACTGCCCCCTCGGGCCACGCCTAGAATACAATAGATTTCTTAATCAAATTTGCGTGCAACAAATATGTTTCTCAACTAAGCAGATTATGTACCAATGTAATCAATACACTACCAAAAGGTATGATAAGATAAGCTCAATGTAGCCTTAGTGTTTACTCTCAAAGATTAATGCAAATATTGCAATTAGTACGTAAGAGTGTGAGTGATAGGATCTTTGTGTCAAAATAATATTCTTAATCACAATGCAGTAACAAAGATCAAAAGTATACTTCAAATATCTCAACAAATGTTTTTCTCAAAATAAATCACAAGAGATATTCAAAAATGATTTGTAAAAATAAAATTAATCTTTGTGTCAAGATAATGATATCAATCAAAACATATAGCAACAAAGATTTTTTTAGCACTCAAACAAATATCTCAAAAAGTATTTCTCAAAGACAAGACAAGAGATATTTTGAAATTGATTTGTAGAATATTTTTAGCAACCAAAAATCCAATGTGAATGCCTTGAGTGTTGCAATGACAATGCAAAACTCAAAAGCTCAATGAAGTATTCCTTGGGAAGACTTATTGACAAAGTCTCCTAGAAACACTTAGAGCTTACTCTTAGGATAAAGAAATTTGAATCAATCACCAAACAAGTTAGAGTGTAAGCCTTATGAGAAGAATACTCAAGCACACTTATAAAGAGATTTTAGCAATAAGAGTGAGTAAGAATGAGTGTAGGAGAAATAAAAATGGAAGTAGGAATTTTTGAATTTTGGAGGATTTTTATTAATTAAGATTGCTAATCATTGACTAATTTTTTAAAATGAGGGGGTATATATAGAATTCCCCAAAATTATAACCATTCAGGACATATTAGTCATTTTAGAGACCCTTGAACTGAAGTTATTACATATCCAAATGAGAAATGAATTGAAATACAACATAATATAGTCTTTAGGGTCTTCAACCTCTACTTCATGTGCCATCAATTTGATTTGCTAATTATATACCTTCAAATAAACTAGATAACCATCAAATACTTAAGTATTTGTCATTATCATAACCGGGTGTGACCTATGAGGTCAACAACATGGGCTTGTCGAATCATGTGTGAAGCCCAGCTCATGGATTTAATGCATGGGCCTCATCTTTTACTTCACACAGCTGCCCCTTCTCCCCAACTTTGGTATTAAAGCCCAACTTGCTGCCAACTGCCAAGCCTAGCTCACAGGCTCCCAAAAACCTCCACGGGCAGCCCCCTTCTTCACGTGTGGGCTTACTTCAATGCATGCATTTTACACACGGGCCTTCTTTTCTACTACTGCCCAAGGCCAAGTTCACTTATCCTTGTCCACCACATGGCTTCACATGCATGATGCCCGTGCTCGAGTATCCTTTTGCATGGCCTTTTTATTGTTTTAATATGGGTAGTTAAAGATGGCATTTTAAATCCTAGTGCATGGCTCAAGCTCATGGGCTCCCTAGCTCATGTTAGTTGGCCTCATGTGGTCTTGTCAAAACACATGGGCCTCTTTTATTTCTTTGTGCACACGATCTTTATTCCGTACACATACTTAGCAGCCCTTGCATGCCTGAGACCCACTCAAAGCTCACGTGGTCATGTCATTCCTATGCATGAAACCCATGGTTCTTCACTTGATGCTTGGCTTTGTGTTCTTATGCATGGTATGGCTTCCCACTTCATGTACATGGTTTCTTGCATGCATGAAGCCCACGTTAATTTTACATGCATGACGCTCGGCTCATTCACACACACATACATGGCTATATACATTTTAATTTCGGCTTCAATTTCCAAAAAAATTCCTACAATAATAAAATACGAATATCCATAAATTTTCAGCAAAATAAGATAATTATCTTGTTATCGAATGAGCTCAATGATTAAAACACTAGACATAATTAAGTATTTAATTAAAATGGTATCACTTAATTAGTGCATTTAAATACTTAATTATGCAACTTTAACGCGTAATCACACCTCCCAACTAACGTTTTGCTAGTCTCTAGCAAATAACGTGCACGCAATCAAACTGAGGGAGCAACAACCATAATTTTAATACTCATGAAAATCACATGCCTTGAAATATGGTTAAAGAGTTTAGAAACACATGAAATAGATTAACCCAAGTTAAGTATCAATTGAGAGATTCATGCACCAATTAGTAAGTCAAGCAAAGTAATGGACTGTAACAAAGATTACATGCATAAGAAAAGGCTAAAGTTCCATGATTGACTATCAAAAGACATTAACGGTTTCAATCACAATAGTTAATCTGAGACAACCGCACGGTCTTACTCTGATTCAAAACCATTGTATTGGCAGCTTTTACACTATTACACTTTAAAAGGCACCAACTTTCTTGTTTAGTTAGGATCCTGGTAGTAGGTAGCCATTTCCAATACATGAACATATAATGGTGGTTTTCACACTACTACACTTTAAAAAGCACCCACTTTTTTTGTTTAGTTAGGACCCCAATAATAGGTAGCCCTTTCCAATACACAATTGTTTCCCTCTTTTTTATTTTTTTATTTTTTATTTTTTTTGCCTTTTACAATTGATCCTTTAGGTGTTCCTACGGGTTTACTATTTTCCATACCAAATTTTTGTATCATTTCTTCTATGTATATAGATTGACTTATAAATGTCTCATTCTTTTCTTGTTTGATTTGATGTCCAAGAAAATAGTTTAATTCTCCCATCATGCTCATTTCAAATTCTTCTTGCATACATTTTGCAAATTTTTTACATAGATGTTCATTAGTGGCACGAAATATTATATCATCTACGCAGATTTGAATTAAAAGTATGTTATCTTTCTTAGTTTTAATGAACAAGGCACTATCAATTTTTCCTCTTGAAAATCCTTTCTTAATTAGAAATCCACTAAATCTTTCATACCAAGCCCTAGGGGCTTGTTTTAATCCATATAAAGCCTTAGTTAGTCTAAATACATGATTAGGATTTTCTATATTTTCAAAACTAGGGGGTTGTTCAACATATACCTCTTCATTAATATACCCATTTATGAATGCACTTTTGACATCCATTTGGTATAACTTAAATTTTTTGTAGGAAGCATAAGCTAACAACATTCTTATAGCTTCCATTCTAGCTATAGGGGCAAAGGTTTCATCATAGTCAATCCCTTCTTCTTGGTTATACCCTTTAGTTACAAGTCTAATTTTGTTTCTAATGACTATACCATTCTCATCCTTTTTATTTCTAAATACCCATTTAGTTCCTATGATCGAATGATTTTTAGGTTTGGGCACTAATTGTCATACTTTGCTTCATTCAAATTAGTTTAATTCTTCTTGCATAGCAATTATCCAAGAGCCATCTTTGAGGGCCTCTTCAACATCTTTAGGTTCATCTTGAGATAGGAATGCATAGTGGTTTCATAGATTCTTTAAAAAAGATCTAATAGTTACACCTCCAGATGGTTCACCTATAATTTGCTCTTGAGGATGATCTTTTTTATACTTCCATTCTCTTAGTAATTTCAAATTTTCTATAAGTTCATCTTTTGAGTTTTCTTCATTTATTTCCTTTTCTTCCTTGATTTCTATCTCATCCACCTTTTTGAAAATATCATCATTTTCTTCATTTTTGATTTCTCTTGAAAAAGGGTTTAATTCATCAAAGTTTACATGAATTATTTCAATTATGGCGAGTGTTCTTTTGTTATAGATCCTATAGGCCTTACTTTTTCTTCATTTATTTCCTTTTCTTCCTTGATTTCTATCTCATCCACCTTTTTGAAAATATCATCATTTTCTTCATTTTTGATTTCTCTTGAAAAAGGGTTTAATTCATCAAAGTTTACATGAATTATTTCAATTATGGCGAGCGTTCTTTTGTTATAGATCCTATAGGCCTTACTTTTTGTAGGGTATCCTAAGAAAATTCCTTCATCCGATTTAGCATCAAATTTTCCTAAGTTATCTTTGTTATTGAGTACAAAATACTTACACTCAAAGACGTGAAAGTAAGTTATGTTAGGCCTTCTTCCTTTCCATAATTCATAATGTGTCTTGTTTAGGCTTGATCTAATAGAAACCCTATTAATTACATAGCAAGCTGTATTTACAACTTCGGCCCAAAAATACTTGGGTAAGTTATTTTCATTAAGCACAATTCTTGCCATTTCTTGAAGAGTTCTATTTTTCCTTTCCATAACTCCATTTTGTTGTAGGGTTCTAGGTGCTAAAAAGTTCTGGTTTATGCCATGATCATTGCAAAATTTTTCAACTGTCTTGATTCTTAAATTCTCTTCCTTGGTCACTTCTTAGATTTGAGACATTGTACCCTTTATCATTTTGAAGCTTTTTGCATAGAGTGATTAATAAATTACAAGGTTCCTCTTTGTTATCTATAAACAATACCCATATGTATCTAGAGTAATCATCAACAATTACTACGGCGTATTGTTTTCCTCCTAAACTTTGAGTTCTAGTAGGACCAAACAAGCTTAAGTGTATGAGTTCTAGGGGTCTACTAGTTGATATATGTTTCTTCTTTTTGAAACTTGTCTTGATTTTTTTTTTTTAGTTGACAGACATCACACACTTTATCCTTGATAAACTTGGTGTTAGGCCAGCCTTTAACTAAATTCTTTTTGGAGAGTTTAGATATGAGATCCATACTGACATGTACTAATCTTCTATACCAAAGCCAACTATTTTCACTCATTAGAGCTAAGCAAGTTATATCTTGGGAGATCAAGCTATCAAGGTTTATGCAATACACATTGTTCATTCTATGTGCAGTGAATATTGTCTTACGATCCCTAGAATTCTGTATTATACATTTGTCTTTCTTAAACATTATTTCAAATTCTTTGTCGCTAAGTTGACTAATGCATAATAGATTATGCTTTAGACCATCTACTAACAAGACATCATCAATAGTGAGTGAAGAATCTTTACCTATTTTACCAATTCCGATGATCTTGCCTTTTCCATTGCCACCGAAGGTTACATATCCTCCATCCTTTTGAGTGAGAGAAGTGAACTTAGATTTACCTCCCATCATGTGTCTTGAACATCCGCTGTCCAAGTACCATTTTTATTTAGACGGAGTGGGCCTAAAGCAAACCTATAAGAAAGGATTTATGTTGTTACTTTTGGAACCCAAACTTTCTTAACTTTTTGTAAGTCTTGTCTAGTTTTAGTGTTTATCTTCCATTCATTTTTTACTTTGATGTACTTTTTCTTGAGTGGACAATTAAACATTATATGTCCTTTATTTTTACACATATAGCAAGTAGTATGCTCATAAATGTTTGTCGATGAAGTACTTGCATAGTGTGTAGATTGATTTACAAAATATTCCATAAACAAGTTTTTCTTTCTTTTGTTTGGTGTTCCATTGTAATCATTTCCTTCTTTATTGTTAGCCATCCTTTTTTAGCCTACCATTTTTTCAAAATTTTCTTTACCACTAGTAAAGTTGTAAATAACCTTTTCCTTTTCTTAAATTTGGTTTTTAAGATCAATTATTTCTAGCACTCTCTTGCTATCTTCATTCACTTGAGACTAAGCTAATTTTTGAGACATGTTATCTATTTTCTTCTCAAGCTCATCAATCTTTAGGTCCTTTTCTTTTTCAACAATTTTTGAATGTTCAAGCTGATTTCTAAGTGTTTTATTTTGTTGTTTCAAGATTATGTTCCTTTTTGAGACCTCAGTGAACTTATTATGAAGAGAGAATAATTTAGCTTGAAGTTCTTTATAAGAAGGCATGCTTTCACATGAATTATTACATTATTCATCACATGAATCTTTTGAGAAAGAGTAGTAAGAGTTTACCTCTTCATTGTGTGCCATGAAGCACATGTTTGCTACTTCTTGTTCGCTTGATTCACTCGAACTTGTGTCATCCCAAGTTGTCTTCATTGTAGGCTTCTTTTTCCTCTTTTCCTTCTTAAGTTGTGGGTAGTTTGGCTTAATGTGTCCGGCTTTTTTACAGTTATAGCAAGTGATAGGTTCATTTTTGCTCTTGTATTCCTTTTTATTACTTTCACCTTTTTCATTTTTGATCCATTGAATTTTCTAGTGAATTTCTTGTTTCTTTTAAGAAAGAGTAGTAAGAGTTTACCTCTTCGTTGTGTGCCATGAAGCACATGTTTGCTACTTCTTGTTCACTCAATTCACTCTCTGATTCACTCGAACTTGTGTCATCCCGAGTTGCCTTCATTGCAGGCTTCTTTTTCCTCTTTTCCTTCTTAAGTTGTGGGCAATCCGGCTTAATGTGTCCGACTTTTTTACAATTATAGCAAATGGGAGGTTCATTTTTGCTCTTGTATTCCCTTTTATTACTTTCATCTTTTTCATTTTTGATCCATTGAATTTTCTAGTGAATTTCTTGTTTCTTTTGAAGTATTTTCCAAATCTTTTAGTTATGAAAGCTAATTCTTCATCTTCTAATTTACTAGATTCATTATCTTCTTCATAGGTTAGAAGTGATCTTATGAGTTCATCTAATGAAGTTGTTTTGAGGTTTTTACCTTCAGTTATGGATGTGGCTTTCGGTTCCCAAATAGGTGGAAGTGCCCTTAGAATTTTGCGAATCATCTCATGGGTGGAATATGTTTTTCCTAAGGCATTTAGGAAGTTTATGATATGTGTGAACCTAGTGTACATGGTTGTTATGGTTTCATCGGAATTTATCCTAAAAGCGTCATATTCACTAGTTAACATATCCATTCTACTGTCTCTAACATCTACTATGCCTTCGTAGGTTACTTCTAATTTATCCCAAATTTCCTTAGTTGTTTTACACGTCATTACTTTATTGAATTCATTTGCATCAAGTGCACAATATAGGGTGTTTATTGCACTTGAGTTAATTTGCAGCATTTTGTAATATGATTCGATTAGTTCTTTTTCTTCTTTAGGTACTTCTTTTCCATCTACTAGTTTAGTAGGAATCAGATTTCCATTTGTGACAACATTCCATGCCTTCTAATCCATTATTTGAGGATTCTCATTCGTTGGTTCCAAAAGGTGTAATTGAGTCCACAAAAAAATGGGTGGTCTAGTTAAGGATTGACCCTCACAAAAGGGAGCTACTCTTATTTGTGCCATCTAGATCTTTATATAGCTACTTTTTAGGATTTTCTATAACCCTCTCTGATACCAATTGAAACCTAAGGTGTAGTCCCAGGAGGGGGGGGTGAATTGGGTTATTTAAAATTCCTTAGAGTCTTTTTATGAGTTCTTGGATTTTTACAATTCTTTTTAAAGACTTCTTATATTCTTGTTGATTAGACAATCCACACAAACATTTACTTCTTCTATTCAACCCACAACCACAACATACACAACCAATTGATTAACTGTTCAAATCAAACAACACAATACAAGTAATCAATATTTGCTTTGCAATATTCAGTAGCCCTATATATGAATGTGCAAGTCTTGTAGTTGGCTTTGAACTGAAAATTAAAATAACATCCAATCATTCTTTTCAATAACTTAGAATTCAAATAAACCTTTAGTTAATAAGTTTTGGGTTGTTAACCAGTCAATGTACTACTTTATGGTTTCCAAAAAACTTTGATTAACCAAGGTACTCCCTTTCGATTTCTGCAAGCCCAAGAACAAATTAAGCTTTGGTTTATTTATTTTCCAATGTACGCTGTTTTTATGATTGAAAGAATTACAGCATCCACATAATTTATATATTTGTTGAAATTTAAAAAGAGTAAGGGAAAAAGAGTGAGACGAAGTTTTTACAAGGTTCGGCTTACCCAAGCCTACGTCCTCACCTTTGGTCAACCACCTAAGGATTTCACTATACCTTGTTCCTTCCGAGACGAACAAAAACCTTTACAATAACCAACCTTTTTTTTTTGGAAGAGAAATCTCTCTAAGCAACAACCTATCCTTGGTCCAATGATCCAACTATACCTTGAACCGTCAAAGATCTAGTAGAAAGGAATGGATATTTGTATACAAAAACACTCTCAAACACATAGCAAGTTGTACAAGTTAAATCACTAATCGTACTTCAAAACAAAAACTAAATAGAAAATGTAAAGCTCAAGGTTTAGAAGTCACCAATGGTTCTTTCTTATTGATATAGAGATTTTAGTTTCAAATCAGAACCAAAGCTTTTTAATCAACCAACAATTTCGTAGAGTTTCCCCTAGCAAGAGTGTGAGCAAGAATGAGCTTTAAGAGAACTTTAGCGTAGAAAGCGTGTATTGCTTGAGTGTATATTTTCATTGAGCAAGAGAGGTATTTATAGACTTCTTAAAGAAAACTTTCCTCATTTAACAAGTTGACATTGAGTATTTAGGTAACTTTTCAAAAGATATTAAATCATAGAATTAATTTTTAAAAACTTCCTGTATAGTTCAAAATTCAAAATTTCCATAAAGTCAGTCGACTAACTCACTCAACGAGATCATTTTTGTACTAGTCAGTCAGCTGAATAGGCAACTGACACCATTTTGTCTCTCAAAAAAATAATTTTGATAAATTGTCAGTCGGCTGACTCAATTATGTTCAAAACAGTTAGTTGGCTGGACAGACTAAGGAGCCAGTCTGTTGATTGATGTCAGTTCAAAAATGGTCAGTCGGCTGGACAAGTTTTCAAAAGATAACTTGGGTCAGTCAGTTGACTGAACCATGTTCAAATGGTTAGTCGGCTGAGTAGTCCTCTCTTTTCAAATATTATCTATTTTTGATTTTTTTAAAATCTAGTTTACTTGAAAAACTCAAATACAACTTTTCAAAAAACTTTTCAAGGGTTTTTCAAGTGTTCATCTCTAAGTCTTTGTATCTTAAGGAGTTTCACATATCTAAATAGTAATGACTTGAAGTATGTTAGCTTTCGTGTATACCCAAAAGGGGGGTGAATTGAGTATTTAAAACTTTTCTTTTAGGTTTAACTAATCTAGCAACAGTATTACTCAACCTAGGGTCAATCTATGCAGTTAAAAACCCAATCA
The DNA here is from genome assembly GCF_029873635.1 of Malania oleifera. Lineage (NCBI taxonomy): Eukaryota > Viridiplantae > Streptophyta > Magnoliopsida > Santalales > Ximeniaceae > Malania > Malania oleifera. The sequence goes on from NC_080417.1 coordinate 74,182,396, forward strand.
TTCACAATAGTAAAGTACAAACATTCATGTGCTGAAATTTAAAATTTGGAAATTAAAAGCACGTATAAGAAATGTTATCGGGGTTCAACCAACTGTACCTACGTCCCCGCCTCTAGCTCACAAGCTCAAGGATTCCACTAAAGGTCACTTAACGAGTAGATTGGCACCAGTTACAATCAGGTCAATTCAAGAGGTTGACCTCAACCAACATGCCTTATCGTAATGGCGCATCTAGTTTTCCTAACCAAGTCTAAGCTAGTCGTGGACTATTCAACAGGGCTAGTCTCACTCTTCAGGCCAATGCCTGGAATACAAAAAATGTGTATAGAATTTGTACACAAAAATGCCTTTTACACTAAATAAATTATGTACCACTACGCACAATATCTAATCAATGCACCTCAATGATGTAAGAATTATAAGCTCGGTGCTCTACGTGTGCAATCAAAACTCAGAATAATGACTTTATCTAATCAAGCACAAGAGTGTATTACAAGCAAATCTTTGAAACTAAGCAAAGTATATCAAATCTCAATATCATATTATTGTTTCAAAGATGCTAGCAATACTATTCAAAAGAACTCAAAAGTATTTTCTCAAATGTATTTAGCGCAAGAGTTGTTTGAAATCTAACTTTGTAAAATATTTTGCACACAAAAATAAAGCTTTAAGGAATCTTGCAATGACAATGCTAAGATCCTCAAGTTAATGAGTTTTTTCCAACACAAGATTTATCAAGTAAAATCTGTGGAATAACTCTTTACTTAACTCCCCAAAAGCAATATCAAATAAACAACTAAGAAAATGGGAGTATGAGTAACTATATTAATCAATAACACAATATAACACTCTCACAAGGATTTGATGTATCAAGGGAATGAAGGTTTGAGAGTATATAGAGTGGAATAGGAAAGAAATAAGTTTTTGAGATTGAGAGAATTTTTAACAAATTATATTGCTAATCTCTCATTAATTTTGCAAATGAACTTGTATATATAGGCATAGGCAAATTTATGACCATTGGGGACTCAGTGGGAATTATTAGATTTTTTTTAAAACCAATTAATAAAATTAACCCTATTTAAAAACTTAACCTCTGTAAAAATTAATTTAACCCGAGAAGTTCGGGTGCCCGGTCTGAGGTTCGGGTGTCTGAATAGACTTAGTCAAAAAAGTATTTTTAAAGAGTTCAGTCACCCGAGTCTAGGTTTTGTTGCCTAAACAAAATTCAAAAACATTTCCTGCTCGGTTCAGGTGTCTGAAACATAGTTCGATTAACCAAACTAATAAGTTCAGTCGCTCGAGGCCTTTTTGAACGTGAAGGTTCAGGTGCCCAAGTTAGTGAAAAGAACCCTAACAGAGGTTTGGTCGCCCGAGGGTGATACGTTCATTCTTGGTTTGGTAGGCCGAACCCAAGTCAAACGGCTGACTTTCCAGCAGTTTGAGCGCCCGAGGAGTTTTGAACTGTTGAGGTTCGGTCACCAGACCTCTCACATATTTGCCTATTATGTTGTTTAATTTCATTTTGATCCCCTGATTGAGCAAGTGATAATGGGGAATTTCTTACATGCAAGTGCTAGTACCTAGGGTCTTTTTAAGGCCTTTTTAAGTACGCTAAAAAACCTGGCGTCAATCTACCGGTGATCCCTAGGGTCTCTCTAAGATCTTGAGCTTTAGTTCCTACATGCATGTCATGCATTAATTATTGCAGAACGTTCCTATATTTCTATTATAAACTCAAATTACACAAAATATAAATTACAATGAGTCTTTAGGGTCTTTAGTCTTCAAGTCTTCTCATATGCTAGCATATGATCTGATAATATAAACCTACCCACAAACTTGACAAACATTAAATACCAAGGTATTTGTCATGATAAAAAACGGGATGTGGCCAATAGGGTCAACAATCTCCCCTTTTTTGATGATGACAAATACTTGCCTACTTCTCCCCCTTTTGGCAACAGCAAAAAGGGACTAGATATTTAGGTGCATAGGTAGATAAGAAAAAAATCATTCGTATACAAGATATGGTTTGGGAAAATTTTAGAAAACTCGATAACATGTCGTTTGAAAATAGAACATTTTCCCAAAAATACCTGTATACAAGTGTTCTGATTGAGTAATATATTGAGAATATATCCATAACTACTTACTCAAACAATCTAGTATGATCAATATAATAAATAGAGGTAGAACACTCAATCATCCAAGAGATATGAATAGCCATATAATATGAAATGAATAACAGTGATAACCTCATAAAGTATGAAATATAGTACTTAAGCACACAAACTGTATAACTGATCATTTAAAAAGTTCAAAAGACATAACAAACATAATTAGACCAGAATTATCCACAACCCATAGAAATTTAAATCATAACATAAGACCCGTGAAAGATTTGAGTTAAAAGCACAGGACATATGACACCAAATAGAAGGTTTGAGCATAAAAGTAGTCTAACTAGTTAGTATGCATTTCATATAAGATTCATAAACCAGTTATGCAATGCAACACCCTTAAGAGATTTCATGACATAAAATTTTAATACAAAGAAAGTACAAGTCATGAAGACAATTAAGCACACAAGCAAGACATAAAATATATTCTATATAAGTTCAATTCTTGCTTTCATAAATGTATATATATACATATGCATAAGAATATACCCCTAAAAATTTTTAATAAATACTGGTGGTATATGCTTGCTGGAAAAAAAAATTTATTTCAAAACAAGCAAGCATAAATTTTCAAGGTTGTCAATGAAGCACATACTACAATATTACTAGAAACCCACAACCATAATGATCCTAAACAAAATAAAAATCACATGCAAGGTCATATGGAAAACACGAACAACATATGGCAAAACAATATATTTTTCAATTAAGATATTCAATAAGGTCATCACAATTAAGCACGTGTCACGGTGAATAACACATTGACCTAAGCCAAAAATAATGGTGAGGATAACAGGATAGGAATTTAATTTCAGAGGCTCCCCCTATCAATTTGAATTCATTCTTCGATACAATAAGCTACTTATACTGAATAGAGAATTATTTTATTATGCCTAGTAGTGTAAGCCATCATTTGGAAACTTCTAAACCAACCATTCTGATTATTAATCAACTATATTTATCCTTATAAGTATAGTTGTTCCTATAGACCATAGATGCATCAAATAATATATATAAGGCATACAATAATGTTTATGACTCAAGAACATTCCATATCAAATCATAGAACTTGAAGTGTAGGATATAATGTTCAAGGATTTCAGAAGAGCGTCAATATTTCAGTAGAAGAAAGTGACGTATATAAGTCATTTATGTTCTTCCTATAAGGATGGATTTTAGCCTTTCTAAATCTTTGATGATTATCTTAGGTTGAAGTTTAATTATTCAACTAGTTTTCACTCATCCTTTCAAAAAATATTTTAAGATTAATTTTATTATAATCATCTTTAACACAAGGTTTTAGTTTGGGAAAAATCCTGTCAAAATTTTGGCAGCATGCCGTCTATAAATTGGACATTTCCCAAATTTTCATGCACTAAAACCTGATAGATTCAAGCAATCAATTCAAAATAATAAATTAGTTTGAGCATGTGAGAACCTATAATCCACTACTAGCATGCAATTCTCATCAACTGCATCCGCCATGCAGGAAGCTTTCAACACAAGTATGCAATCCAGTAGTTCTAATATATGCTATCCAACAATGATATAATAATCAGACAAATAATGGATAGTGGGCTGCAGAGTTATTCTCATCAAGGTACATAAGCAAATACTAATGTGAGAGCATTAAATTGATTTAGACGTGAATGAGAGATGCCCCCCCTGAGTTATGTACTAATCCATTTTATGCCTTATTCATTTTCTAATTACTTAGCCAAGTGTTTAGATTTTTCGTGATTTAATCTTGACTAATCATGCTTAGGCTTAGAGGACCAAAGATTCACATACAATACTTTTTCAGGGTCATAAGCCAACGTATGCCTCTTTTACTTATGAATTTCAATATATGATAGAGGCCGAAGTTCAAATGGCTTTTCTTTCTTAACATTCATGCATAGGTTTTTTAGTTATTGTGTTTCCATATATGTTGCAACCTATGGCCATCATATTGGACATTCAACTCATCTCTAAGTATATAGAGCTCTAAGGGATATGACTTAACGTTTTGAGAGCTATGCATGTGAACTAGATTAAATACTCTTAAGGATTATAATTTCTGTTGAGTTCGAAGACTATTCAATATAAGTGGACATGATTCAAGATATTTTCATGGAAGTAAATATGTCCAACGGCTTAGGCAAAGTGCATTTATGAGTATTTGAATCTTTTTGAATAATGCTCTTTAGAGAATGGAAAGTATCCTATAAATATAGTTATAATATAAAGCAAGGATACGAACTAATGAGAGAGAGGATCTTTACCTGATGTGATTGTGGTATGGTAAAGATTTCTTATGGAGGAGATAGGTGAATCAAGATTAGAGGATTTAGATGTTAAACTCAAAGGGAATAATTTGATTTAATTAATAAAACCTGAATCCTTTAGTGGTTGCTTCTAATTTTGATTGAGAATGATGACTTTTAATAAGCACACAATAAATATGAAATTTTAATGAACAGTGCTTATTCCTAAGGTGATGTGTAATAAATTGAAAAAAAATTTTAAAAATAATTAATTAAAATTATTAATCAATTAATTAGTTAAACATTGTTAAATAAATGTATTAAATAAACAAGTAAAAAGAAATAGTATGGAAAAAAATTAAAGTAATAATTAATTAATTATTCCTAAGGTGATGTGTAATAAACTGAAAAAAAATTTTAAAAATAATTAATTAAAATTATTAATCAATTAATTAGTTAAACATTGTTAAATAAATGTATTAAATAAACAAGTAAAAAGAAATAGTATGAAAAAAAATTAAAGTAATAATTAATTAATTAAATATCATAAAATAAAATAAATAAATAAATAAATAAAAATAAATAGTAAAAAAATGGAATAAGGATATATATATATATATATATATATATAAGATTTAATAATATAATAATATATCTTAAATGTAATAGGATGGATTGGATATCAATTTGAAATCCAATTCCATCTTCTTCATTGCCTCTCTGCATCTCTCTTAGTTTCTCTCTCTATCTCTGTCTCATTCCTCCGTCATCCTCCTCTCTCTCCTCTATTTCGTCGGCCTAACGAGCGTCGATCAGGAAATGTAAGGTGTCGTTGGATTCCTAACTCCGCCATCGACATTTCTACTAACGGATTTATCATGGGAGCAACGTAGGCACCTTTCCTGGGAAAATGTATATTTCCTCTAAATCCTTAATTTCTCTTTAAATCTGCCATTAAATCGACGATCAGGCACAACCACGGGGTCCTAGTTGTGATCGTCGTCATTTTGGCGTGAGTAAATTTCTAATTGGGGTTTTTAGGCCTTACTCCAAAGCGAGAGTGGGATTTGGAGAGTTAGGTAAATTGGTTATATTTGAGGGTATAACTATTTATTTTGAATTTATGGCCCTAGGAAATGTTAAAATAGTATTTTATTTAGGATTGATTTAATGGAATTAGGATTTTTGATTTAGGGTTTGGGTGGGCACTGCAGGTATTTTTCGGGATTCCTGTTGGCGTAGTTCAAGAAACCAGGTAAGGGGAAACTATATATTA